>NC_086447.1:183963167-184294417 GCF_028390025.1 Pseudophryne corroboree
CCAGTAACCTGCTGCCCAGGGCGCTCCCCCCAGCGCCCTGCACCCTGCGAGTGCCGTTGGTGTGTTGCGAGCATGGAGCGCAGCGCGACCGCTGCGCTGTACCTCCGTTACTGAAGTCTTCTGCCATCACTGAAGTCTTCTGTTCTTCTAATACTCACCCGGGTTCTTTCTTCTGGCTTCTGTGAGGGGGGCTCCGGGAACAAGCAGCTAGGCGCACCAAGTGATCGAACCCTCTGGAGCTAATGGTGTCCAGTAGCCTAAGAAGCAGAGCCCTTAACTCAGAAGAAGTAGGTCTGACTTCTCTCCCCTCAGTCCCACGAAGCAGAAAGTGCGTAGCCAGCAGGTCTCCCTGAAAATAAAAAAGCCTAACATAAAGTCTTTCCAGAGAAACTCAGTAGAGCTCCCCTAGTGTGTGTCCAGTCTCTCCTGGGCACAAAATCTAACTGAGGTCTGGAGGAGGGGCATAGAGGGAGGAGCCAGTTCACACCCAGTAAAAGTCTTATAGTGTGCCCATGTCTCCTGCGGATCCCGTCTATACCCCATGGTCCTTTTGGAGTCCCCAGCATCCTCTAGGACGTAAGAGAAAAGGGGACGCCATCTGCCGTAATGTGTAAAAGGTGGACTCTGTCTGCCATAATGTGTAAAAAGGGGTACTGTCTGCCGTAATGGATAAAAAAGGGGACGCTGTCTGCCGTAATGTGTAAAACGGGGTACTGTCTGCCGTAATGTGTAAAAAAGGGGACTCTGTCGTAATGTGTAAAATGGGGACGCTGTCTGCCATAATGTTTACAAAAGGGGACGCTGTCTGCTGTAATGTGTAAAAAGGGGGACTGTCTGCCGTAATGTGTAAAAAGAGGACTCTGTCTGCCGTAATGTGTAAAAGGAGCTCTACCTGGTGTAGTGGTGCTACTGTGCGGCGTAATTTGAATAATGGAGACTACTGTGCAGCGTAATAAGAATTGGTATTTTGTGGCCACACCCCTTCCCCATGAAGCCACTACCCTATATTTTTTGCGCACACCTACGCCGCGCACTGCCCTTATTTTACATAAAGGGGGGGCACCGATGCCATTTCTTGCACACAGCGCTACAATGTCTAGTTACAGCACTGGACAGAACAATACCTTGTTACATCCTACAGCTACACACACAATGGCCCTCATTCCGAGTTGATCGGTCGCAATGCGAATTTAGCAGAGTTACACACGCTAAGCCGCCGCCTACTGGGAGTGTATCTTAGCTTCTTAAAAGTGCGAGCGAAGTAATCGCAAAATTGCGATCACAAACCTCGTAGCAGTTTTGGAGTAGCTTCAGACTTACTCTGCCTGTGCGATCAGTTCAGTGCTTGTCGTTCCTGGTTGACGTCACAAACACACCCAGCGTTCGCCCAGGCACTCCCACCGTTTCTCCGGCCACTCCTGCGTTTTTTCCGGAAACGGTAGCGTTTTCAGCCACACGCCCCTGAAACGCCGTGTTTCCGCCCAGTAACACCCATTTCCTGTCAATCACATTACGATCGCCGGAGCGATGAAAAAGCCGTGAGTAAAATTACTTTCTACATAGCAAAGTTACTTGGCGCAGTCGCAGTGCGAACATTGCGCATGCGTACTAAGCGGATTTTCATTGCGATGCGATGAAAAATACCGAGCTAACAACTCGGAATGAGGGCCAATATTGTTTGATTGAAGGTACGCACTAGACCAGGGGTAGCCAACCTGTGGCTCTTGAGCCGCATGTGGCTCTTTCTTTCTTTAAATGTGGCTCCCGACACTTGAAGTCACATTACCACAACAGTTCCGGTAACCACTGCACTCCAGAAAGACACGCAGAAGCACTAGAAACTAGAGATAAAACACCCACCGTCAAACAGAGGATCCTTAAGCCCCTTTCACATCTCCAATGCAGGATCCCACCCGGGAATTAGAAACAGTCCTTCCCGGGTGGGATCCGGCATTGGACCCTAACAGGTGGCTTCCCGACCCGGCAGTGGGGGTGGAGGCGGCTCCGTGCCGCCTCTACCTATGCAGTAAACGGGTCCCATCAACCCGGGAACCCGTTTACGCTGCCACTGACGCGGTATTCAACCCAGGAATAACATTGCTTATAACCCGAGTTGAATTATCGGGTCAGGCATCCCAGGAATTCGACCATGGCCCATTCACACCGAACACCAACCCGTGTTGACCTTGCATATTGCCGGGTCGATACCGGGATATTTGTGCGGTGTGAAAGGGGTAATAAGGAGCTGCTACAATGGCATGAGTTGGGGGGGGGGGGGTGTCTCTGAAGTGACACATGCGGGTTCTAGCAGGAGTGATACATGGGAGAGCTGGATGAAGTGACATAGGAGGGTGCTAGCAGGAGTGACACATGGGAGAGCTGGATGAAGTGACATAGGAGCAGGGCCGGCGCCACCATTAGGCAGCTGCCTATGGGCGCTGGCCACTGGAGGGCGGTGCCGCGCGCTGCCGATGAATGAATCCTTCGTTATTACTTTACCAGTGCTCCTCTTCCTTGACGAGGAGCAAGAATGCCGCAGCCGCCCATCACTTATTTCACTACTCCCTCTGCAATACTTCGAGTCTCTCCCCCTACGTCACCCACCGATCCCCCTCCCGCCGCGAATAAATCCTGCAATGACATCTACCCCACTACCATTCATGATGGCACCCCCCCACACACCCGAGTGTGCCACCCTCCACAGGTCGGAACTGATCTCTATCAGAACCGCGGAACAGAGCTCCTGGCTCTCCACTGATAACGGACATGGACAGCTGCCGGCAATGCAGAGCAGCGATAGGCTCCTGCTGCCTAGCTATGTACCAGCCGTCCAATAGTGAGTTACAGTACGGGGCCTGCAGCCTGCAGCTCCGTGACTGGCTGGACGTGCAGGCTGCAGGGAAGAAGGGGGCGGGATCCCATTCAGTGTTCAGAGGACAGTCAGACTCAGAGAGTAATGTGCAGTCTCTCTCCTGGCTCCTGCTGTGTTTATATGTCATCACAGCCTGTCTGTTCAGTTAGCAAAGCAAAAGTAAGAAATGCTGTATTATTATTATTTTTCTTTTTCTGTTACCAGTTACATTTGAATTGTACACTCTGGGCTTCATGTAGTTATATATATATATATATATATATATATATATATATATTTCTGTTTGTGTGTGTGTGTGTATATATATATATATATATATATATATTTATTTATTTTTTTTGTGTGTGTGCGTGCGTGCGTGTGTATGTATATATATATATATATATATATATATCTATGTATGTCATGACATCTCATCCCCCAAGAAGGCGACAAGGTCTCGGGAAATTAGAGTTGGATTCTGAATCTTCCTGACCGTGTTGGGACCCGCAAGTGAACTCTGAGGTTAGTGAGGGGGAAAATATGTATATATATATATATATATATATATATATACAGGAGCATGGAGGCGGCACTCGCTGGGCTTTTTATAGAAAATGAAAGACACTTTACTGACCACTATACAGTACTAACCATTCGTATCTTTAATCCTTCATCGGAGTAATGTTTATTCAATTTCTTGTGAAAGGCACTGTGGCCGCTGTATACAGTATTGTGAGTGACGTGAGTGTTCGAAAATACGCACAATATGTTGCGTATTTTACACAATAATAGACAGCAGGTGGCTGGGGGCACTGGCGCACGCAGGGGAAGTGGGTAGTGTGTGCTCTGAGCAGCTACCCCACCCCCGCCAGGCCGATCCATGCTGCTGCCGCACCAATGGTTTATTTCTTTAGATGCAGCTGCAGTGCTGCACTTGGGGCTTCAGTCAGGGATCGCGGCAGGGGGTAGACATGGAGGTATCTGGAAGCTGCTGCAGCACAAACTGTAGCTCCTTTCAGCACAGCAGCTGACTGACTGCCCTCCTCTCCTCAGCTCTGCTCCAGCCACATGGTGAGAATGCGGGGCCAGTGAGTGAAGTCGTGGTGGCTGGAATTGCTGTGGGGGTTTTCCGTGTGCTCTACCTGGTGCAATGTGTATAATGTGCTTTACTTGGTGCAGTGTGTATAATGTGCTTTACCTGGTGCAATGTATATAATGTGCTCTGCCTGGCGCAGTGTGTATAATGTGCTCTACCTGGTGCAATGTGTATAATGTGCTCTACCTGGTGCAATGTGTATAATGTGCTTCACTTGGTGCAGTGTGTATAATGTGCTTTAACTGGTGCAATGTGTATAATGTGCTTCACTTGGTGCAGTGTGTGTAATGTGCTTTACCTGGTGCAATGTGTATAATGTGCTTCACTTGGTGCAATGTGTATAATGTGCTCTACCTGGTGCAATGTGTATAATGTGCTTCACTTGGTGCAGTGTGTATAATGTGTTTTACTTGGTGCAATGTGTATAATGTGCTTCACTTGGTGCAGTGTGTATAATGTGCTTTACCTGGTGCAATGTGTATAATGTGCTTCAATTGGTGCTGTGTGTATAATGTGCTCTACCTGGTGCAATGTGTATAATGTGCTCTGCCTGGCGCAATGTGTATAATGTGCTCTGCCTGGCGCAATGTGTATAATGTGCTCTGCCTGGCGCAATGTGTATAATGTGCTCTACCTGGCGCAGTGTGTATGATGTGCTCTGCCTGGCACAGTGTGTATAATGTGCTCTACCTGGTGCAATGTGTATAACGTGCTCTACCTGGTGCAATGTGTATAACATGCTCTGCCTGGTGCAATGTGTAGAATGTGCTCTGCCTGGCGCAATGTGTATAACGTGCTCTACCTGGTGCAATCTGTATAATGTGCTCTGCTTGGTGCAATGTGTATAATGTGCTTTACCTGGTGCAATGTGTATAATGTGCTCTGCCTGGCGCAGTGTGTAGAATGTGCTCTGCCTGGCGCAATGTGTATAATGTGCTCTACCTTGTGCATTGTGTATAATGTGCTCTGCCTGGCGCAGTGTGTAGAATGTGCTCTGCATGGCGCAACGTGTATAATGTGTTCTACCTTGTGCAACGTGTATAATGTGCTCTGCCTGGCGCAATGTGTATAATGTACTCTGCCTGGTGCAATGTGTATAATGTACTCTGCCTGGCGCAATGTGTATAATGTACTCTGCCTGGCGCAATGTGTATAATGTACTCTGCCTGGCGCATTGTGTATAATGTACTCTGCCTGGTGCAATGTGTATAATGTGCTTTACCTGGTGCAATGTATATAATGTGCTCTACCTGGCGCAATGTGTATAATGTGTTCTGCCTGGCGCAGTATGTATAATGTACTCTGCATGGCGCAATGTGTATAATGTGCTCTACCTTGTGCAACGTGTATAATGTGTTCTGCCTGGCGCAATGTGTATAATGTACTCTGCCTGGCGCAATGTGTATAATGTACTCTGCCTGGCACAATGTGTATAATGTACTCTGCCTGGTGAAATGTGTATAATGGGCTTTACCTGATGCAATGTGTATAATGTGCTCTGCCTGGCACAAAGTATAACGTGCTCTATCTGGCACAATATGTATAACGTGCACTACCTGGCGCAGTGTGTATAGGAGGTTCTACCTGGTACAATGTGTATAAGCGGCACTACTGTGTGGCGTAATGTGAATTGGCACTATTATGTGGCCAGGCCCCTTCCCCATAAAGCCATGCCCCAAAATTTTTGCTGCACGCCTTCGGCGAGCACTTTCCATACTGTGCAGTATGGGAGGTGGAGCACCAATTCACTTTGTGCCAAAGTGCGCCAAAATGTCTAGTTACAGCTCTGGTGCAGAGTGTCCTGTTTGGTACACAGCCCAGCAGCATTGTCACCCCCCCTCCTCCCCCTTGCAGCACTTTTGTAGTGTCCAAATCAAGTCTTTATTTTTATATTTGAATAATTAATAAGATTAATAAGATCCTTCATTCCGATGGGACCCAGAAAAGTACAGGTAGGACCCCAATTTTTAAAAGTGAGGGGTCCCTGGGACCCACTTCTTTTTCGGCCCAGCACGATCACTGGACGTGCTCTATTACACACACACACACACACACACACACACACACACACACACACATATAAAACCTACACAGGGGAGTTGGAGACACAGCGGCCACAGCTGGTGCTGGTGCTGACATGAGGGAGAGGGACCACCTGTCTTAAGTGCCCAAGCACCCCCAAAAGTTTAATCCAGCTCTGGTATAGCGGTTCTTGTGTACCCCAGGTAGCGCACACTATCTTTCGTGAGATTAATTATTGCAAGAGAGATGTGTTCATGAGGCAAAAGCAGTAGTAACCAGTGGCCAACTAATCAATGTCATTACCATGTTATATATTTTGGATCACTAATGGCATATAGGACATTACCCCTACTGTCACAATCCAGGAATGTTTTATTGATTGCACCTCACTCTGAGAATTCTGTCCATTTTCCGTATATTCAGTATTGTGGGGCAGTCACTAAAATTATATCAATATTGTATAGCGGTCACAGTAATGCTCTCCGTTTTTTCTGGTGTTTACTTAACTGCTTTCTTTATTGTCTGGCGGTCACCGAAATGCTCTCTGTATTGTCTGACGGCCACTAAAATGCTCTCCATATTATCTGATGATCATTAAAATGCTCTCCGTATTGTCTGGCGGTAACTAAAATGCTATTAGTATTACATGGTGGTCCTGCAGACAATGTTATTGGTATTACTTTTTATAGTGTTATTATTTTTATATTTGTGTTTTTCATAAATCTAAAAATTTATATACTATTTAAAGAAGTCAATTATGTATATGAGTGGCTGTGTGGAGGGTATTCGGGGGAGCAGGGGCGGTATTATTTAGCTTTGCCTAGGGTGTCTAGGAACCTTGCACCGGCCCTGCATAGGAGGGTGCTAGCAGGAGTGACACATGGGAGAGCTGGATGAAGTGACATAGGAGGGTGCTAGCAGGAGTGACAAGTGGGGGAGCTGACTGGAGTGACACAGCAGGGTGCTGGCTGAAGTGACACATGGGAGAGCTGAAGTGTACTATGTGACGCGTCTTTCATTATATTTTATATGGTTCTGGCTTTTCAATTATTTTATGCGGAAGTGACTTCTTCAATGTATTTTATGTTGGACCTGGCTTTAAAAATGTATTTATGTGGATCTGGCTTTTTCAATGTATTTTATACCAGGGCGTGGCCTAGCGGGCACAAGGCCACACCCCATTTTTGCATGCTCGCCTTTGGCTCTTTGACGTACCTAACAAGATTTTTTGGCTCTTTGATTCTGACTGGTTGGCCACCCCTGCACTAGACTATGTAGATGATTTGTTGGTCTAAAGGGCCCCATACACTAGAAAGATAATGCCCGATTTCATCTGATTTCGGGGATTCGGGCCGGTATATCGGATGAAATCGGGCATTTCGGATGTGTTTTACATCTGATCCGATGCGCAGTCCCGGGAGCTGCGGATCGGATCGCCCAGATTGACTGTGCTGCACTCGTGATATGTCGGACGGATCCCACAGGCTTGGCTGGGATCACACAAGATACATCATAAGCAAAAGGACCGCATATGATGTATCATATGCGATCCTGCCGCTCGGGAGGCTGCCGGGGTGATCGCCTGTGACATTTGGGTCCGACATGTCGCATTAGTGTATGGGGCCCTTAATACGGCAAATCGTCCCGATATCAAACTAATTTGAACCAGGCTCTACCAGGAGAGGGGTCAGTAAGAACCCTCCCCTGCACAGCACTTACCACTCCTGCTGTATGATCAGCAGACAGCGCAAGCACAGTAGTGCACACGCACCCGAAGAAGTAGTGAAGGGGACGCTAATTGGAGGGCGGCTCATTTTAGAGCCCCAGTCCCTGGGAATGTATTTTAATACATTCGGGCAAATCATAATTTCTTATTTCCACAAACAGCGGTAATTATAAATATGTCTCTCCCTCTCATCCACTCTTTCCCTAACTCACTCTGGGGGAGATGTACTAAGCCTGAAAAGTGCTAAATATCACTGTGATAAAGCACCAGCCAATCGGTTCCTAACTGCCATGTCACAGGCTGTGTTTGAAAAATGACAGTTAGGAGCCGATTGGCTGGTGCTTTATCACAGTGATATTTATCACTTTTCAAGCTTAGTACATCTGGCCCTCTATCCCCTCCCTCCCTCCATCACTCTAGCTCCCTCCTCTCCGTCTGATGCTCGCTCGGGACAAACGCGAGAAACACACTGACACTGTAATATAAAACACAGATCTCTCTTGTACTGTATAATAACACGGCAAACACAGTCCCGGTCCTCACCTGGCGGAAAATACCGGAGCAGAAATCGCTTCAGCCGCATGTTGCAATCTCTCTTCCCGGTGCTGCTGTTACCATAGATACAAACAACATGTGCAGTGCGCAGGCGCGGACGAGAGTCCCCTTGTAAGGGGTGGGGTGTGTGGTACAGATCTCTGTGTGCCGCTCTGAGAGTTGCTGGTTGCCACAGTAACCACTCTGCGCATTCTCAGTAAGCAGCGGAAACTGAAAGTTGTTCAAACTGCACACAAATAAAGAAAAGTGTTTTATATGGGTTGTGTGTTTATTGTGCAAACTCGCATTATTATAATAAAATGTTGACAATACATATTACTGTGTGTGATATAAATGATGATATTGTTACTGTATATCATGTAAAGAGGATACAGTAATATGTATGGTCAAAATGTTATTAACTTGAGAATAATGCGAGTTTGCACATTATAGACACTGATTTGTGTTCGGAGCAGAGCTGTATTATTTTCATTTACACTGGGTGATGACATTGTTGTGCTTTAAACGAAGGAGCAATCTGCACCCTAGAAGTGTAATTCACACTTGTCCACACTATCACCTGTCCACAAGGAGGGGAGAAAGGTGATAGTGTGATACTGACACGGAAGATCAGTGATGGATTGGAGACTTAAGAGCCACCGCTTCAAACTGATATATATATATATATATATATACACATACACTCACATCCATGTACAGATAGGTAGCACTCCTGGACTCCACTTTCCAAGTGTGAAAAGGAGCTTTATCCAACAACGTTTTGGGGTGCTACCCCCCGTCATGATAACACACCAAACCAGGACATGTGATGACGGGGGAAGCACCCCGAAACATGGTTAAATAAAGCTCCTTTTCACACTAGGAAAGTGGAGTCCAGGAGTGCTACCTTTCTGTACATGGATGTAGATGGGTCTTGCTAGCTCATAGGGAAGCACCCTGGCAAGTACATATTACTATATTTATATATATATATATATATATATATATATATATATAAACCAGATACAGTACAGTGGCACTATTGAGGCATTACTGCAAGCAGGTAAATATAGGTGACTAGCACCAACCGCTAATAAATGGCTGTCACTAGGTGCCTGCCTGCCCCCCCCCCCTTCCTGACCTGAGGGGTGCGCCTTGATGCTGACTTTTGGCGTCAGAAGTGACTGATGGAGGACGAGCCCCGTACTGCTCTGTGCCGCCACCGCTGCCACATACCCACGAGAAGCACAGCATCTGAGCGCAAGGCAGGAAGCATGCAGCCGCGCGGGCACATACCACATTGGTCACATCCACCTCCAACTCAGAGCGCACAGATTGGCTGGCCCGCAGACACATGGGCGTCCTAGGCCTGGCTGTGAATGTCACCGCGGCAACAAAGTAAAGAGAATGACTCCGCCCCATACTAAGCCCCACCTCCTGGTGTCTGCGTTATTCTCTGTAGTCTGTTCCGGGAGGACTCCACATGTGACCGCCATCTTTTGCAAAGCAGAGCTCTGTCGGAGCTCTCTATCACTGAGGAGCTGCCACGCATTTTTAATACAGAGACAGATAAAAAAAAAAAACTAACATAGAAACCGTGCGGCGTGCTACTCGCTGCCCACACCGCTGCCTGGCTGCCAACCAGCATGACAGGCGCACCCGCAGCAGCAGCGGGGATGCAGAGCAGGGTGAGCGCCTCTTCAGTCTGGCGCCTCCCTGCACTGCATCCCTTTGCTGAGCGGGTAGCGCCGGCACTGATCGGGCGTTATCTGTAAATAGACCTATAAGACATACCACTGTAATCCTATGGATAAGAAAAAAATTAAAAATTATACAACGAATTCCAATGGCATTATGTGGTCCTGTCGTCATTCAAAAACTGTTGTATACACTCATATCAGATATAGAAAGTAGTAACTTGGGTGAGAAACTTAGTAAATAACAATATCGTGCAAACAGTACAATTTCCTAGCCTCTACAGGTAGCATTGGGAAATATTATGCTGAAGCTAATCTCGCATCTGCAGGTGTAGCCATGTGAGCACCCCTAACATATGGCGATGCCAGCCACCTATCCCATATCGCATAGTATTTAGTAATGACTTTCCTGGACATGTAGACAAATTTTTCATGTGCCACCGTAGTATTCACTAGGGCAATCCAGGAATCAATATCAGGGCCAGTAGGTTCCATCCACGACCGGGCTATAGAAACCTGTGCAAGACAGGTTGATAACATTACGTCTGGAGGGGGCATCCAGAAACTCCTTAACCAACACCACCAGTATACACACAGGAGGGGTCAGCGCATCACCAGGTATACCAGTGGAAACCATCATCTTAAGTACTTCCTGCCAGAAGGCCTGAACTATCCTACAGGACCAAATCATATGCCAAAAAGTGCCCCCATTCAGAGTACATTTGGGACATCTAGAATCCATTCTTCCTCCGAATCTCATTAACCTCTCAGGAGTAATATAGACTCTGTGTAAAACAAAAAGATGCTCCTGTTGGTAACGGACCGCTGTGGTCGCCAGTCTAGAGGCCCCCAGTGCATCCTCCCAGGTTTCATTAGATATGGGCCCTAGATCACATTCCCATCTAGATTTAAGAGAGAGAAGGGCCTCACCATGATAAGCACGTAGTAGAGCCAAGTAAAATATGGAAATAGTGCAATTTTGGAGATTAACAAATAGTTCCCGAACTGGCGTGTCCTGGAGCACCAGGGGAGCGTCCGCAAGTTGAGTTTGACAAGCATGGCGGAGTTGTAGATATCGATAAAAATAGAAGGTAGGAATATTATAATCCTCCTGCAATTGTTGGAAAGACTTAAATATACCCATATGATATAATTGCCCAAGAGACTGCACTACCCGGCGGTTCCAGACCTCCCGTATCTGTAACGATGCAAGCTCGTTAAGAGTATGTGCGTAAGCCAAAGGCGTTTCCGGGTCCCAACCCTCTCCCTGGAGCAATCTATGCGTCTGTCTCCATACCATAATTGCTTGTTTGACAACGGGGAGGTTAAGTAGCGGTACATTGTCACTCAACAGTAGTTGTAGTGGGGTGCAATTCTGATCAGTTACATAGAGAATTCAGGAGATCACTTCATCTCTAGCAGGATCATGTAACCACTTACTGATATGTACCATTTGTGCCGCTAGATAATATAAACTGAATTTAGGGAGGGCCAGGCCCCCAGAGTCGCGTGGGCGTGTAAGGGTGTCTAATTTTATTCTGACCCGGCGGTTAGACCATACAGTAGAGGACAGAAGACTGTCTATTTTCCAAAAGGTTTTTAATGGGAGATAAACAGGGGAGTGCTGTAAAACATACAGCAACTTAGGCAGGGCCACCATTTTCACTAAATTAATTCTACCTGTTATAGTTAGAGGTAAAGTCCCCCACACCGCAATACGGGAATGCAAATAATCCATATGAGGTTTTATATTTAAGGAAAAGTATTGAGAAGAATTATTTGTGACCCAGATTCCCAAGTACAGGTTGAGTATCCCTTATCCAAAATGCTTGGGACCAGAGGTATTTTGGATATCGGATTTTTCCGTATTTTGGAATAATTGCATACCATAATGAGATATCATTGTGATGGGACCTAAGTCTAAGCACAGAATGCATTTATGTTACATATACACCTTATACACACAGCCTGAAGGTCATTTTAGCCAATATTTTTAATAACTTTGTGTATTAAACAAAGTGTGTCTACATACACACTTTTCATTTATGTTTCATATACACCTTATACTCACAGCCTGAAGGTCATTTTAGCCAATATTTTTAATAACTTTGTGTATTAAACAAAGTTTGTGTACATTGAGTCATCAAAAAACAAAGGTTTCACTATCTCACTCTCACTCAAAAAAGTTCGTATTTCGGAATATTCTGTATTTCGGAATATTTGGATATGGGATACTGAACCTGTACTTAAATGAGTCCACTCAGCGAAGAGGGAGGACCACGGGCGGGACACCAGTACAAGCACCATGGAAGGGCAGTATGCAGGACTTATCCCAGTTAATGGATAAACCAGAGTACCCGCCATAGGTGTCAATAATATGCAGTACGTGTGGCATGGTATTGCAGTAGTCTGATATAAACAGCAGAATATCATCCGCGTATAGAGCAATTTTGTCCGTGATGGGGCCCACCAGGAACCCCCCCACCCGTGAGTCAGAACGCACCAGACACGCTAAGGGCTCCACCGCCAGAGCAAAAAGAATAAAGGATAGTGGGCAGCCCTGCCTTGTACCCTTGGCTAGAGGAAATGCAGATGAAATTAATCCATTTATCGAGACCCTGGCTAATGGGGTGGAGTATAGTAGCTTGACCCACTATATAAAGCTTGGTCCAATGCCGAAGCGGGCCATAGACCCTCACAAGAACACCCACTCCACTGAAATAAAAACCTTTAGCAGCGTCAAGAGACACTATAACAGAAGTGTCGGCGTCCCCGCGAGGGCCTGTAAGTGTGTGAACAAATGACTAAGGTTAGTTAGAGTGGACCGCCCGGCACGTAACCAGTCTAATCTGTGTGAATAATTTGGGTAATAACAGAGTTTAGTCTAAGTGCCAGGATCTTTGCTAAGACCTTGACATCAGTAGAAAGTAACGAGACAGGTCTATACGAATCTACCCGCTCTGGATCCTTATCTGGTTTTAAAAGTACTATTATCAAAGCCTCTGTCATAGAATCTGGCAGTGAACCGAATTCCAACAAGTCATTGAACAGAGCAAGCAATTTGGGGCCATAAAAGTCAATATGCTTCTTTTAGAGCTCGATAGGAATTCCGTCTAGCCCTCCAGGAAACAATTTAATGGCTGTTTCAATCTCCGTCAATGACAAAGGGGAATCCAGGAATTCAACCGCCACATTAGAGAGTGAGGGCTATGGTATACCGGCAAGATAATTATTTATTTCCGTTAAATCAGCCAATAATCTCATACTATACATACTTTTATAATAAGCAACAAATTGGTCTGCTATTTTAGGGGTTTTCACATAAGTTACACCGTCATCCCCACCTATCGCAAGGACAGTATTAGAAGATTTATCTGTCGCCGCTAAATGTGCTAAATAAGTACCGGGTCTGTCGTCTGTGGCATAATATGAGTGTTGGGCATACAGCAAACGGTATTCGGCTTTAGCAGACAGACAGTTCCTCCATTTGGACTGTGCAAGCAACCATGCGTCCTTGGAGGATACCAATCCATCATATAAATATTGGATTTCTAGGGACCTACATGACGCTTCAAGCTCCATCTCTTGGCGTTTGTAGCCAGTTTTTAAAGTAGCAACCCGTCTAATTAAGGAACCACGCATAAAGGCTTTAAATGCATCCCAGAGGATTGTTGGGCTAACAGTACCCCCGTTCAGCTCCAGGAACTCCCGCCATGCGTGCTCAAGCTCCGCACCAGTACCCATTTGTGAAAGCCAGAATGAGTTAAATTTCCAAAATACTTGCCCCCGGGTACCCCCAGTATCTAAATTCAATAGTATTGGTGAGTGGTCAGAGATACCTCTAGTTGCATACTGGACATCGACAATTTTAGGAAGAAAACAGGGGGAGACCAGGGCCATATCAATCCTAGAAAAGGAGGAGTAAGTAGGCGAAAAGCAGGAAAACTGGCGAGCAGCTGGATGCTGTGCCCTCCAGACGTCCACCAAACCCATACCCTCCACCAACAGTGAAAATTTACCCGGACGTGGACGAGGCACAGTAGTATTGGTGCTGAATCTATCCACACTGAGATCCAAGACATTATTAAAGTCCCCAATGCAGACAGCGGGGATGTTGGGGTAAAGGGTCATAAATTCAGCAGCCTTGCGTAGAGTCTCAGGAGAGTACGGTGGAGGAATGTAGACAGCTAACAATAATAAAGACATAGAATTTATCTGACATTTAAGAAAAATATATCTACCCCACTGATCCACCTGAATCTGACCCAAGACAAACGGGACAGATCTGCGAATCAGGATGGAGACGCCTCTGGAATGGGAGGTGTGGAGATGTGTCCTGTACCCCGGGACACATCGCAGCAGCAGCACGCAGGGGATCTGTGTCCCCTGCGGGAGTGTGTGTATGGCAGCGCTGGGGCAGTTTGTCAGCGGCAGAAGAGAGTGCCGAAGACCCCCGGATCAGGTGAGGCCTCAGTGAGGCTACTCTCACCCCCTCCCCTTTTCCTCCCTAGACCATCAGGGACGGGCATTATGCCCAGGGGCACAGTTCAGGCACTAGGCCTGTGGCGCAGCTAGGAATTTGGGGGTCACCGTTAGATTTGGTGGTTTGGGCGTTAGGCCCAAGCCACCTAAAACTGCGCAAGTTAGGCGGGCACTAGGCCCGTGGGCAATCCAGGCATTAGGCCTGTGGGGGCATTAGAGGGCATTAGGCCCTAGTTCAGTTTGGCGGCCGCTAGGTACATATAAGGTGACCCTGGGCACTAGGCCCAGGTCACCCAACGGGCAACAAGTTAGGCGGGCGCTAGGCCCGTGGGTGAAGTCAGGCCTCCGGCCTGTGTGCAGTCAGGGGGCGCTAGGCCCAGTGAATAAGTGCCCCCCGAGGTCAATAAAGGTGGCACTGGGCACTAGGCCCAGGCCACCCTGAGGTGTTTAGGTAGGCAGGTCCGCTTGACCTGAGACCCATAAAAGGAAGTATACAGGAGGTGGGCAGGCTGTGTGGCGCCCACCCCCTTCCAGCGGTAGGTAGGGATTTAAAGGGACAGTACCGTGGGATCTTGTAATCCGATATTGTGATGTATGTTGTTACCGTGCAGGGCAAAGTGTCTGTTTGTTTTAAGTTTGTGCATAGTTGTGTCGCACCACCCACACGAGCTAGTTTGAGGGCTCTGTTTGTCACAACTGAGGGCCTGAGCTGACGGGAGGCAGCCTCAGTTGTAGGGGCTGAGATGTACCGGAACCTGGGAGGTTGTATCAGACCCCTGGACATGTAAGTAACATGAATAATAACTGCCCGAAGGCGTGACCACGACAACTTGGATAAAAGTCAATGATGTTTATTATGACAACTCCGCAACACAGCAGCAGTAAAAGAAAACGTAAAAGTCAGCAAATAATAAATACAGTTCCTGGGTACTACAGGATGGCAGGAGCCACAGGGCACTGGTAGTGTGAGATAGTTCTTATGATCTTCTAGATGGAAAGTCCTTACCAGGCCCGACTGTAGCAATGGAGATAACCCAGGATTGTGCCAGCTGGTGTTCCAGGAAAAGCTGGGTTGCTGAAGGTAAAACAGCTGCTGTGGATACTGGCTGGAACCAGACTGTTGTTAGCACGGAGTGGATACTGGCTGGAACCAGTTAAATAATAAATGAACTTGGGAGCGATGAAATATGAACTGAAATGTAGAACTTGAGAGCGGAGAAATAATAATACCAGTGGAGAGTGGTAAAGTGTAGAAAGGACACCGGCCCTTTAAGGGAAGCTGTACTCTGCTGGAAGCTGAGCTGGAAGCAGGTAATGTTGTAGCTGGAAACAGATGAATCCACAATGGATTGGAGAGTCAGGCTACACCGCATGTGGAATGCTGGTGCGGGTCTCTATGGTGGAAGTCTTGAGACAGGAACTGGAACCTGGAAGACAATCACAGGAGAGAGACAAACAGGAACTAGGTTTGACAACCAAAGCACTGACGCCTTCCTTGCTCAGGCACAGTGTATTTATACCTGCAGCAAGGAAGGGATTGGCTAGGCAATTATGCAGATTAACAATACTGACAACAGATTGGAGGAAATGATCAGCTGACAGAATCCAAGATGGCTGCGCCCATGCAGACACTTGGAGGGAAGTTTGGTTTGTAATCCATGTGGTAATGAAAACAGTAATGGCGGCGCCGGCCACTGGAGACAGGAGACGCCAGGCTGACAAGTGCACATCCAACCACGCGGACACAGCGGAGGCCGCGGCTGACGTAATCGCCACTCTGACACTCTGCATGCAGAAGCTCAGGGACGGCGGCGGAGGCCGCGGGAGACGCCATGCCAGATGTAATAAGGCGTTACTGTGACAGCGTCTCAGAGAGACAGGAGAGGATGCAGGAATGTGAACATTAGGATAACAGATGGGATCCGGTCCTGGAGCGCTGAGCCAGCCTTAGGAGGCATCTGATGGGTAAGAAATGGCGTCCAGATACCCGGATCGTGACAGCACCCCCCCCTTTAGGAGTGGCCCCAGGACACTTCTTTGGCTTTTGAGGAAACTTGGAATGGAATCTCCGGACCAAGGCAGGAGCATGGACATCAGAAGCATTGGTCCATGAACGTTCCTCAGGACCATAACCCTTCCAGTCAATAAGATATTGTAGTTGACCGTAACGGTGACGTGAGTCCAGGATCTTGGCCACTTCATACTCAACGCCTCGTTGAGTTTGGACTTTCGGAGTTGGAGGAAGTGAGGAATGAAACCGATTCAAGATCAGCGGTTTCAACAGGGAAACATGGAATGTCCTGGGTATTTTTAAGAAGGGAGGCAACTGGAGTCTGTAAGCAACAGGATTGATGACTTGTTCAATCTTGAAAGGACCGATATAGCGAGGTGCAAACTTCATACTGGGAACTCTTAACCTCAAATTCTTCGTGGATAACCATACCCGATCACCCACCTTGAGAGCAGGAACTGCTCGACGCTTCTTATCCGCAAACTTCTTGTACCTGAACGATGCCTTGAGCAGAGCTGATCGTACGCTCTTCCAGATATTGGCAAACTGATGCAAGGTGATATCCACTGCGGGAACAGAAGTTGCTGGAAGCGGTTGGAACTCAGGGACTTTAGGGTGGAATCCAAAGTTAGTGAAGAATGGTGTTGAAGCAGATGAAGAATGATACTGGTTGTTATGACAGAACTCGGCCCAGGGAAGTAATTGAACCCAGTCATCTTGAGAGGAGGACACATAGATGCGGAGGAAGGCCTCCAAGTCCTGATTCACCCTCTCGGTTTGACCATTGGTCTGAGGATGGTAAGCCGTGGAAAACTTTAGCTTGACTTGGAGGACTTGACATAAACTTCGCCAGAATTTGGCTGTGAATTGAACTCCTCGATCTGAGATAATTTCTTCAGGAAGACCGTGGAGTCGGAAGATCTCTTGTATGAATACTTGAGCCAACTTGGAAGCTGACGGAAGACCGGTGAGAGGAATGAAGTGTGCCATCTTGGTGAACCGGTCAACTACCACCCAGATGGTATTGAACTTGTTGCACATGGGTAAGTCTGTAATGAAATCCATCGACAAGTGGGTCCATGGTCGACGGGGAACGGATAGTGGAACCAGTTGCCCCGCAGGCGACTGGCGGGATACTTTATGTTGGGCACACTTTGGGCAAGATGCAATAAACTCCAAGACGTCCTTTTTCAGAGTTGGCCACCAATAGGACCTAGAGATAAACTCCAGGGTTTTTTGGATACCTGTATGTCCGGCAAAACGGGAAGCATGGGCCCAATGCATGAGCTTCTTCCTTAGCATCGGCTTCACAAAACTTTTCCCTGATGGGGGCGTAGAGTCCATCCCTACCGTGGAGAATGCCAACGGATTTATAATAGGATGCTTGTCTGAAGACTCTGACTCATTTTCTTGCTCCCATGAGCGGGAAAGGGCATCGGCCTTGCGATTCTGAGAGCCCGGACAGAACTGGAGTTTAAAGTCGAACCTGGAAAAGAAAAGTGCCCATCTGGCCTGACGAGGGTTGAGACATTGTGCGCCCTTCAGGTATAAAAGGTTCTTGTGGTCTGTAAGTATGGTGATTAAATGAGAAGCTCCCTCCAACAGATACCTCCACTCTTCTAGAGCGAGCTTGATGGCTAGCAACTCCTGGTCGCCAATGGCATAGTTGCGCTCAGCTGGGGAGAACTTCCGGGAGAAGAAACTGCAAGGATGTAAATGGCCATCTTTAGCCCTCTGAGATAACACCGCTCCTACTCCAACGGAGGAGGCATCCACCTCTAGGATGAAAGGAGAGTCGATGTCAGGCTGTTTCAGGACAGGCGCAGAGGTGAACCTCTGTTTTAAAAGATGAAAAGCTTGCATGGCTTCTTCAGACCACTTGGACGGGTTAGCACCCTTCTTGGTGAAAGCAGTAATAGGCGCCACAATGGTGGAAAAGTCTCGTATAAACTTTCGGTAATAATTGGCGAACCCTAAGAACCTCTGGACCCCTTTGAGGGTTAAGGGTACCGGCCAATTCTGAATTGCTTGTAGTTTCTCAGGATCCATCTCTAGTCCGGAACCGGACACAATGTACCCTAGAAACGGAATGGACTTGACTTCAAAGACGCATTTTTCTAATTTGCAATAGAGATGATTGACACGGAGACGGGACAGAACCTCTTTAACCCAAAAACGATGTTCCTCTAAATCGTTGGCAAAAATGAGGATATCGTCTAGATAGACCACGACATGACGGTATAGAATGTCTCTGAAAATCTCATTGACAAAATACTGGAAGACAGCTGGAGCATTGCTCAATCCGAAGGGCATGACGAGGTACTCATAATGTCCGTCACGGGTGTTAAAGGCGGTCTTCCACTCGTCACCCTCACGGATCCGGATGAGATTGTATGCACCTCGCAAGTCCAGCTTTGTAAAGATGGTAGCTCCGCTAACTCTGTCAAAGAGCTCAGTAATCAGGGGTAAAGGATAACGGTTCTTGATGGTAATGTCGTTCAAACCTCTGTAGTCGATGCACGGCCGCAGACCACCATCTTTCTTTTTTACAAAAAAGAAGCCTGCGCCGGCTGGGGAAGAAGAAGGTCGAATGAACCCCTTTGCTAGGTTCTCTTTAATGTATTCCTCCATAGAATGCGTCTCAGGCAGAGACAACGGATAAGTTCGGCCTCGAGGTGGAACCTTCCCTGGAACGAGATCAATCGGGCAGTCCCATTCTCTATGAGGAGGAAGGATATCAGCAGAAGCTTTACTGAACACATCCGTGAAATCTTGATATGGAGGAGGTGGAACATCAGACGACCTGGGGGAGGAAGAACAGACAGGCAATACTTTAAACAAACATGTCTCTGCACAGGAGGAACCCCATGCCAGGATTTGCGTAGTCGTCCAATCAATTGTAGGATTGTGAAGACGGAGCCATGGAAGGCCCAGGACCACAGGATGTGTGGCTCTTGGAATCACTAAAAGTGAAATAAGTTCGGAATGAAGAACTCCCACTCTCAGACGAACTGGTAGAGTCTTTAGAGCAATAACAGTATCAAAAATTTTACTGCCATCCACGGCAGTTAAGGAAAAGGAGGAAGGAAGTCTCTCGGTGGGTAGGGACCACCGTTTAACATAGGCTTCAGTAATAAAGTTCCCAGCTGCTCCGGAATCAAGGAGAGCAATGACGTTCCGATAACGTTGAGCAACTTGAAGCGAGACTGGGAGATTACAATCATGAGGAGATGGAGAGGAGATCATTACTCCTAGCCGGCCCTCTCCTGGGCGAGCTAGGGTTTGGAGTTTTCCCGGACGTTCGGGACAGGCATTGATGGTGTGAGACGGAGCTGCACAGTAAAGACAAAGAGACTCAGAGAGACGTCTTCGGCGCTCAGCAGGAGTTAAACGGGAACGGCCAATTTGCATGGGCTCATCTTTAGATGGTGACAGTTGACGAGGAGGAGGAGCAGAAGATTTTGGAGCAGATGATCTTCCACGCTCAGTTGCTCTCTCTCTGAAACGTAAATCAACTTTCGTGCAGAGTGAGATTAGCTCATCTAACTTAGAAGGTAAGTCTCTGGTAGCTAACTCATCTTTAATAAGCTCAGATAAGCCATGCCAGAATGCAGCATACAGGGCCTCGTCGTTCCATGCCAGTTCGGATGCCAGGATCTGGAACTGTATCAGATATTGTCCTACAGTACGTGACCCCTGGCGTAAACGGAGAATCTCGGATGAAGCTGAGGTTACCCGGCCTGGCTCGTCGAAGATGCGCCTGAATGTTGACACGAATGCAGTGTAAGAAGATAGCAGGGTGTCGGACCTCTCCCATAACGGTGATGCCCAGTCAAGGGCGGAGCCACTGAGAAGAGAGATGATGTAGGCAATTTTTGTACGGTCACTGGGAAAATTGCCAGGTTGTAGCTCAAACTGAATCTCACACTGGTTGAGAAATCCCCTGCAGAATCTTGGAGATCCGTCAAATTTTGCTGGCGTTGGAAGATGAAGACGTGGAGCAGAAATGGGTAAGGTGGGTGGGGTTATAGCTGGAGTCACTGTGGTTGACGCACCAGATGCGCCTGATCCACGGAGAGTTGTCTGAATCCCATCCAGCCGAGTAGAGAGATCCTGGAGACAGCGGATGATGTGGCCCTGTGCAGCCTCCTGATGTTCTAGTCGGGCTGCCAGTTCTTGCATCGGCCTGGCCGCTTGATCCTGGTCTCCGGCTGGATTCATTAGGTCAGTGCTTACTGTCACAACTGAGGGCCTGAGCTGACGGGAGGCAGCCTCAGTTGTAGGGGCTGAGATGTACCGGAACCTGGGAGGTTGTATCAGACCCCTGGACATGTAAGTAACATGAATAATAACTGCCCGAAGGCGTGACCACGACAACTTGGATAAAAGTCAATGATGTTTATTATGACAACTCCGCAACACAGCAGCAGTAAAAGAAAACGTAAAAGTCAGCAAATAATAAATACAGTTCCTGGGTACTACAGGATGGCAGGAGCCACAGGGCACTGGTAGTGTGAGATAGTTCTTATGATCTTCTAGATGGAAAGTCCTTACCAGGCCCGACTGTAGCAATGGAGATAACCCAGGATTGTGCCAGCTGGTGTTCCAGGAAAAGCTGGGTTGCTGAAGGTAAAACAGCTGCTGTGGATACTGGCTGGAACCAGACTGTTGTTAGCACGGAGTGGATACTGGCTGGAACCAGTTAAATAATAAATGAACTTGGGAGCGATGAAATATGAACTGAAATGTAGAACTTGAGAGCGGAGAAATAATAATACCGGTGGAGAGTGGTAAAGTGTAGAAAGGACACCGGCCCTTTAAGGGAAGCTGTACTCTGCTGGAAGCTGAGCTGGAAGCAGGTAATGTTGTAGCTGGAAACAGATGAATCCACAATGGATTGGAGAGTCAGGCTACACCGCATGTGGAATGCTGGTGCGGGTCTCTATGGTGGAAGTCTTGAGACAGGAACTGGAACCTGGAAGACAATCACAGGAGAGAGACAAACAGGAACTAGGTTTGACAACCAAAGCACTGACGCCTTCCTTGCTCAGGCACAGTGTATTCATACCTGCAGCAAGGAAGGGATTGGCTAGGCAATTATGCAGATTAACAATACTGACAACAGATTGGAGGAAATGATCAGCTGACAGAATCCAAGATGGCTGCGCCCATGCAGACACTTGGAGGGAAGTTTGGTTTGTAATCCATGTGGTAATGAAAACAGTAATGGCGGCGCCGGCCACTGGAGACAGGAGACGCCAGGCTGACAAGTGCACATCCAACCACGCGGACACAGCGGAGGCCGCGGCTGACGTAATCGCCACTCTGACACTCTGCATGCAGAAGCTCAGGGACGGCGGCGGAGGCCGCGGGAGACGCCATGCCAGATGTAATAAGGCGTTACTGTGACAGCGTCTCAGAGAGACAGGAGAGGATGCAGGAATGTGAACATTAGGATAACAGATGGGATCCGGTCCTGGAGCGCTGAGCCAGCCTTAGGAGGCATCTGATGGGTAAGAAATGGCGTCCAGATACCCGGATCGTGACACTGTTTATGTAGCTAGTGTAGCGGACGCACACTAGGGTAGTTCTTGGCCCTGCACGGCTGTTTTCTCTTTACCTCCTTACAGGGACCTGTAAGTGGAGAAGATCGGAGTGCAAGACTTGTAACGGTGAGTAGCATCTGTGTGCGTTTGTCCCTTGTCTGTCCCCGAGCGCCGGAATAGGGATTGCTCACGGACGTGAGAATCCCCTTCATCAAACTACGCGCGAGAGTGCAAGTGTGTGAAATCTGGGTGGCTGAGGCTTTGTGCCAGTGATGACCTTTCACCCAACCGGTGAAGGTCGCCGACACCCCTGGGGTATCCCCTTTTCCGGTGGAAGAAGGGTTGATACCCCCCTTAAGGTAGACTATTTTCTCCTCAGCTCGGTCGTCGGTCAGTTTCCGAGAGGGAATCGCCGTGTCCGGATCCGACTGAAGATTGCCAGGTCCGTTGAAGGTTCCGGTACCTGAAGGTGAGAGAGAGCGGCGCCTGGTGAGTACCGAAACTACACCTGCACGGCAGCAGGCACCACCACACGTACCGCCGCACCTCTTACAGGAGGTATGTGTGGAGAGGTATGACCACCCGACCCGACTCATGGCTTTTTAAGAGATAAAACTTTGGCTTCCTCCAGGTGTGTCTCTATAAGACACATAATATCTGCGGAGTACTGCCTAATTTGCCTAATCACTAAGGCCCTTTTAATTTTATCATTAAGGCCCGCACATTCCAGGATAACATTTTAAGACTAAGTGATGCCATAATATATAATAGCACCAAGTGCTAAATGTGCCCAAAACATTGAAGCTATTTGAAAGAGATAGAAAAGCAACCCATTGAAAAAGGTTTCTCTAAACATGTCGCAACAGCAATGCTTAAAAAAAATCAACAAACTAGATACCCCGTTTCCCCCCATACAACCCCCCACTCTGTATACCGGCACGAACTGTGGCATAACTAATCCCTAAGAACCTCCCTACAACTAAAAAACTAGTAAAGGGGACAAAAAATACAGTGGCCAAAGGCAGGCATTGCTCCCCCGCCCAGGCCTAACCCCCCCAGGGCCAAACAGGCACCCAACACCGGAAAATACAGGGGCCCAATATCAAGTGTAACATTTAGTATACTAACAATAAAGTTTGTATCGTCCCCCTAGAAGGAAAGAATCAATAAACATTAATACAGCAACTGTATACATATATACTTAATGACAAATCGTAGCCCGGTCAGCGGACAGCATCAGCATTCAGTCATTTGCCAGAGCGTGCCCTGCCGGGAACTGCCGATCAAGCCACGGCGCCACCTCCCGTGGGGTCGAGAAGAATTTCGTCTCTCCTCCCGCGACCACCCGCAATTTTGAGGGAAATAGCATAGCATAAGGGATATTAAGTTCCCGGAGGTGTCTCTTAATTGGAAGAAATTGGGCTCTCTCCTTCTGAATATCAACCGCAAAATCAGGAAAACCCGAGATCCGGGTACCATTCCATTTAAGTTGGCCTTTGGTATGTGCCAGGGTAAGAACCATGTCTCGATCTTTGTAATGAAGGAATTTCGCTATAAATGTACGAGGAGGAGCCCCCGGCGGTAGTGGCCGCATAGGGATTTTATGTGCTCGTTCCACCGCGAAGTGTGACGTAAAAGCATCTGTACCAAAGAAATCTGTAAGCCACTTCTCCAGAAACTGCTCAGGTGCAACACCCTCTTCCTTCTCAGGCAAGCCTATGAATCGAATGTTATTCCTTCTCAGACTCGCCTCCATATCGGTTAATATTTTCTGCACTTCCGTCATCTGGGTACATCAAGGGTAGTGGTGCGTCGTCCAAGCGAAGCCACCGTGTCCTCAACAGTAGAAATGCGGGTTTCCGCCTCCCCCGCTCTCTCTCTAACTCGTTGTAGATCCTGATGGATTATGGAAAGATCTGATTGCACTTGAGTGATTTTGTCGGCTAGCCTGCCTTCACTGGCATTAACTGCATCCAGTACCCTTTGGATAGCATCCTCTGAAGCCTCAGGGGGATTGGAGCCATCACTCGTAGCCGGAGAGGGGGGAGAGGAACCATCCTGCAAACCCCCCCCCCCCCCCTCCCTCGGCCTCTTATTTTGCGCAGGGGGATTTCTAGCGTATTTTTAAAGCTTGGCCGCAGCCTGATGATTCTTCCCCATAGTATTCTATATAATCACCCCTAGAGGGAGTTGCAGCACTAAATGAGAAAGTTATGGTAAAACAAGCAGGCAGACCTCCAGTCAATGTTATATCAACAAATCAGGAATCACACAGTGGTGGGCCAGCAGCCCCCAGCTGGATATATATAATGAAAAGATAAAAAGTCACAGTGATATATTCCAAGCAGTGAATATGCAGCCTTTGCACAGGCACACAGGGGTTACCCTATAGAGGATCACCCCAGACTCTAAAACAGATCAGTAGGCTTTGGAAGGATAGCCCCAATTCAGTATCTCCAGCAGGGGTACCAGAGGCTGCAGCTGGGAGTACCAGGGAAGCTTATTGGTGTAGTCTCCCCCCCACACCACCCTATTATGTGGAACAGGAGGACAGAGGCAGCAGGAGCGTGGCTTCTCCAGCAGGAGGCAGCAGACATAAGGGGGAGAAGGGGGGACACTCAGCCCAGCAGAGAAAAGTATTCTTCCAGTGCGACCGATCCGGCCGCCGACTGGAAGTAGCGCAGCCAGCCGCGGCCGCAGCCGGGGAGTCCAGAGCCCTCCTCCCAGCAGCGGGTCTGAGCGACAGCAGGAGGCGGGAGGCAAGGAGCGCACACAGCGCGACCGCTCCGGCCGCGCCTCCCAGCCACCAACCGGAAGTAGAGCAATCAGCCATGGCCGCAGCAGGGGAGTCTGTAGCCCTCCGCACAGCAGTGGGTCTGGGCGGCAGCAGGAGGGTGGAGGCAAGGAGCGCACACAGCCACAGACCTCTCCCCGGCAGCCCGATAGAGGAAGCAGTTGTATTGCGCAGCGTCCCACGTGGCGCGGCAGCACCCAGGCCAGGATCGTCCCGCCGGCCAGTCACCCCCACAGGAGAGCAGAACGGGCAACAAACAAACAAACAAACACACACTCTGGAGGGTGCACCCAGCAGCAAGGCAAGTCCGGGTCACCTTTTAACCCCGGGGGTGGGGGGGGGGGAGCTTGCAGGATATATTATAGGAGATTCGGGCAGGAGAGCTCAGCACAGTACGTGCTACTCCATGCCCATCGTAGCCACGCCCCATATAATTTAAATGTTTGATACAGCCCATAATATAGACCATTTAAAGTTTTAAATATTAATACTGTATTCCATACAATATCCAGTGTATAAAAAGACTAATGTGTATATTAATGTCCAGGGACGTTGCTAGGTTCTTCTACCACTCTCCCAGTCTCCTGCACTTACTCCAATGTTCTGCAAAATGGGAGATTGTGGACTATATTTGGAAACCCCTCTCTAGAAATCCTGGGTTTGCCACTGGCCACTGAGCGTGCAATGTCATGATGTTGAGCTCATGACATCATGGCATCACACATTGGGGGGGAACGGGCAGCCCAAATAAGTGTAGTGCTGAACGGGGCATCCTGAGGGTGCTCTTTTTGGCTGTGTAGACTGCAGGGTGCCAGTCAGGAGAGCACGGCGGTGCTGCAGCAGTGATCACGGCTGTATGGTGCCAATCAAGGCCCCATGGTGCCAATCAAGGCCTATGATGTACTGGCCTGTCTCCTGGTAGCGCCTCCATGCTCTGGACACTACGCTGACAGACACAGCAAACCTTCTTGCCACAGCTCGCATTGATGTGTCATCCTGGATGAGCTGCACTACCTGAGCCACTTGTGTGGGTTGTAGACTCCGTCTCATGTTACCCCTAGAGTGAAAGCACTGCCAGCTTTCAAAAGTGACCAAAACATCAGCCAGAAAGCATAGGAGCTGAGAAGTGGTCTGTGGTCACCACCTGCAGAACAACTCCTTTATTGGGGGTGTCTTGCTAATTGCCTATAATTTCCACCTGTTGTCTATTCCATTTGCACAACAGCATGTGAAATTGATTGTCAATCAGTGTTGCTTCCTAAGTGGACAGTTTGATTTCACAGAAGTGTGATTGACTTGGAGTTACATTGTGTTGTTTAAGTGTTCCCTTTATTTTTTGAGCAGTGTATATGTATGTATATATATATATATATATATATATAAATTTATATATATTTTATATATATATATATATATATATATATATATATATACAATTATTACTGATCTTAAAACAAAGGAGGAAAAAAGGAACAGGCTCACCGCTATATATTTTTGATGTTTAGATTGGGTCTTCTGCTTCTGTTTGGTGTCCTTCGGATAACATGGGAAAAAATATGTAGGTCGAAGCACCTTGTGCGGCACACAGGACAAACTCTGTTCATCTGTAGCCATTGTGTCAGGCAAGGGACATGGAAAGTATGGTGGCAGGATGCTTCAGCCATTTCCATTCCAACTTCAATGTTAGACATCCAGATGGCACAGTACTCTACGTCCTCTCCTTCTGCAACAGTGCGTCTGCTGTAGGTGGAAATACTGGGCAGAATGGGCTTCAGGATGTTCTCCAGCCTCAGGAGGGCTGTCCTCAGTGCAGCTGCCCGATTTTCACTGGCACGGGGCTCATTTCTTCCAGATGATGGTCCAGCTCTTCCTCTTGCCGATGATGGTCCAGCACTTTCCTTCTCAATGATGGTGCTGTTCTTCCTGATGATGGGCCATCTCTTCCTCTTCCAGATGATTGTCCAGCTGTATTTTTTCCGGTTGATGGTCCACCATTGGACGGCCTGTGGCGTCCTGAATTCACCCATGTCACCGCATTGTTATTGTTTGTTCCACCATTTCCAAGCAGCTGGGCTAACTCCCTTCGACTCATTGTAGCTGGTGACAGTAGCTGGAGAAATGTAAAAAGAAAAAGAGAGTAAGAAAAAACACAGATGTGCTGTGCGCTGAGATCCGGTCACTGGTGAATCGCTGGCAACAAATACTAGTGAGCAAACGTGATCTCTCTTGGGAGGCTCTTTCTCATGTGTCAGTAGCAGCTTCACCTCAAGAAATGCCAGTGATATTACTGTGCACTAGGGGTTTATGGGGGTAATTCAAATGTGGCATGTGGGCGGCAGTTGGTGATGGCAGTTGGTGATGGCCGTGCTTCACAACAGCAGCATCTTCCCACTGATATTACACAGTGATACATGTGGGAAATCAGTGGGAAATGACATGTTAGTGCTGAGGAGTCATTACACCAAGAACGGGGGGATTTGGGGCATCTACTGAAATCATCTCAGTTCTGCTGCTGGGCCCAGTGGGTTCAACAGTCATTGCTGCTGCCATCACTACTCCTCCATTGGCTATCTCTGTGGCCTCTGTCGTCACAGCTGCCAACATTATAACATTATATGGGATATGTGTGTGTGTGTGTGTGTGTGTGTGTGTGTGTGTGTGTGTGTGTGTGTGTGTGTGTGTGTGTTCCCCATAATATATATTAGCACAGAGAAGTAATATTACCATGTGCAGAGTTGTAATATGCATGTTAGTAGACTAATCTTTCACGCAGCATCCCTCTATTCTCCATTCCTCAGTGTGACCACAGTATATGCATAAGAATATAAAAAAGGGGACGCACGGTAGTGAAGTACGATTACATTAAATATAATGAACAACGGAAATGAACATACTTTGAATTAACAACTCACATATCATAGATTGCTTGGCTGGAATCCTCTGCATTTTGAATACCCCACTCACTGCTTATAACCTGTATTCACCTGGTTAACTGTCTGATAATTGCACCACATCGTGATCTGGAGTAAGTCAATCCCTATGGGTATTTAAAATCACCAGGTGCATGATCTCAGTATCTGATATATACACTTTAAAGTTTGTGAACTCCACAGAATTTTCTATGTTTCTGCTGAAATTTGGCCTAAAGCAACCTCAGTCCTAAAAGTAGATAAAAAGAACCGACTCAAACAAATGAGACCAAAAAAATTAGACATTCATTTTTTTTGGGAGGAAAATGATCCAATATCACATCTGTGAGTGGCAAAAGTATGTGACCCTTTGCTTTCAGTATCTGGTATGACCCCCTTGTGCACCAATAACTGCATGTAACGTTTCCGGTTATTGTTGATTAGTCCTGAACATCAGCTTGGAGGAATTTTACCCCATTCCTCCGTACAAAACAGCTTCACCTCTGTTATATTGGTGGGTTTCCTCCCATGAACTGCTCGCTTCAGGTCCTTCCACAACATTTTGATTGGATTAAGGTCAGGACTTGACCATTCCCAAAATGTATTCTTTTTTTAACCATTCTTTGGTCGAATGACTTGTGTGCTTTTCTTCCTCAGCGTACTCAGGGGGTCATACTGACCCGCTCGCACGCAGCGGTTCCTCACTGCGGTGAGAACAGGTCAGAAATGTGCATGCGCGGCAGATGCATTGCGCACGCGCGGCAGATGTATTGCGCATGCGATGACCATCACCGGGCTACGATGCCACCAGCGAGAAATGTGATTGCAGCGCCGATCGCAAGAAGACAGACAGGCAGGAGGCGTTCCGGAGCGGAAACTCACCGTTTTCCAGGCATGGTGAGCCCAACGCAGGCGGATCCAGGCATTTGGAGGGCGGATGTCTGACGTCAGGACCGGGACCTTCATCGCTGGATCCGTCGCACTGAGTGAGTAACTGCAGCCCTGGTCTTGTTTTACTTGAAACTTTTTTTAGCATAGCAGGGCTGCACAAGTGTTCACAGCCCTGCTATGCTAAAATACAACCCCCCATAGGCGGCGTCAGGTTGATCGCACGAGCAGCAAAGAGTTGCTACGTGTGATCAACTCAGAATGACCCCCTCAGTCTTTTCCGCTGGCATCTACTTCCTCAGCATACATCTTTTCTTCCGCTGGTATCTCATGGTACCCAGGACACACCAGTTCCACACGTCTTGGTCATGGACAGTTCCAACGCAGGAAAATTCCGGATGCCTCGGTCACTGGGTCTTCACGCTTTTCCTCGCAGCATGGTTTCTTCTCCTCCCAGTCACCCACGTCCGCCTTCTGCGGGAAAGGATCCACTTTCACTGGGGTCGCTTTCTTGGGGCAGAGTAGGTCCGCAGCATCTTCCCAGGTACACTCATTGGCCGAATGCCCCTGTCGCCGACACTTCCTACATGGGAATGTTACTGCCACCTTCTCTAACACGGGTTCCTTGACCACCTCCATCACCGAGGGGTCGCCACCCTTTGGCTCCGGTTTAGATGAAATGGGCACCTGCAAACTCACTTCCAGCAGGCTCTTTTCTCTGGTTTCTTCCTCCCATCTCTGTGCTTGACCATCCACGATCATCCGTTGTTCATCCCTTCTCTTTGCAGAGTGCACACACTAGTTTTTCAGCCACCCAGTTCCAGAGCTCCTGACGAGACTCCACCTGTTGCTTCACAGTGGCCTCGTCCTGTCTTCTGTCCATAGACATTCCTGAAGCTGTTGCTCAGGATCTCTGCAGCCTTCACACCGGGCATTATTTCCTCCTGGCTCCACTCTTCATCCCAAGGACAGCTGTTGTTAGGCGCCGAGGGTCCGCTCGTCAGTGCGGCCGGCGCCTAGCAACGGGGACGCCACTGTCGGATCGTGTTCCCCGTTGCTGGGTCTAAGTTTATATCATCACTGATTTCCTGGCTGTGTAGCATGCAGCTGCACGGCATGTTGTAATTATCACTCATCTGTTTCCCTGGCCATGCAGCTTGTCAGCTGCATGGCATTTAATCCAATCAGCCTCCAAACAGCTGATTGGAAGACTCTCTGTTAAAAGCACTCCCAGGACTCCTTACAGACGCCGGTGATAGCTTCCTGTTTGCCTGATTCTGCTGCAGAGAGAGTTCCCAGTCCCGGTCTGTTCGTTTGTTCCTGTTCTCAGTGATCCAGTACTCGGAAGTTACCATCTGTTCCTGGAGTCTGACCGAGCACCTTTAACATCTGGTGGTGTTCGTGAGTCGCGGCGCAGCCGTGTGTTGCGGCTTGTCCGCTACTATTTATTATTGTGTTTATTTTGAGTTCTGGAGCTTTGCGGAGGATTCCGCTTCCACAAGATCCACTCTGGTGTCCAGCGGTGCCGGATAGGAGTGTCGGATCCGTGGATCCTTGGTTGTCCTTTTCCCTGGCGGCTAGTCCGCACATACCTTTTGATTTAGTTAAGTTAGCTTGTAACCCCTGGCTTGGTTGCTTAGTCAGAGGGCCCCTTGTTATCTCCCTGTCTCGGACTTCCCCTTGTCTCCCATTAAGACCTGCGGGGGCATCGGGGTTGGGCAGACATAATCCGCCCTTCGAACGCGGCTGCCATGGGCTCAAGCAACCATAGTCTCGCAGGGGATTTCTGATAACACGGGCGAGACAACGGAGTTAGGGCGCCAGGGGTTACTAGGCTCTCCAGCTCCCACAACCTGTATTTCATTCCTGTACTCAGATCTCTGCCATAAGATCTTCTCCAGTCTGGAGTACAGGAATCGTAACATTATCACCGGCCAGACAAAAGAAAAAATTTCAACAGGAGTTAATTTTTTCACTTATCCAGTAGGGAGAATTTTGTCGGCCTCATGAATCCCACCGGTGTTGGGCCAAATCCTGGCCAGTTTTTGGTTAGTCAGATTCAGGAACTTACCCAGATGGTTCAGGATCTGTCCCTCCGGGTGAGCTCACAGGAAGATCTGTTACGGACTTCCCCGAGGGTCATCCCTGAACCAAAAATGCATCTGCCTGACCGTTTTTCTGGGGATAGAAAACAGTTTTTTAATTTTAAAGAGTCTTGTAAACTGTATTTTCGTTTAAGACCAGTTTCCTCAGGTACGGAGGCTCAGCGGGTTGGAATTATAATTTCTCTGCTTCAGGGGGATCCTCAGACCTGGGCTTTTGGTTTAAAGACAGACGATCCGGCCTTATCGTCGGTAGACGCTTTTTTGAAATCTTTAGGGCTATTATATGACGACCCTGATAGAGAGGCATCCGCAGAAAGTCAGTTGCGTGCTCTAAGACAGGGTAGGAATCCTGCAGAGAATTATTGTACGGAGTTTCGCCGTTGGTCGAACGACTGTGGCTGGAATGATCCTGCCCTGCGCAGTCAGTTTCGCCTCGGCTTATCTGAATCTATAAAAGACAGCCTCCTTCAGTATCCCGCTCCTGAGAACCTTGATAAACTCATGGAGCTCTCTATTAAAATAGATCGTCGGCTCAGAGAGCGGAGGACTGAGAAAGGGGCATCTGTAGTTTCTTTTCCCTGTGTTTCTTCCGTTCCGATAGACATGGAGGAGCCTATGCAGATTGGTCTCTCCAAATTGTCTCCGGAAGAAAGAACCAGGAGGCAAAATTCTGGTCTGTGTTTGTACTGCGGAGGTAAGGGACATTTTGCCCGTAGTTGCCCAAACAAGTCGGGAAACTTCCTGACCAAGTGAATAGTGAGGGGGTTCACTTTGGTCTACAGCTCATCTCCTCAAATAATTCACTATTGGTTCCTGCTAAAGTTTCTTATGACAGCCTCTGTTCCTCGGTCTCTGCTTTTGTGGACAGTGGAGCTGCAGGAAACTTTATGGACTTAACATGGGCCAAGGCCTTAGGTATTCCTCAGTTAACCTTAAGTAGGTGTATCACCATGCATGGTTTAGATGGGAGTCCCTTATCCAATGGGGTTATTTCTCTATGTACACCTCCTGTTTTGCTCTCGGTGGGAGCTCTACATTCTGAAAAGATTGAGTTTTTTCTTACCCATTGTCCAGCAGTTCCTGTGGTTCTGGGTCACCCTTGGCTGGCCTTTCATAATCCCATCATAGATTGGCAGTCTGGGGAGATTCTACAATGGAGTACCATCTGTGATAAAGAATGTATTACACTTCCTATCCGAGTAGCTGCTGCCAGGTCCGCACATATTCCTGGAGAGTACCAAGATTTTTTGGATGTGTTTTCCAAGGGCAATGCGGATATTTTGCCTCCCCATAGGCCTTATGATTGTACCATTGAGTTAATTCCTGGTGCCACGTTGCCTAAAGGAAGGTTATATGCATTGTCTGGTCCTGAAACTGTGGCCATGAATGAGTATGTGAAAGAAAGTCTTGAGAAAGGGTTTATCAGGCCATCTAAATCCCCTTTAAGTGCAGGTTTTTTCTTCGTAGAGAAGAAGGATGGTTCCCTCAGACCCTGCATTGACTTTCGAGCCCTGAATAAAATCTCAGTAAAGAATACTTACCCTCTGCCTCTGATCTCTGTCCTCTTTGATCAGCTACGTTCGGCTGTTATTTTTTCCAAGATTGACCTGAGAGGAGCATATAATCTCATTAGAATCAGATCGGGGGATGAGTGGAAAACGGCATTCAGTACTCAATCAGGTCACTATGAGTATCTGGTCATGCCTTTCGGCCTATCTAACGCTCCGGCAGTCTTTCAGGATCTCATAAATGATGTGCTCCGTGAGTTTCTGGGAAGATTCGTTGTGGTCTATTTAGACGACATTTTGATTTATTCTGACTCTATAGAACAACATGTTACCCAGGTGCGTCAGGTACTTAAGAAATTACGTGAAAATCACTTGTATGCCAAACCGGAGAAGTGTGAATTTCACGTCACGGAGGTATCCTTTTTAGGGTACATTATTTCCCCTCGGGGATTCCGAATGGAACCTAAGAAGCTCCAAGCCATCCTGAGTTGGGCGCAACCCACCAACTTAAAAGCAATTCAGCGCTTTTTAGGGTTTGCGAACTACTACAGAAGGTTTATTCACTCTTTCTCTGACATAGTTGCTCCCATTGTGGCACTCACTAAGAAGGGAGCAGATCCTACCAATTGGTCATGTGAAGCTAAAGTATCTTTTCAGGCCTTGAAACAAGCCTTTGTCTCAGCCCCTGTCCTTAGACATCCCAACCCAGAATTGCCTTTCATCGTTGAGGTAGATGCCTCGGAGGTTGGTGTAGGGGCTATCCTTTCTCAGAAGGATCCAGATTCCCTTGAGTTACATCCTTGTGCCTTTATGTCCAGGAAATTCTCATCTGCTGAATCCAACTACGATGTTGGTAATCGGGAGTTGCTGGCTATTAAATGGGCTTTTGAGGAGTGGAGACATTGGCTTGAAGGAGCGACCCATACCATTTCTGTTTTGACAGATCACAAAAATCTTCAATACATTGAATCAGCTAAGCGACTGAATGCCCGACAGGCTCGTTGGGCTTTATTTTTCACTCGTTTCAAATTCATTATCACCTTCAGACCTGGTTCCAAGAATACCAAGGCAGATGCCCTCTCACGCAGTTTTCTTCCCGCTCAAGACAACAGTCCTGTTACTCTCATACTTCCGCCTTCAGTCATTCAGGCAGGTCTCACACAGGATGTTTTTTCTCAATTGAAGCTGCTTCAACATCAAGCTCCGGGAAATACTCCTGCTGGTCGTCTTTTTGTTCCTGAGTTTTTGAGAGCAACTGTTTTGGAGGAATTTCATGATAGCAAAGTTGCAGGGCATCTGGGAGTCGCTAAAACTTTTGAATTGGTATCCCGCTCAGTGTGGTGGCCTGGTCTTTCTAAAGACATTAAAGAGTTTGTTTTTTCGTGTCAGGTCTGTGCACAGCATAAAGTTCCCCGTTCTTTGCCTATTGGTCAACTTATGCCATTGAATGTTCCTCTTAGACCATGGTCGCATATCTCCATGGATTTTGTGGTGGATCTCCCTCTGTCAGCTGGATGCACAGTCATATGGGTGGTAGTGGACCGTTTTAGTAAGATGGCTCATTTTATTGGTCTTCCCCGATTGCCATCTGCCCAGGGATTGGCAGTCTTGTTCCTCCGTCATGTTTTCAGACTCCATGGGTTACCCACTGATATTGTTTCTGACAGGGGTCCACAATTCATTGCACAGTTTTGGAAGTCTTTTTGTGCTTCGTTAAAAATGAAATTATCATTAACCTCCGGTTATCATCCACAATCAAATGGACAGACTGAGCGAGTGAACCAATCCTTAAAACAATATTTGCGTTTGTACTCGGCCAAACTCCAAAATGACTGGTCTGAGTTTCTTCCATTGGCAGAGTTTGCTTATAATAATGCCTGTCATTCCTCCACCAATGTGTCTCCATTTTTTGCAGTTTTTGGTTTCCACCCCAGAGCTAATTCATTTTTCCAACATTCCTCTGTCTCCTCTCTGGCCCTGACCTCTCATCTTAAACTTATTTGGAAAAAAGTGCACATAGCTCTCAGAAAAGCAGCTTTCAAGGAAAAAGATTTTTCGGACAGGTTCCGGCAGCCGTGCACTTTTAGAGTAGGAGACAGGGTGTGGCTGTCGACTCGCAATATCAAACTTCGACAAACCTCAGCCAGATTGGGTCCTAGATTTATTGGACCATTTCTCATTATCAAAAAAGTCAATCCAGTTGCTTTCCGGTTACAGCTACCAAAAACGTTACGAATCGGAAATACCTTCCATTGCTCTTTGCTCAAACCATATGTTTCATCTAGCAGATTTCCTCGTAAAAAACCTCAGGGGAGATCACCAGTTAATGTACAGGGTCAGCAGGAGTTCGTGGTTGAGAAGGTTCTCGATTCCAAGCTGTCCCGGGGTCGGCTTTATTTTTTGGTGCATTGGAAAGGTTATGGTCCTGAGGAAAGGTCGTGGGTCCTAGATGAGGACCTTCATGCCCCAAGGCTCAAAAGGGCATTTTTTCAAGAATTTCCTCAGAAACCCGGATTTAGGGGTTCCTTGACCCCTCCTCAAGGGGGGGGTACTGTTAGGCGCCGAGGGTCCGCTCGTCAGTGCGGCCGGCGCCTAGCAACGGGGACGCCACTGTCGGATCGTGTTCCCCGTTGCTGGGTCTAAGTTTATATCATCACTGGTTTCCTGGCTGTGTAGCATGCAGCTGCACGGCATGTTGTAATTATCACTCATCTGTTTCCCTGGCCATGCAGCTTGTCAGCTGCATGGCATTTAATCCAATCAGCCTCCAAACAGCTGATTGGAAGACTCTCTGTTAAAAGCACTCCCAGGACTCCTCACAGACGCCGGTGATAGCTTCCTGTTTGCCTGATTCTGCTGCAGAGAGAGTTCCCAGTCCCGGTCTGTTCGTTTGTTCCTGTTCTCAGTGATCCAGTACTCGGAAGTTACCATCTGTTCCTGGAGTCTGACCGAGCACCTTTAACATCTGGTGGTGTTCGTGAGTCGCGGCGCAGCCGTGTGTTGCGGCTTGTCCGCTACTATTTATTATTGTGTTTATTTTGAGTTCTGGAGCTTTGCGGAGGATTCCGCTTCCACAAGATCCACTCTGGTGTCCAGCGGTGCCGGATAGGAGTGTCGGATCCGTGGATCCTTGGTTGTCCTTTTCCCTGGCGGCTAGTCCGCACATACCTTTTGATTTAGTTAAGTTAGCTTGTAACCCCTGGCTTGGTTGCTTAGTCAGAGGGCCCCTTGTTATCTCCCTGTCTCGGACTTCCCCTTGTCTCCCATTAAGACCTGCGGGGGCATCGGGGTTGGGCAGACATAATCCGCCCTTCGAACGCGGCTGCCATGGGCTCAAGCAACCATAGTCTCGCAGGGGATTTCTGATAACACGGGCGAGACAACGGAGTTAGGGCGCCAGGGGTTACTAGGCTCTCCAGCTCCCACAACCTGTATTTCATTCCTGTACTCAGATCTCTGCCATAAGATCTTCTCCAGTCTGGAGTACAGGAATCGTAACAGCTGTTAAGTTCATGCCCGTAGTTTCCGAAGAGCAAACACCAGGGCTCTCTCTTCGCTTGGCCCTTCTGAGAGCATATTCAGTCTGCTTGCTGGACCATCTGGGCGACCTTCTTCAAGGACGTCTCTTGGCCTTTTTTTCTCAGAGTCTCTCGCCAAGTACATTCATCGTGTCCCAGTTGCCGACATTTCTTGCAGGGTGTCACAGCGGCCTTCTTGCGTTCTTTTTCCTGGCGCTCTTCCTTTCCATCTTCAGGATGTCTGTCCCAGGCACAGTTACCCAGTCACTCTTGTCCTCACACGCCCAGGGGTGGATCTGTTCCGAAGCCGTCCATAGGGGGGTCTTCTTGGGGACGTTCCACATCGTGTCCACGGTCCGCGATCCTGCCGACTATGCCAAATCTAAGAGGGGCGGTGCAGGTGCAGTGCCTGCTGCCATGCAGGTGTAGTTTTGCTGCTTACCTCGTACTGCACCTTCACCTTCAGGTCACTGAACCTTCAACGGACCTGGAACCTTCAGTTGGACCCGGACATGGTGATCCCCTTCCAGATGCCGATGACGGACGAGCTAGGAAGGAAAGTGAACCAATTAAGGAGTATCAACTCTTCTTCCACCAGAAAAGAGGATACCCCAGGGGTGGCGGTGACCTTCACCAGTTGGGTAAAAGGTCATCACAGGCCAAAGTCTCAGCAACCCAATTTTCACCTAACAGTGCTCTCACACTGAGGTGTACTCTGGACCTCACACGGCCGTGCAAGGTCCACTGAATCGGCTCTCAGGGGACAGATGGACAGAGGGACAGACAGACACAGATGATGCTCACCATTGCCAATCTTGTACTGCGATCTTCCTCTTCACTTACAGGTCCCTGTAAGGAGGCAAAACAAACAACAGTCATGCAGGGCCGAAAGCTACCCTAGTGTGCATCCGCTACACTAGCTTCATTAACAGAGCCCTCAAACTAGCTCAGGTGTATGTGGTGCAACACAGCTAAGCACAACCTGTAAACAAACTTGGCCCTGCACAGAAACAACAATCCAGTAACACAGTACAGTAGAAGAAAATACAACTTTGCTGACAATTAAGTTCCTATCTGCTTTAGATTACTGGGGAGTGGGCGCCGTACAGCCTACCCACCTCCCATACACTAATTTACCAGGGGCTCTGGCCCAGCTGGCCTGCCTGCAGGTACACGTTGGAGTGGCCAGGGCCTAGTGCCTAGCACCACTCATTTTCACCTCGGGGAGGGGGGGGGGGCACACTATTTGTACTGGGCCTAGTGCCCCTAATTAAACACAGGCCAGAGGCCTGACAATCACCCACGGGCCCTGCGCCCACCTAACTTGGGGCCGGTTGGAGTGACCTAGGCCTAGTGCCCAGATCACTCTTATTGAGGTGCAGCTATTTACCTTCAGGGCCTAATGCCCACCACGTGCTCACGGGCCTAATGCCCACTTACTGCGCCATATAGTGGCTTGGGCCTGATACCCAAACCACTAGACAAATCTGCTGCCCACTCTCCTAGCTGCACAAAGGCCTAGTGCCTGAACTTACCCCTCAGGTCTAATACCTGCACCCTGGTGGTCTAGGCAAGAGAGGGGTAGGGATGAGCTTCACTGAGGCCTCACCTAATCCAGAGGTTTTCTGGTGCCCTTTTCTGCCGCTGACCCATCCTGTCAAGCGGCACCTCCACCACCATTCCGCATCCAGCCGCCACTGGACATCTTCTTTCTGGAGGCCGGTGTCTTCTGGCCTCTTCAGCGGCCACTGGAGCTCTTCTTCCCACCGGACGCTTCTTCTTTCCACCGGGGTCTTCACCACTCTTTGGTGCATCCTCTCCTCTCCTGGTCCCGGCGGTGTCTGACGTCAGACGCCGGGGGAGGGGCTATGTGCAGCGCGGTGAGCTCCAAATAGCGTGATTGGCCGGCGCTCCACGAGCCTTGATTGTCTCGCGGAGTGCTCTGGATTAAAAATCCCGCCACTGTACTTTGACAGGCACTGAGGACAGACACACCGCCCCAGCACCAGCTACCGCCGCACCCTGCAGGGTACGCAGATCCCCTGCACTCCACCGCTGCAGCTCTGATGAGCCCTGTGATACAGGGCACATCGCTACACTTTGGGTCATTGTCTTGCTGCATGACAAGCGTAATCTTGAGATGCAGCTCGTGAACAGATGTCCTGACATTTTCTCTTAGAATATTCTGGTGTAATTCGGAATTCATTGTCCCATCAATGATGGCAAGTTGTCCAGGGCCAGATGCAGCAAAACAGGCCCAAACCATGATACCACCACCCTTATGTGTCACAGATTATATGAGGTTTTTATGCTGGAATGCAGTGTTCTCCTTTCTCCAAACACCGCTAGGTAGCTACAGTGCCCGGCTACTTCTCACATAGGTAGCCGGGCAGCGCTGCAGTTTTCCATCCCTAGGTACGCTCCGCCCCTCCCAGCTTCCCCTTCTGTGGCCGGAGCATCTGAAGAGCTGCAGTGTTTGGACGGGAGGAGGCTGGTGGAGGCTACTGTTTTGGAGCAACAAAGTATAATCTAGCACACACACGAGTCCTCATACTGGTACGATAGTGTGGTACTCCGGTGTAGCATAATTTAAATAATGGAGACTACTGTGCTGCGTAATATGAATTGGTATTATTTTTTTACCACGCTCCTCCACCATGAAGTCACGCTCCCTATATTTTGGCTGTGCGCCTTCAGCATGCACTGTCCCTATTTTAGTTATGGGGGGGAACCAATTCTCTTTCTGGCACAGGACACCAAAATGTCTAGTTACGGCTCTAATGTCCAGTTACAGGAACTAAAAGGAGGGAACACTAAAGGTACATCAGTGGGCCCACTCTCCCCCACAGCAGAGGGATTATTTATTTATTAACAGTTTCTTATATAGCGCAGCAAATTCTGGATTATTTTGCTCTACTCTTCTTTGAACATAAATAGTCCTTAAAATGTTAAGAAATATATTTATATAATATTTTGAAGTTGGAGTCATGTAGTAAATTTCTTCAATTTCTAACTTCAGAACCCTGCTTTAAATGCAGGTCTGTACTTTCCTAAATTAATGACTCCTTCACACCCACTTGTGTCTTGTACAATGCTCCTTCTCCCCCAATACATGAGACATATTGTACCTAATCCCCAACTGCTACTGTCACATGGAGAAAGTTGTCAAATCCTGACACTCGAGTTTCAAGGCTCAACAATATTGTGTTCTGTGCCATAGATCCTACTTCTGTCACAAAATGGCAAAAAATGACATGATGTGGGAAGCAGTTAGTTTTGAGGCTGTCGGGATCACGGCGGTCACGATACCAACGCAATACAGAGTGGCATAATGTAAATAAGGAGCAGTACGGTGTGGTATAATGTGACACAATACGGTGTGGTGTAATGTACATAAGGAGCAATACGGTATATTGTAATGTGAATAAGGAGCAATATGGTGTGTAATATGAATAAGGAGCAATACGGTGTGGTGTAATATGAATAAGAAGCAATACGGTGTGGTGTAATGGGAATAAGGAGCAATACGGTGTGGTGTAATGTGAATAAAGGGTAATATGGTGTGTAATAGGAATAAGGAGCAATACGGTGTGGTGTAATGTGAATAAGGAGCAATATGGTGTGGGGTAATGTGAATAAGGAGCAATATGGTGTGTAATGGGAATAAGGAGTAATAGAGAGTGGTGTAATGTGAATAAGGAGCAATGCAGTGTGTTGTAATGTGAATAAGGAGTAATACGGTGTGGTGTAACATGAATAAGGAGCAAGACGGTGCAGAGTAATATGAATAAGGAGCAATACGGTGTGGTGTAATGTGAATAAAGAGCAATATTGTGTGTAATGGGAATAAGGAGCAATACGGTACAGTGTAATGTGAATAAGGAGCAATACGGTGTGGTGTAATGTGAATAAGGAGCAAAATGGTGTGTAATGTGAATAAGGAGCAATACGGTGTGGTGTAATGTGAATAAGGAGCAATACGGAGTGGCGTAATGTAAATAAGGAGCAATACAGTGTGGTGTAATGTGACACAATACGATGTAGTGTAATGTAAATAAGGAGCAATACGGTGTGGTGTAATGTGAATAAGGAGCAATACGGTGTGGTGTAATGTGAATAAGGAGCAATATGGTGTGGTGTAATGTGAATAAAGAGTAATATGGTGTGTAATGGGAATAAGGAGCAATACGGTGCGGTGTAATGTGAATGAGGAGCAATACGGTGTGGTGTAATGTGAATAAGGAGCAATATGGTGTGTAATGTGAATAAGGAGCAATAGAGTGTGGTGTAATGTGAATAAGGAGCAATACGGTGTGTTGTAATGTGAATAAGGAGTAATACGGTGTGGTGTAATGTGAATAAGGAGCAAAATGGTGTCTAATGGGAATAAGGAGCAATACGGTGTGGTGTAATGTGAATAAGGAGCAATATGATGTGGTGTAATGTGAATAAGGAGCAATATGGTGTGTAATGAGAATAAGAGCAATAGAGTGTGGTGTAATGTGAATAAGGAGCAATACAGTGTGTTGTAATGTGAATAAGGAGTAATACGGTGTGCTGTAACATGAATAAGGAGCAAGACGATGCAGTGTAATATGAAAAAGAAGCAATACGGTGTGGTGTAATGTGAATAAAGAGCAATATGGTGTGTAATGGGAATAAGGAGCAATACGGTGTGGTGTAATGTGAATGAGGAGCAATATGGTGTGGTGTAATGTGAATAAGGAGCAAAATGGCGTCTAATGGGAATAAGGAGCAATACGGTGTGGTGTAATGTGAATAAGGAGCAATATGGTGTGTAAATGGAATAAAGAGCAATAGAGTGTGGTGTAATGTGAATAAGGAGCAATACAGTGTGTTGTAATGTGAATAAGGAGTAATACGGTGTGGTGTAACATGAATAAGGAGCAAGACAGTGCAGTGTAATATGAATAAGGAGCAATATGGTGTGGTGTAATGTGAATAAAGAGCAATATGGTGTGTAATGGGAATAAGGAGCAATACGGTACAGTGTAATGTGAATAAGGAGCAATACGGTGTGGTGTAATGTGAATAAGGAGCAAAATGGTGTGTAATGGGAATAAGGAGCAAAACGGTGTGGTGTAATGTGAATAAGGAGCAATACGGAGTGGCGTAATGTAAATAAAGAGCAATACAGTGTGGTGTAATGTGACACAATATGATGTGGTGTAATGTAAATAAGGAGCAATACGGTGTGGTGTAATGTGAATAAGGAGCAATATGGTGTAGTGTAATATGAATAAGGACAATACGGTGTGGTGTAATATGAATAAGGAGCAATAAGGTGTGGTGTAATATGAATAAGGATGTCACGAACCGGTCTCTTACCTCTGCGGGTTCTGGGGTTCATCCGTTGCCAGTGCGGTTGCTCGCGGTGCTGTGCGCCCGTGTGGGGACACGGCGTGATCAATGGCACAGGTAATGCAGAGTCTGGGAACTGTGAGTGCGGGGACCAAATGGCCTAAGGCACTGCGGTGTGTCTGCTGTATAGGAGGTGGCCATGTTGGAGACCAAATAGCTAATACAGAGCACTTGTGAAAACACCTGTGGGCAGGTGTAAGTCAATCCCGTGCTTGTGCTGCCTTTAAGTAGGCTGGGATTATGTTACTCTGGGCCAGTGCTTTGTTGTATCAAAGCTGTGCTCTAGCTCTGAGCTCTCTCCGTGCATTCCTGTGTGATTCCCGTGGTCCAGATATCGCCTCCGTTCCCAGAGGTCCGTCTGCAGCCTTCACTGCTGAAAGATCCACCGGCTCTCTGCTGTGCTGTCAGTTAATTGCACTCCTATTGGAAATAGTTGGATTCCCAGTGTCCTGCATGAGGTTACCTTGTCAGTCTGCCTATCATTCAAAGTCTGGAGGATTCTGTTTCTCTCAGCTGTTCGTTTGTTCAACTCTGCATTTAACCCATTCATCACCTTGTCTTCTACTACAGTTTCACAGTGATCTCCGGAACCCGCAAGTAACCCAATTCAGTACTTTTATTTGCTATGTTGTCATTACAAGGATAATTCATCACAGTCTCTCAGTTAACTCTCAAAGCTCCATTGCCAATTCTTACAGTTAATTCTCCATGTCTGCATTAACCAGTTAAACACAATCTGCAGTTCAGCATCAAAGCTTGTTTATATTTGCTATGTTGTCATAACAAGGATAATTCTTCAGTCTCTCAGTTAACTCTCAAAACTCCATTGCAAATCCTTACAGTTATCTCTTCATGTCTGCATTATCCAGTTAATAACATTCTGCAGTTCAGCATCAAAGCTTGTTTATATTTGCTATGTTGTCATAACAAGGATAATTCTTCACAGTCTCTCAGTTAACTCTCAAAACTCCATTGCAAATCCTTACAGTTATCTCTTCATGTCTGCATTATCCAGTTAATCATATTCTGCAGTTCAGCATCAAAGCTCGTTTATATTTGGACAATCCAACATTTATTCATCAGCTTGTTTTGCATATGTTTCCATGAACATTTCTTTTATGTATTTTTGAGTTTTCTCTTGCATATTATTCCTGCAATACTTCAGTATAATATGATGATTAACAACTTGTCAGTTAACTCTTTACTGAATTGTTATTTTGAATAAATATATGAATCGGAACTTTCTTCGTCCTCCCTGCTTTCTTCATAGCCCAGCACCTACACCTGTGGTTGGTCCCGGGTTAACGGATTCACAAAAACACCCGGACCTGACAGTAAGCACTGGCCAGATGGATCCGTCAAGTGACCAATTCGCAGGAGGCGGTGCTACGTCAGATATCCTTTCCCGTCTGGAAAACCAGGAGTCTATACAGACACAAATAGTGCAGTTTATGCAAACTATGGCAGACCGTTTAGAGACTCTTCATACGGCTATTAAAACGTTCCAAGTCCAGATTCCAACCCCGGATGTCCCAGTTACCACTACAGCTTCTCCTGTGACGCTGCCTACGTCCCGCTTGCAGTTACCCTCTCCGAGTAAGTTTGACGGAACTCCAAAACTTTGCAGAGGATTCCTGAATCAATGCGAGATCCAGTTTGAACTGATGTCTGCCAGTTTCCCATCAGCTCGTTCTAAGGTTGCATATATTATTGCCCTCCTCTCCGGTCAGGCTCTGGAGTGGGCATCACCATTATGGGAGAGAGGTGATCCTATCCTCTCTAATTACAAAGAGTTCGTATCTTCCTTCCGGAGAATCTTTGACGAACCAGGCAGGACCACCTCAGCATCCTTGGAGATTCTCCGTCTACGTCAAGGTTTACGTCCTGTCAGTCAATATATTATTCAGTTTCGCACGTTGTCTTCAGAGTTAAACTGGAATGAGGAGGCCCTGATCGCCGCGTTTTGGAATGGACTTTCAGAAAGAATCAAGGATGATTTAACTATCCGGGATGTGCCAATTAAACTGGATGAATTGATTTCTCTCTGTAACAAACTTGATCTACGTTACAGGGAGCGATGTTTAGAGAAATCCAGGGCAGAGCGATCCAGTCCACGTGATCATCCTAGACCTCGACAAGATTCTTCATCACAGTCTCCAGTAATGACTGAAGAACCTATGCAGATTGGGCACTCTCGCCTCACAGAGGAGGAACGACTTCGTCGTCGACAGGGTAACCTCTGCATGTACTGTGGGTCCTCCGAACATTTAGTTAAATTCTGCAAACTCCGACCGGGAGACTCTCGCCTCCTAGCTTAAGAGAGGTTAAGCTAGGAGTTACTTTAGAATCACGTTCTGGGAAAGAGCCAACCTTGTCTATTCAATTAGAAGTTCCAAGTTCTACAGTGAAAGTTTCAGCCCTCCTAGATTCCGGGGCAGCCAAGAACTTCATCTCCTCAGCCTTTGTCATACGGTCTAAAGTTCAAACCATGCCCCTGGAAGCAGCAGTTGCTGTTACAGCAGTGGATGGAAGTCGAATTCCAGATGGTAAAATTACTCATCGAACCGTATGTCTCAAGATGAAAGTTGGTGAGCTCCATTCCGAATACCTCTCCTTCTACGTGATTCCCAAAGCCTCTCAAGATGTGATACTTGGTTTACCTTGGCTGCAGAAACATAATCCTCAACTTAATTGGCAAACCATGGAAGTCCTTTCATGGGGTAAATCTTGTACCAAGGACTGTGTAGCTACAATTGTACCTCTTCGGTCAATTAGCCTTTCCGATCTACCTCCGGTGTATCAATCCCTTGCGGATGTTTCCAGTAAGCAAGCAGCAGACTCTCTACCTCCTCATCGTGAATGGGACTGCCCAGTCGTCCTGGTTCCGGGCAAGACCCCTCCTAGGGGACAAATTCATCCGCTATCCATCCCAGAGACGCGAGCTATCCGGGATTGGTCCACTCCTACAACTCTCAAGGGGATTCAGCGATTTCTTGGCTTTGCTAATTTCTATAGGAGATTCATTAAGAATTATTCTACGTTAGCTGCTCCTATCACAGCCCTAACTCGCAAGGGAGCAAATCCTATGAACTGGTCTTCTGAAGCAATCAAAGCCTTCTCTGATTTAAAGCAAGCCTTTGTGTCAGCCCCCATTCTTCGACAGCCTGATTTGAATCGTCCCTTTCTACTAGAGGTGCATGCATCTACAGAAGCAGTAGGAGCTGTGTTGTCACAAGTCTTTGAAGATAAAAAGGTCCATCTCTGCGGATATTTCTCCCGTAAGTTCCTCCCGGCAGAACGTAATTATGCAATCGGTGAGCAAGAGTTACTTGCCATCAAGTTGGCATTTGAGGAGTGGAGATACCTTCTAGAAGGAGCTCAACATCGCATTACAGTTTATATTGATCATAAGAATCTTCTGTATCTGCAGTCAGCTCAGTGTTTGAATCCACGACAAGCTCGATGGGCGCTTTTCTTCTCACGATTTGATTTCAAACTCACCTATCGTCCAGGGTCTCAGAACAAAAAGGCAGATGCCCTTTCCCGGTCCTTTGCTTCTTCTGAATTAAATGATGCTACCACGAATCAAGCCATTGTGAATCCTACGTCCTTCTTAATGACTCGAACCTCTCCAGTTCCTCCGCCTGGCAAGACCTTTGTCACCACAAGTCTTCGAAAACGGCTGCTTACCTGGGCTCACTCCTCTTCCTTCATGGGTCATCCTGGGGTTCTAAAGACTCTCAAATTTATTCAACAGTCTTATTGGTGGCCACGTCTCAAAGCCGATGTCCAAGAGTTTATAGCAGCATGTCCTAAATGTGTCCAACATAAGAGTCCAAGAAGTTCTCCACCAGAGTTTCATCCATTGCCAGCCCTAGAGGTTCCAGCAGCAGATCAAGAGCTTCAACGTCTATCTAGCATCTGGAGTTGTGTACGTAAGTCCTTGGTCAAAACTTCCGCTCGTTATAAATCTTTTGCAGATAGAAAACGTAAAGCTGTACCGAGTTACAAAGTGGGAGACCAAGTTTGGATTTCTACGCGCAATCTCAAGTTCAAAGTTCCTTCTAAGAAATTTGCTCCCAAGTTTATTGGTCCATTTCCCATTGTTAAGGTACTCAACCCTGTGTCATACAAAGTCAAGTTGCCACCGTCTTTGAGAATTCCTAACGCCTTTCATACATCTTTACTGAAGCCTTTGATTCTCAATAAGTTCCGTACTACCCAGTCCAAATCTCCTAAAGTTCACTCTTTGCAGAATGAGGAATTTGAAGTTAAAGAGATTGTGGACTCACGTTCCCGATATGGACGTTTACAGTTTCTGGTCGACTGGAAGGGTTACGGTCCAGAGGAAAGATCCTGGGTTTTCTCTGAAGATGTTCATGCTCCAAGACTGGTACAGAAATACTTCTCCAAAAATCCTGATAAGGTTCAAAGGTGTTCGGAGACCACCCTTAGAGGAGGGGGTACTGTCACGAACCGGTCTCTTACCTCTGCGGGTTCTGGGGTTCATCCGTTGCCAGTGCGGTTGCTCGCGGTGCTGTGCGCCCGTGTGGGGACACAGCGTGATCAATGGCACAGGTAATGCAGAGTCTGGGAACTGTGAGTGCGGGGACCAAATGGCCTAAGGCACTGCGGTGTGTCTGCTGTATAGGAGGTGGCCATGTTGGAGACCAAATAGCTAATACAGAGCACTTGTGAAAACACCTGTGGGCAGGTGTAAGCCAATCCCGTGCTTGTGCTGCCTTTAAGTAGGCTGGGATTATGTTACTCTGGGCCAGTGCTTTGTTGTATCAAAGCTGTGCTCTAGCTCTGAGCTCTCTCCGTGCATTCCTGTGTGATTCCCGTGGTCCAGATATCGCCTCCGTTCCCAGAGGTCCGTCTGCAGCCTTCACTGCTGAAAGATCCACCGGCTCTCTGCTGTGCTGTCAGTTAATTGCACTCCTATTGGAAATAGTTGGATTCCCAGTGTCCTGCATGAGGTTACCTTGTCAGTCTGCCTATCATTCAAAGTCTGGAGGATTCTGTTTCTCTCAGCTGTTCATTTGTTCAACTCTGCATTTAACCCATTCATCACCTTGTCTTATACTACAGTTTCACAGTGATCTCCGGAACCCGCAAGTAACCCAATTCAGTACTTTTATTTGCTATGTTGTCATTACAAGGATAATTCATCACAGTCTCTCAGTTAACTCTCAAAGCTCCATTGCCAATTCTTACAGTTAATTCTCCATCTGCATTAACCAGTTAAACACAATCTGCAGTTCAGCATCAAAGCTTGTTTATATTTGCTATGTTGTCATAACAAGGATAATTCTTCAGTCTCTCAGTTAACTCTCAAAACTCCATTGCAAATCCTTAGTTATCTCTTCATGTCTGCATTATCCAGTTAATAACATTCTGCAGTTCAGCATCAAAGCTTGTTTATATTTGCTATGTTGTCATAACAAGGATAATTCTTCACAGTCTCTTAGTTAACTCTCAAAACTCCATTGCAAATCCTTACAGTTATCTCTTCATGTCTGCATTATCCAGTTAATCATATTCTGCAGTTCAGCATCAAAGCTCGTTTATATTTGGACAATCCAACATTTATTCATCAGCTTGTTTTGCATATGTTTCCATGAACATTTCTTTTATGTATTTTTGAGTTTTCTCTTGCATATTATTCCTGCAATACTTCAGTATAATATGATGATTAACAACTTGTCAGTTAACTCTTTACTGAATTGTTATTTTGAATAAATATATGAATCGGAACTTTCTTCGTCCTCCCTGCTTTCTTCATAGCCCAGCACCTACACCTGTGGTTGGTCCCGGGTTAACGGATTCACAAAAACACCCGGACCTGACAAAGGAGCAATACGGTGTGGTGTAATGTGAATAAGGAGCCATACAGTGTGGTGTAATGTGAATAAGGAGCAATACGGTGTGGTGTAATGTGAATAAAGAGTAATATGGTGTGTAATGGGAATAAGGAGCAATACGGTGCGGTGTAATGTGAATAAGGAGCAAAACGGTGTGGTGTAATGTGAATAAGGAGCAATATGGTGTGTAATGTGAATAAGGAGCAATAGAGTGTGGTGTAATGTGAATAATGAGCAATACGGTGTGGTGTAATGTAAATAAGGAGCAATATGGTGTAGTGTAATATCAATAAGGACAATACGGTGTGGTGTAATATGAATAAGGAGCAATACGGTATGGTGTAATATGAATAAGGAGCAATACGGTGTGGTGTAATGTGAATAAGGAGTATTACGGTGTGGTGTAACATGAATAAGGAGCAAGACGGTGCAGTGTAATATGAATAAGAAGCAATACGGTGTGGTGTAATGTGAATAAAGAGCAATATGGTGTGTAATGGGAATAAGGAGCAATATGGTGTGGTGTAATGTGAATAAGGAGCAATACGGTGTGGTGTAATGTGAATAAAGAGTAATATGGTGTGTAATAGGAATAAGGAGCAATACGGTGTGGTGTAATGTGAATAAGGAGCAATATGGTGTGGTGTAATGTGGGTAAGGAGCAATATGGTGTGTAATGGGAATAAGGAGCAATAGAGTGTGGTGTAATGGGAATAAGGAGCAATACAGTGTGTTGTAATGTGAATAAGAAGTAATACGGTGTGGTGTAACATAAATAAGGAGCAAGACGGTGCAGTGTAATATGAATAAGGAGCAATACGGTGTGGTGTAATGTGAATAAAGAGCAATATGGTGTGTAATGGGAATAAGGAGCAATACGGTACGGTGTAATGTGAATAAGGAGCAATACAGTGTGGTGTAATGTGAATAAGGAGCAAAATGGTGTGTAATGGGAATAAGGAGCAATACAGTGTGGTGTAATGTGAATAAGGAGCAATACGGAGTGGCGTAATGTAAATAAGGAGTAATACAGTGTGGTATAATGTGACACAATACGATGTGGTGTAATGTAAATAAGGAGCAATACGGTGTGGTGTAATGTGAATAAGGAGCAATATGGTGTAGTGTAATATCAATAAGGACAATACGGTGTGGTGTAATATGAATAAGGAGCAATACGGTATGGTGTAATATGAATAAGGAGCAATACGGTGTGGTGTAATGTGAATAAGGAGTATTACGGTGTGGTGTAATGTGAATAAAGAGTAATATGGTGTGTAATGGGAATAAGGAGCAATACGGTGTGGTGTAATGGGAATAAGGAGCAATACGGTGTGGTGTAATGTGAATAAGGAGCAATACAGTGTGGTGTAATGTGAATAAGGAGCAATATGGTGTGTAATGGGAATAAGGAGCAATAGAGCGTGGTGTAATGTGAATAAGGAGCAATACGGTGTGTTGTAATGTGAATAAGGAGTAATACGGTGTGGTGTAACATGAATAAGGAGCAAGAGGGTGCAGTGTAATATGAATAAGAAGCAATACGGTGTGGTGTAATGTGAATAAAGAGCAAAATGGTGTGTAATGTGAATAAGGAGCAATACGGTGCGGTGTAATGTGAATAAGGAGCAATACGGTGTGGTGTAATGTGAATAAGGAGCAAAATGGTGTGTAATGGGAATAAGGAGCAATACGGTGTGGTGTAATGTGAATAAGGAGTGTCAAAGTCAGAAAAATATCTCTATGCACACTACCATATTTGCACCTCACACAGGTCCGTGCTGCGCATGCGTGCGCTCTCCCGTACGTGCGCATACTCACAGTCGCGGGCACCCGCAGGCGCACGGTATGCGTATTTACGGTAGAGTTTATGTGATCGTAGCGTGCGACTCAATCGTTACATATTTTCACTATATAATGTATTTTGTAGATCATGGTCCCTTTGATAGATTCTGAAAGTTTAGTTAACATAGCATGTTCCTGAACAGAGAGATCCCTCTTTGTATTGTACGAAGGGTCTAACAGGGGTCATACAGTGGTGTTTGGTACCCATCGGAAGAGTATTTAAATAGCAATATTCCGGTGTTGGTTTGGAGCGGATTAATCGCTCATGCGAATAGTTATGGACATAAGAAGTTTATGTCCATTTACTATTATTTGTTCTTATTTAGTCATGCGGCGGGAAACTCAGTGTCCCACCCACCTGAACAGTTGGAAGCAGTCACAGCCCACCTGTATGAATCAACCTATGACCTTTTGTTATAATGCGAAGCCGAATTCTTGTGTCCAATGAACTATGAGATTGTAGGGACCATTGAATTGCATTGTGTGTGGGGCATAAATAGGCAGGCCGACCATATCCAGTTCACTCTCTTCAACGGTTCTCATTGCTGATAATCGGGAGCTGGATATCGAGGCGCATGCGATCGTTTCCCCTTGTGCGTAAGTGTTTCTCCGCAACTATATTGATCTTCTTGTTATTGTGGGCCAATTTCTCTCTCTCTCTCTCTCCTCCTCTTGTTCTCTTATTTTCCCTTAAATAGTAATTGTATTATATTTCCTGTGTAGTTATCTGGTTAGGTAGTCTATGTTATATTGTAGTGTATGATTTGTATTTGTATTAATTCTTTTGCAAGTATAACATTCATAATATATATATATTAGGCGTTGGACCCTAAGCACGGTATCTGTGTAATTCTTATAGTGTTAAGTATTCTCAGAGCGTCGGTGACGCTCATTCAGCTTTTGAGTTAATAAGGTTACACTAGGTTGCATCTACACCCTATCTCTACACTAAGGTTTTACAGCATATTTCATTGTTTATGGTTTAGATATAAAGGTTTAACATTGTGAGCGTCAGCGCCGCTCGTGATCTCCTCGTGGTCTCGAGCGTCCGCTACGCTGATAGCGTAGCATTACGGTAGTCGCTCACCTATAAGTGTGCCCGATACCAACAGCATATTCTCGTGAGCGTCTGTATCGCTCGAGCAGCCCGCTCCCGATACAGCGTCCGTTACGCTATAGTGAACCATTACGTTAGTCAGCAGCCAATAGCGTGCCTGCCTGTGATCTCTTGGCCGTGAGCGAACGTGACGCTTGAGCGTCTCGACTACGGCTAAGCGATTGTTACGCAGCGAGCGTACCCTTACGGTACTTCATACGTAAATAGCGTACAGTGTTCTTAGACCTCATAAAGGGTTTTATATACGATAAATATCTAGCTTTATCAATTGCGGGCTCGTCCTGTCCTTCACACATCTGCACTAGGTAATTTCAGCAGACATTATCCAGCAGCAAAGGGCGGGAGATCATATTCCTCGTAGTGCTGTTTGGATAAGCGTCTGCTTCTCTTAGTAAAGGGTGCTGAAGGAATGCGGGAACCGGAGGTAAGAACAACACGCTAGTCTCTTTTAAAACTGTTTATTTTTCTGTCTTGCGTACACACGCACGCATATCTGCATTTCTTTTCATTCGTGTATTTTCGTATATCACTCTCCTGTTTGCCAGTTTTATAGTTGATAAACGTGCTAAGAGAGATTTGCTGCTATTTTATAGTTTGAGAGTAAAAAGGTAATATAGTTAAAGTATAGACAAACAGAGCTGTGCCTGAGAGACAAGGCGAAGTCAGTGTGGTGCGTGGTAGATGATAAAGGATCATCTACATTGATAAACGTATAAATTGTGTTACGGTGGATCTTTGCTTTGCGTACACGTGTCTCTAACAAAAGACTGAGACTTGTGTACGCAACCCAAGGGCCGACGCACGCAGCGTATATTACGCAACGGAGCGTACGGGTACGCCCACGTAACTCAAATCACAAGTGTTAATTTTCCCAACGCGATAAATAGCGCAACGCGGTAAATAACTCAAGGCGATAAATCGCGCAAATCTATTTTAACATTCAAATTTTAAATTAATAGATCCTTCTCCTAATTTGTAACACATCTGGTCTAAAGAAAATTTCTGCGCAGAAATAGAAATAGAAACAAAAGTGTATATGTGGTGAGTGAGTGTTTGTTTTTACAATTTTTGAGGTTGAACCACAAGAAAAGTCGAGTTCTCGTGAGGTACATGCGTGTAAGTGACGTACATGGTGGCTAGGGAGGCATCCCTGGTTAAAACATACAATTTGAGCATTAGAGTGTAGCAGACCAGGAGGTCATACTGTAACAGACCAGGAGGTCATAGCAGACCAGCAGGTTCAGGTACAGCAGACAAGGAAGTCCGCTATACAGTCCACAGGCACAACACCAAGAAAGGGTTGGTGCAACACCCATATAGGCCATACAAGCTCTGGCTGAAGGAATTCGCAGCCGCAATTTTCGATTCCACTGGTCGCTCCGTACATAAGATTAGTTGCTTATGTGCTGAACGATTGTACCGCACGTAATTGTGTGCATTAGTAAACCTGACCGGTACTATTTGTGTACGAAGGTCATAAACGCTATTTGTACATTCTAACGTGATTTGTGTAATTTTTTTTATTTTAAGGGAGGTTCGCTGCTCACTCAGGAACTATCCAACAACCAATAGTTACTGGAAAGAGTAAGTGTTCTTCGGATCACCCTCACAGGTTCCAGTAAATAGAGGTTCAGGTCGCAGGGGCCCTAGGTCGAGTACGCCAGCACCATATCGGTGTGATCAGGTCGTATTGGTCGGCGTGGGCGAGTGAGTGGGGTACTCGGTAAACCGCCACCGTCAGCCTATTTTGAACATTTTGGTTTGCGTAAGGGTTGGTTGAATAAAGCAACACCTTCGAACTATGGGGGCCACTTGTTCAGGTAGGGGGCGATCAACCTCGGTTCGGGTTGATTCAGTGAACCGACCAGTCGGGTCGGCAAGATACGTAATGTGTGAGAAATACGGAAGTCACACAGAAGCTTTATGTGATGAATGGGAGAGAATGACGGTACATGACGGGGAGAAATTCCCAAGAGTAGGTAGCTTCAGCACAGAAGTGTTAACGAATTTAAGGAGAAGGATATGTCTCATTAAATCAGCCAAGAGACGAATCAAGCATTATGATTATTTACAGTTGTGGCAACAGGAGGGTGACATACAGAGAGGATTGGCTCAGGCGGCGGGATCTGGCTCGATCAGAAAACTGATAGCCACGGCCCCACCGCCACCATATATATCGGGAGAAAAATTGGTTGCGGAGAATGACGCACTAAGGTGTAACACACAAACACTTAGCAACTGTGTAAATGTTAAAGATAATGTTAACCAATTAACCAATGCAAGTATTAACCCGTGCAAGTTGTACCCTGTTTTGAACTTTCCTCAGGAGTGTGATCAAGAGGACGAATCGGCAACAATTTCAGCGCTCTCTCTAGCAGCCACCATAGCAGAGACCACTGTAGGCACAGCTCAACCCCCGAGATTAGTAACGAAAGCCCCTAGCGGAGGGATAGGTGAGGTCGTATCAACGGGTAAGTACGGCACCATACACTATGCTGAAACTATTTCACCACAGCCTGTAGAATCTACACAGGATGAGGTTGTTAGAGTTAATCCTGTTAAGGTAATAGTAGTTCCAAATGGGAAAACAGACACTTCAGGAGTCACTCCTGTTAGGAACATTGCCATGTACAGCCCATTTTCCCGAATGGAATTAAGGACCATAGTGTCGGAATTCCCTGACCCTAGAAAAGACTTAGTTGCCAGCCAAAAATACATCAGAGACCTAGGTAACACGTTAGAGCCCAACAACAAAGACTGGCAGATATTGCTGAGAGATGTTTACCCTCCAATGTCGACGCAGCTCAATTTTTAGCTGACTGTGGATTAGATCAGGATGTACCTCTTACAGATGTGTACAACAAAGACAATGTAAAAAGAATAAGCTTACAGTTAAAAGAGTATTTCCCAGCCGTAGTTAAATGGAACAAAATATTCTCCATTAAACAGAAGGAGTCAGAAACAGCTGCAGAGTATTTTCACAGAGCATTATCAGAAATGGCAAAATACACAGGCATAGAGGACATTAAAACAAACATAAACCATCGAGAAGTAGCAGTATCGGTACTGATGGATGGTTTAAAAGAGTCATTGAAGACTAGGGTACAGACCACACAACCATGTTGGCGAGGTCTGTCTGTGGCTACTTTGAGAGAGGCTGCTATTGATCATGATAGGAACATCACCAGACACAGGGAACAACAAGGTGATAAATTAATGTCAGTAAGTATACAGGCCCTGACCACAAGGCAGCCTTTGTTTATATCACCAAACCCTGTGGGTAAGTCAAGTGTGGTTACTTGTTATTCTTGTCATAAACAGGGACACATGGCACGAGATTGTAGAATGAAGAATTCACGAAACTCATACCAACCCCCTAGACAACGACACGACACACGACATTGGGAGCAAGGTCCGCAGAAACGGAGTTATGAGCCACATACAGGGGAAACAAAAAGATACCCCCCGAACAGAGACTGGCAAGCCTCTGGTAGCTCCCAATTAACTCCATCACAAGTAGTTGCTGCAAGCGGGATTCAGGGAGGTCACCATACCCAATAGGGGTGTGGCCATACCTGTAATCTGCAGCCAGTAAAATTGATTGCAAGTCTTGGAAGTGAACCAGAAATTGCAATCAATGTAGCTGGTAAATCATTAAACTTTCTTGTAGACACAGGGGCGGCCAAATCAGTGATAAATTCGACAGTGGGCATGAGAACCACTGGTAAGACAATTCCAGCCATAGGGGTAACGGGAGTAGTCCAGCACTACCCTGTTAGCAAACCAGCCGAGATTACAGTAGGGCCTTTACATACCAAGCATTCCTTTTTGCTGGCTGCATCGGCACCGACTAATCTCCTGGGAAGAGACTTACTGTGTAAAATGGGGTGCGTCATTTATTGTACTCCTGAAGGTGTATTCTTGGACATACCTGAGAATCACGCTCATGAAGTGCGAGACATGTTAGACTCCCCGTCAAAATTAATGTCACATACCATTATGACAAATAGGACTCCCTCCCAAGTAGAAGAAATGACATCTCAGATACCAGAGTCACTTTGGACTAAAGATGGACAGGACACTGGATTAATGGCAAACGTAGCTCCGGTAGTTGTACAAGTAAAAGATGGTAGGATAGCTCCAAAAATCCCACAGTACCCTCTGAAGCCAGAGGTGGAGTTAGGAGTGTATCCCGTAATAGAGCGCTTGCTACAACAGGGCATTCTGGTAAGAACGTCCAGCACTGCCAATAGTCCCATCTTCCCTGTTAAAAAGAGTGGGGGGAGGGGTTACCGGCTAGTGCAGGATCTAAGGGGGATTAACAAAATAGTTGAGAGTCAGTTCCCCGTAGTGCCAAATCCAGCTGTCATCCTAATGCAAATCCCTCCCACTGCGAAATTTTTCACTGTTATTGACCTCTGCTCCGCTTTCTTTTCGGTACCTCTGCACCCTGACAGTCAATATTTGTTTGCATTTACATACAGAGGAGTCCAATACACATGGACTCGATTACCACAAGGATTCATAGATAGCCCAATATATTTTCTCAGGCTTTGCATGATTGTTTACAGTCTTTCCAACCAGTGAGTGGATCAGTATTAATACAGTACGTGGATGATCTACTACTGTGTTCTGATTCATTGGAAGCATCCCTGAAGGATACGAAACAGCTCCTGTTTCATCTTTCAGACACAGGACACAAGGTTTCCAAAGACAAGTTGCAATTATGCCAAACTAAGGTAAAATATTTGGGACACTGTTTAACACAAGGACTGAGACACCTGACCGCTGATAGAATTCAAGCAATTAGAGACATGACTCTGCCACAAACCCAGCAACAGATCAGAACATTTTTAGGAATGTGTGGGTATTGCCGTAACTGGATCCCAGGGTTTTCCATCCTAGCGTTACCCTTGCAGGAGATGGTCTCCTCAAACAAACCTGATCGGATTTCGCATACAGACGAGTCTGAGACAGCATTTGAGAGACTTAAACAGTGCCTAATGCAGGCACCAGCATTAGGTATGCCTGACTATGGGAAACCCTTTGAACTATACGGAACAGAAAGTGCTGGTTGCGCGGCAGGCGTACTAACCCAAAAGCACGGTGATGCCAGCAGGCCGGTAGCATATTACAGCGCTCAGCTAGATACGGTAGCGCGATCCCTCCCCACATGCTTGCGAAGCGTTGCTGCGATAGCATTGCTAGTAACGAAAAGCGAAGACGTCGTGCTAGGTCACAACCTCACAATTCATACACCACATGCAGTGTCAGCCTTGTTAAATTCTGCACAAACCAGACACGTCTCATCAGCGCGGTTTACAAGATGGGAATTGGCACTAATGGCCCCCGTAAACATCACCATAAGGAGATGCAGTGCATTAAATCCTGCAACATATCTCCCAGGTGTGCCTGGACAGGCACAAAGGGTGGAGGATGAGAGTGGTGGGGAAGGAGAATTTAACACAAAGGAAGACACTCATGATTGTATGGAATATTTGACCCAAAATTTTACCGCAAGGCCTGACATCAGTGACAACCCACTGGAAGATGTAGAACTTACGTTCTACACGGACGGTAGTTGTCATAGACAGTCAGACTCGGGAGACTTGTGTACTGGATACGCAGTCGTAGATGACCAAGGCACCATAGAAGCGGAACCGCTAGGCCCACCTCACTCAGCCCAGGTTGCTGAACTGGTCGCCCTAACCAGAGCATGTGAATTGGCTAAGGGCAAATCAGCCAATATCTACACCGACTCTAGATACGCATTCGGGGTAGTCCATGATTTCGGAGCCCTATGGCGCCTCAGAAATTTCATGACGGCAGCTGGTACACCGGTAGCGCATGCAGCTCATATAAAAAGGCTTCTAACAGCGATACAGGAACCCGACAGAGTGGCTGTTATCAAATGTAAAGCACACACATATAGCCAAGACCCAGTATCACTTGGTAACAGCCGAGCAGACGAAGCTGCTAAATTAGCAGCTGCTACCCCCAGACAGACAGACACCACACAACTGATGGTATTTAATACCATCAACACACAGAAGTTGTGTGAGATGCAAAATTTGTGTTCCACACAGGAAAAGGCAGTCTGGAAGGCAAAGGGATATGGTCAGGAGTCCTCAGGACTCTGGACGGATGGACACGGTAAACCAGTGGCCCCCAAAGCATACCTTCCATGCTTAGCTGAGGCAGCTCACGGGCTGACTCATCTGGGCAAGGAAGGGATGTGCAAGTTGGTAAGAGCATATTGGTGTGCCCCAGGATTTTCTTCTCATGCGAGTAAAAGGGCAATGTCATGCCTTACCTGTCTGAGAAAGAACATCGGAAAGGCAATACCAACAGAACCATCTCATATCCCACCTGCCGGCGGCCCTTTCCAGGTAATACAGATTGACTTTATTCAATTACCCCCTTGTCGAAATTTGAAATATGTACTTGTTTGTATAGATGTTTTTTCAAATTAGGTCGAAGCATTTCCAGCGGCCACAAATACCGCTATGTTTACTGCTAAGAAAATTGTGCAGGAATTTGTATGTAGATATGGTATCCCTAGAATTATCGAAAGTGATAGGGGTACCCATTTTACAGGTGATGTCTTTCAAGGAATGTGTAAATTGATGGGAATTGATAGCAAGCTGCACACTCCATACCGTCCACAGGCGAGTGCGAAAGTGGAAAGAGTGAACAGCACTATTAAAAATAAACTGAGTAAAGTGATGGCAGAGACAGGATTGACATGGCCAGAAGCTTTACCCATTGTACTGTACAGCATCAGAACCACTCCCAGGTCCCCTCTTAATCTGTCTCCCTTTGAGATCTTGTTTGGTCGACAACCGCATGTTATGATTAACCCTCAGGATGATTTGAAGTGTAACAATGAAGTGACTGTAAAATACTTGATTAACATGAGTAAACAGTTGAGGAATCAAAATGATAATCTGAAGTTAGTGATTCCTGATTTACCAGATAGTAATTGTCATGACATTGAACCTGGGGATTATGTAATGATACGGAATTTTCTACGCTCAGGTTGCCTTATTGACAGATGGGAAGGACCATACCAGGTTTTATTGACTAGCACTACAGCATTGAAGGTTGCTGAGAGAGAGACTTGGGTTCATTCGTCCCACTGTAAAAAGGTTGCTGATCCAGAGAGGTCCCATGATAAGGAACAGACGGTAGAGGTTGTATCACTGGAGTGTCTGTTCCAGGAAGATTGAGGCGGCACCTGAGCATTGAAAATCACAAGACCAAAAGCAGTTGTCGATCCCCTGTTCCCTTTTATTGTTTTTCTCCAACTTCCCCTCCCCTCTCCCTCAAATTATTTTTTCCCCCTTCTCATTCTTCTCCGTTTCCTCCTACAAGATGGACTTGCCCCAAGAGACTGTGATCCGGATTTTCCTGTTGACCGTGATGTTGACCAGAGCAGTCTGTTCCGGCGAGAGTACCATGGAGGTCGAGAGAGGTTCTGGAATGGGTTCTGATGACAGAGATGGAGGCATAGTTTTCCAAGAACAACATAATCAACAAGCAAAGGCGAGTATCAGAAAACGATCCGATAGCATTGACCATAGAAGGAATTGTGAAGGATTGTTAGCTGAAGAAAACTGTATCTGTCGGCTCTGTAACAATGTCATTGAGGATGGGTGCATAAAGAAATGCCAATCCAGTTTTAATATCCATATGGACCGGCATCCATTGAGTGACTATCACTCCTTAGTGGGTAGTGTGTTAAATAAAACAGATTGTTGGGTATGCTCTCAAGTACCTCAAGGTCATAGCAAATCAGGGCTAGTACCATTTCCTTTAACGTTAGGGAAGGTACTTGAGTTAAGTGGTGGGAGACCGGTGGACAGGAGGTTTAATATCTCCAGCCCTCCTAGTTTGAAGCTCCACCAATACCATGTGGATAGGTCCCTATTATGTTTTAACATCTCCAATCCCCGAAAGCCGGGAAATTGGGAAGTGTCATGGAGTAATCAAACCATGACCTTTTCGCATAGAGCAGATAGAATGCCTACAGATACAGAGCTTATACGCCACATAGCCAGTAGAGGAAAATCTTTCCGGTATAGGTATACCTTAGGAAATAGGATTACGAGAGTTGGAGAGGTATCACCAGGATACTGTGCACATATCGTACAACCCGATACGTGTACTAAGCAGATGGAAGAATTAGGGTTAGGAGATTTCACATGGAAGGTGTGTAATATGGTTATGTCCTACTCCGTCCCATATGTTCTCCCCGATGATGCATATTTCATATGCGGGAGAAAGGCGTATAAGTGGCTTGCCCCAAACTCTGAAGGATTGTGTTATATTGGAAAAGTACTGCCTGAAGTAATGACTGTATCACGACAAAATGAAAGACATACACCGTGTTGACCAAACTCCTTATACTCACACCCATTACGAGCACGTAGTTAAACGGCACCTGATAGAAAGAACAGAGCATCCGGCCTCTGACATGATCCATGAATCCACCGGGATTCAGTTTCTAATCGCGTTAGACATCACTCGCACCGCCAGAGGAGTGTTGAATTATAAATACATATCTGCGCTCGCCAATTTGTTAGATAATATCACTGAAATGTATGATGACACGTTTAGGTATACTGGAAGAGAACTTCAGGCTTATAAAACAGAACTGGTACAGCATAGAATGGTTCTTAATTACCTCACAGCAGTGACAGGCGGATATTGTGTCACACTGGCAACACAATACGGCGTGAAATGTTGCACATATATTACGAATAGCACCGAGGACCCGGTCGAGGTCATAGACCAAAAGATGGACGATATTCTCCAACTGAAGTGGGAATTTCGCAGGAGACACAATATCACTCTTGCTGCTGTAGGTAATGAGCTGACTGGTTGGGTGTCATGGTTGAACCCGCGAAATTGGTTCTCTGGTTTAGGAGACTGGGCTCAAGGAGTCATAATGGATGTTGGGAAGCTTCTCCTATGTATCTTAGGTGTTGTCATATCAATTGGTTTGATATTTAGATGCGGTCAGGCTTTAATGAGGTGCAATCGTCGTACTAAGGTAATGAGTTTAAGGAGTGAGGAAACTGTAATTCAAATGGACTTGATTTATGACCCAACGGTAGAAACAATAATGTGATGAAAATGCGATTTCTACGGTCCGTTTCTTTCACCTGTTTTTTTCCGTTTCCTCCAAGGTAAAAAAGACCCACTTGGACGAGGAATTTGATGAGCCGATATACAGACAACAGAGAGATTAAAGAAGAAGTTTTGACAACCTGATACACAGATTTTTGATGAACTATGCCATGGATCCCCAGTTTCCCTAGAAATTTTAAAATTACGCTAGCCCAACACTTTTGTAAATCTATGGACATTGACAGCTTTTGCTCGCACCTTATGGGCAAAAGCACAAAGAAGACTGCATTCAACAGACACCAAACAAGACCTCAATCGACGAATGTACATTTACCTGACATAGAATACCACCGCATTTACCGTAATTATGTCTTTTCTTCATTTCTACAACCCTCAGGTAATGACACGCATAGTCGATAGGGAATACAGGCACAGATATCAGCAATCACATATCTCCCCCATTCATGTATCATCAACTAAAATGTGCTCCCCCATTTTGTTACAACCAAAGCCGAAAAGAGCTCGGTAAAGTTTGACAGCCCATCCACAGACCCGTACCACGGGATAAGAAGGAATTCAAATGTATACTTCGCAATACCTCGAAACTTGATGTACCACACGTACGGCACGATGATACATGACCCCCCAAACATGGATTCATACACACATGCTTCTGCTATCTCACTAGGTCATACCCTTTTCCTACCTTCTCCTCTCCTCCCCTACCCAACCATGTAAATGTATTAACCCCTGACATATATTTTTCTCTTTTGAAATGTTTTAGAAGGTGGCAGTTATTATTGACTGCCAAAGGGTGGACTGTCAAAGTCAGAAAAATATCTCTATGCACACTACCATATTTGCACCTCACACAGGTCCGTGCTGCGCATGCGTGCGCTCTCCCGTACGTGCGCATACTCACAGTCGCAGGCACCCGCAGGCGCACGGTATGCGTATTTACGGTAGAGTTTATGTGATCGTAGCGTGCGACTCAATCGTTACATATTTTCACTATATAATGTATTTTGTAGATCATGGTCCCTTTGATAGATTCTGAAAGTTTAGTTAACATAGCATGTTCCTGAACAGAGAGATCCCTCTTTGTATTGTACGAAGGGTCTAACAGGGGTCATACAGTGGTGTTTGGTACCCATCGGAAGAGTATTTAAATAGCAATATTCCGGTGTTGGTTTGGAGCGGATTAATCCCTCGTGCGAATAGTTATGGACATAAGAAGTTTATGTCCATTTACTATTATTTGTTCTTATTTAGTCATGCGGCGGGAAACTCAGTGTCCCACCCACCTGAACAGTTGGAAGCAGTCACAGCCCACCTGTATGAATCAACCTATGACCTTTTGTTATAATGCGAAGCCGAATTCCTGTGTCCAATGAACTATGAGATTGTAGGGACCATTGAATTGCATTGTGTGTGGGGCATAAATAGGCAGGCCGACCATATCCAGTTCACTCTCTTCAACGGTTCTCATTGCTGATAATCGGGAGCTGGATATCGAGGCGCATGCGATCGTTTCCCCTTGTGCGTAAGTGTTTCTCCGCAACTATATTGATCTTCTTGTTATTGTGGGCCAATTTCTCTCTCTCTCTCTCTCCTCCTCTTGTTCTCTTATTTTCCCTTAAATAGTAATTGTATTATATTTCCTGTGTAGTTATCTGGTTAGGTAGTCTATGTTATATTGTAGTGTATGATTTGTATTTGTATTAATTCTTTTGCAAGTATAACATTCATAATATATATATATTAGGCGTTGGACCCTAAGCACGGTATCTGTGTAATTCTTATAGTGTTAAGTATTCTCAGAGCGTCGGTGACGCTCATTCAGCTTTTGAGTTAATAAGGTTACACTAGGTTGCATCTACACCCTATCTCTACACTAAGGTTTTACAGCATATTTCATTGTTTATGGTTTAGATATAAAGGTTTAACATTGTGAGCGTCAGCGCCGCTCGTGATCTCCTCGTGGTCTCGAGCGTCCGCTACGCTGATAGCGTAGCATTACGGTAGTCGCTCACCTATAAGTGTGCCCGATACCAACAGCGTATTCTCGTGAGCGTCTGTATCGCTCGAGCAGCCCGCTCCCGATACAGCGTCCGTTACGCTATAGTGAACCATTACGTTAGTCAGCAGCCAATAGCGTGCCTGCCTGTGATCTCTTGGCCGTGAGCGAACGTGACGCTTGAGCGTCTCGACTACGGCTAAGCGATTGTTACGCAGCGAGCGTACCCTTACGGTACTTCATACGTAAATAGCGTACAGTGTTCTTAGACCTCATAAAGGGTTTTATATACGATAAATATCTAGCTTTATCAATTGCGGGCTCGTCCTGTCCTTCACACATCTGCACTAGGTAATTTCAGCAGACATTATCCAGCAGCAAAGGGCGGGAGATCATATTCCTCGTAGTGCTGTTTGGATAAGCGTCTGCTTCTCTTAGTAAAGGGTGCTGAAGGAATGCGGGAACCGGAGGTAAGAACAACACGCTAGTCTCTTTTAAAACTGTTTATTTTTCTGTCTTGCGTACACACGCACGCATATCTGCATTTCTTTTCATTCGTGTATTTTCGTATATCACTCTCCTGTTTGCCAGTTTTATAGTTGATAAACGTGCTAAGAGAGATTTGCTATACGATAAATATCTAGCTTTATCAGGAGCAATACAGTGTGTTGTAATGTGAATAAGGAGCAATACGGTGTGGTATAACATGAATAAGGAGCAAGATGGTGCAGCGTAATAGTAATAATGAGCAATAGGGTATGGTGTAATGTGAATAAGGAGCAATACGGTGTGGTGTAACATGAATAAGGAGCAATATGGTGCAGTGTAATATGAATAAGGAGTAATAAGGAATGGGGTAATGTGAATAAGGAGCAATATGGTGTGTAATGGGAATAAGGAGCAATACGGTAGTATTATTATTATTATTATTATTAAGTTTCTTATAATAAACTGTTAATAATAATAATATTTCCGTTGCGCTTTATAATTAGAAATAACAATGATATAACAAAACTGGGTAATAACATACAGTCATAGAGGTAGGAAGGCTCTGCATGCAAGCTTACAATCTATAGCAGGGGTGGGCAATTATTTCAGCTGGGGGGCCGCTTAACACTTCCAGTGAATAGTCGAGGGCCACACACAAAATATCTTGTAAATCGGGTCTGAACTGCGCATGCACCGCAATGTGTAGGTGCGCCGGTCCGCAGCGTCGGGCAGCGATGGGATGGTACGAACAAAGTGATCGCACGGGCGATCGCAAGGTGATTGAGAGGAAGAGGACGTTTGTGAGTGGCAATTGAGCGTTTTAGAGGAGTGTCCGGAAAAACGCAGGAGGGACCAGGCGTTTGGAGGGAGAGTTTCTGACGTCAGCACTCAGCTCTGGCCCCGATCATCGCACTAGCAGAGTAAGTCCTGGGCTGCGCAGAGACTGCACAAACTTCTGTTTGTGCAGCTCTCTGCAGATGCGATCTCACCCCTACACAGCGATTTCCCCCTCCCCTGTAGGCAGCGACTACCTGATCGCAGCAGTGCAAAAATCGCCTGCTAGCGATCAGGTCTGAATTAGGCCCATAGTTACGTATATAACTATAAAAACATAGTGTGGATAGATAGATATATATATATATATATATATATATATATATATATATAGATATAAAACTACACAAACATACACCACAATATACATTACATACATAGTTTTTTTACAGGCAAAATCCAAGATGTCTAAAAAAACACAGTAATCCAGCAATAATTTTTTTTTAAAACAGTGCTGAAAACACCCCCCCCCCCCCCCTCCCCTCCCCTAGACCCATATAGCAGTCTCTACCCCCCTTCCCTGCTGGACCCATATAGCAGTCCCTACCCCTCTTCCCCCCCTCCCCTAAACCCATATAGCAGCCCCTACCCCTCTTCCCCCTCTCCCCTAAACTTATATAGCAGGTCCCCCCCCCCCTCCTAACCCCCCTTCCCTGAACCTATATAGCAGCTTTTAAAGTTAAGCACAGATCCATTTACCTTTTTCACAGTGGCAGATCCGCTGCCTGCTGCCAGATCCCCGCTGCCTGATGCCAGATCCCCGCTGCCTGCTGCCCGCGGTGCCGCACAGAGTCGCTGCTGCTGCCCGCTCCTGCCGTGGCCCCGCCCCCGTGCCGCCCAGCGCCTGACGGCACAGTGGGAATCCCGGTCAGCAGTGACGTGACCGGGATTTCCTCTGCGGCGCCGCGTCTGGGAGGTACGTAGCGCAATGACGAGCGGCTCAGCCAGTCGGGCCGCTTGTCATTGCACACTGTGTGGGACAGCGGGGCCAGGCAGGATCGGTTCGCGGGCCGCATCCGGCCCGCGGGCCGCTTGTTGCCCACCCCTAATCTATAGGGAAATAGACATGGATACACAAGGATAGGTGCTATCTATTGCATAGTTGTCCATCAGATTGCAAAGGTTCTTGGTGGGCTGTATGATATGGTCACACAGCAATGATGAACCAGGGTTGGGAGGAAGGGAAAGTGAAGACTGAGAAGACATGTGAGGATGTGTGTGGACTGTGCAGAGTGGATGCAATTTGATAGGAAAGTTAATGAAAGTTATGTGAGCGGTTCTGGATTTTGATACGCTTGCCTGAAGAGGTGAGTTTTAATGGAACGCTTGAAGGTATGGAGACTAGAGGAGAGCCTTATTGTGCATGGTAGGGCATTCCACAGAGTGGGTGCAGCCCGAAGAAAATCCTGCAATCATGAGTGAGAGCAAGTTATGAGTGTGGATGACAGACGCAGATCTTGTGAAGAGCGAAGAGGTCGGGTTGGGAGATATTTTGAGATATTATTTTATTTATTACCAGTTTCTTATATAGCGCAGCAAATTCCGTTGCGCTTTACAATTTGAAATAACAATAACAAACTGGGTGATAACAGTCATAGAGGTAGGAAGGCCCTGCTCACAAGCTTACAATCTATAGCAGGGGCGGATCCAGAACAAAATGACAGGGGGGGCACCACAATAGGGGAAGGAAGGGGGGGGGTTCGGCACATGCTCCTGTGAAGAGTGTGGCATTGTAACAAGGGGTTTGGCCTCACAGAGAATGCCATACCCATGCGTCACGCCCTCGTTTTCATCACGCTGGGGGCATGGAGTACTAGGGCAGTGGGTGACAGGATGAGAGTGCGGGGACGGTAAGTGAGCAGGGACAGGCCTGGTAGGGGACAAGGCGATGTGCGGGGACAGGGTGAGTGTGCGGGGATAGGGCAAGTGTGCGGGGACAGGCCTGGTACGGGACAGGGTGAGTGTGCGGGGACAGGGCAAGTGTGCGGGGACAGGCCTGGTAGGGGACAGGGCAAGTGTGTTTTTAGTTACAGCGTCCCTTTCTGTAATTATTTTTTTTATAGTCCCCATTTTTGTTGGAGTGGTCCAGTGTGTTTTTAATATAGTGCCCTCTGTCAGGGGCGTCAGAATGATTTCACACTGGGGGGGCAAGTTTGAATTTCATTCTGGCGCCCCTGCTGTGGTGCCGATCTCCTCTCCTTCAAACACCCCCTCCCTCCCCTCCCTCCCCTCCGCTCCCGCTGTGGTGCTGGTCGCTCTCCTTCAGTGCGGGGGGGCGCTTACCTCTGCATCCCCGTGGGCGGTGTCCCCTCTTCTGTAATACCCAGCTGTCTCCTCAATGGTGATACATTACTGGGAGAAGGCGTGGCCCACAGCCATGCCTCCTCCAGTAATACATCACCAATTGAGAGACAGACGGCTAGTACAGAAAGGGGCGACGCATCATGTTTGTGTGTGTGGGGGGGGGGGGGTCAAGCTGCCCCCCCCGTTCCTACGCCTATGCCCTCTGTCCCCCGTCCTGTTTCCAGCATCTACCTGTCCCCTTACGTCCACCCACCTCACAGCAGCAAAGCCTGCTTTCTTCTCCCAGATCCCCTGTCAGGCTGTGGCAGTGTCGCATCCTAATTACAGCAGATGTGCGACGTTGCCGGGAGCCGGGACTGGCGCTGCTGTAAGGGACACGGAGGCAATGCACGCTAACACAGCTGACTACGCACCCTGTTACTGTATGGTATCAGTGGCAAACGCAGGATTTTCATGGGGGGGGGGGGGGGGGAGTCCGTACGTGCACAAGGTGTGTGTGTGTGTATGTATATATATATATATATATATACATGCACACAGAACATCTGTACATCGACATACACACACATACTGTACACAGCATACATGCGTACACAGTTTACATGTACACATCATACACACACACACAGTATACATGCACACAGTATACATACATACATACATACTAACACGGTATACATGCAAACATACATACATAGTATGCATGCACATACATAGTATACATGCACACAGCATATTATACATACACACACTGTACATACATATACACAGTATATATGCACACAGCATGCACACACACTATACATGCACACAGCATACTGTACATACATACACACACACACACAGAGCATATATGCACACACAGTACACATGCATACAGCATATATACATAGTTACACACACATTCTATACATTTACACAGCAATACACACACTCATTAATAGTAAACTGAACCCCCTCCTCACCTTACATTACTATGGGAGCCGAAGACAGCAGCCACTGCCTCACGTAGCTCTGTCTCATGGCCCCTTGAACTGCCTGAGAGGAGCTGCGCTTCCGCTGCAGCTCCCCCTACAGGCAGCCACCAGCGGCAGCAGCAGCAGCAGCAGCCAGGTTCACACTGTCACTCGGACAGTGTAAGGAGCTTAAAAAGCTTCTCGTCGGTAAAAAAATAAAAAAAAAAATGACAGGGGGGGCACGTGCATGGGTGCCCCCCCCCCCTGGATCCGCCACTGATCTATAGGGAAAATAAGAATTTACTTACCGATAATTCTATTTCTCATAGTCCGTAGTGGATGCTGGGGACTCCGTAAGGACCATGGGGAATAGCGGCTCCGCAGGAGACTGGGCACAAAGTAAAAAGCTTTAGGACTACCCGGTGTGCACTGGCTCCTCCCCCTATGACCCTCCTCCAAGGCTCAGTTAGGATACTGTGCCCGGACGAGCGTACACAATAAGGAAGGATTTTGAATCCTGGGTAAGACTCAAACCAGCCACACCAATCACACCGTACAACTTGTGATCTGAACCCAGTTAACAGCATGATAACAAAGGAGCCTCTGAAAAGATGGCTCACAACAATAATAACCCGATTTTTGTAACAATAACTATGTACAAGTATTGCAGACAATCCGCACTTGGGATGGGCGCCCAGCATCCACTACGGACTATGAGAAATAGAATTATCGGTAAGTAAATTCTTATTTTCTCTAACGTCCTAAGTGGATGCTGGGGACTCCGTAAGGACCATGGGGATTATACCAAAGCTCCCAAACGGGCGGGAGAGTGCGGATGACTCTGCAGCACCGAAAGAGAGAACTCCATGTCCTCCTCAGCCAGGGTATCAAATTTGTAGAATTTAGCAAACGTGTTTGCCCCTGACCAAGTAGCTGCTCGGCAAAGTTGTAAAGCCGAGACCCCTCGGGCAGCCGCCCAAGATGAGCCCACTTTCCGTGTGGAATGGGCTTTTACAGATTTTGGCTGTGGCAGGCCTGCCACAGAATGTGCAAGCTGAATTGTACTACAAATCCAACGAGCAATCGTCTGCTTAGAAGCAGGAGCACCCAGCTTGTTGGGTGCATACAGGATAAACAGCGAGTCAGATTTTCTGACTCCAGCCGTCCTGGAAACATATATTTTTTCAGGGCCCTGACTACGTCTAGCAACTTGGAATCCTCCAAGTCCCTAGTAGCCGCAGGCACCACAATAGGCTGGTTTAAGTGAAATGCTGAAACCACCTTAGGAAGAAATTGAGGCCGAGTCCTCAATTCTGCCCTATCCGTATGAAAAATTAGGTAAGGGCTTTTATAGGACAAAGCCGCCAATTCTGATACACGCCTGGCTGAAGCCAGGGCTAACAGCATTACCACTTTCCATGTGAGATATTTTAAGTCCACAGTGGTGAGTGGTTCAAACCAATGTGATTTTAGGAATCCCAAAACTACATTGAGATCCCAAGGTGCCACTGGAGGCACAAAAGGAGGCTGTATATGCAGTACCCCCTTGACAAACGTCTGAACTTCAGGAACTGAAGCTAGTTCTTTTTGGAAGAATATTGACAGGGCCGAAATTTGAACCTTAATGGACCCTAATTTTAGGCCCATTGACAGTCCTGTTTGCAGGAAATGCAGGAAACGACCCAGTTGAAATTCCTCTGTAGGGGCCTTCCTGGCCTCACACCACGCAACATATTTACGCCAAATACGGTGATAATGTTGCACAGTTACATCCTTCCTGGCTTTGATCAGGGTAGGGATGACTTCATCCGGAATGCCTTTTTCCTTCAGGATCCGGCGTTCAACCGCCATGCCGTCAAACGCAGCCGCGGTAAGTCTTGAAACAGACATGGTCCCTGCTGGAGCAGGTCCTTTCTTAGAGGTAGAGGCCACGGGTCTTCCGTGAGCATCTCTTGAAGTTCCGGGTACCAAGTCCTTCTTGGCCAATCCGGAGCCACGAGTATAGTCTTTACTCCTCTCCTTCTTATGATTCTCAATACCTTGGGTATGAGAGGCAGAGGAGGGAACACATACACTGATCGGTACACCCACGGTGTTACCAGAGCGTCCACAGCTATTGCCTGAGGGTCCCTTGACCTGGCGCAATATCTGTCCAGTTTTTTGTTGAGGCGGGACGCCATCATGTCCACCTTTGGTTTTTCCCAACGGTTCACAATCATGTGGAAGACTTCTGGGTGAAGTCCCCACTCCCCCGGGTGGAGATCGTGTCTGCTGAGGAAGTCTGCTTCCCAGTTGTCCACTCCCGGAATGAACACTGCTGACAGTGCTATCACATGATTTTCCGCCCAGCGAAGTATCCTTGCAACTTCCGTCATTGCCCTCCTGCTTCTTGTGCCGCCCTGTCTGTTTACGTGGGCGACTGCCGTGATGTTGTCCGACTGGATCAACACCGACTGACCCTGAAGCAGAGGTCTTGCCTGACTTAGGGCATTGTAAATGGCCCTTAGTTCCAGGATATTTATGTGAAGTGACGTTTCCATGCTTGACCACAAGCCCTGGAAATTTTTTCCCTGTGTGACTGCTCCCCAGCCTCTCAGGCTGGCATCCGTGGTCACCAGGACCCAATCCTGAATGCCGAATCTGCGGCCCTCTAGGAGATGAGCACTCTGTAACCACCACAGGAGAGACACCCTTGTCCTTGGAGACAGGGTTATCCGCTGATGCATTTGAAGATGCGATCCGGACCATTTGTCCAGCAGATCCCACTGAAAAGTTCTTGCGTGGAATCTGCCGAATGGAATCGCTTCGTAAGAAGCCACCATCTTTCCCAGGACCATTGTGCATTGATGCACTGACACCTGGCCTGGTCTTAGGAGGTTCCTGACTAGGTCGGATAACTCCCTGGCTTTCTCCTCCGGGAGAAACACCTTTTTCTGTACTGTGTCCAGAATCATCCCTAGGAACAGCAGACGTGTCGTCGGAATCAGCTGCGATTTTGGAATATTTAGAATCCAACCGTGCTGTCGTAGTACTATTTTAGATAGTGCTACTCCGACCTCTAACTGTTCTCTGGACCTTGCCCTTATCAGGAGATCGTCCAAGTAAGGGATAATTAAGACGCCTTTTCTTCGAAGAAGAATCATCATTTCGGCCATTACCTTGGTAAAGACCCGGGGTGCCGTGGACAATCCAAACGGCAGCGTCTGAAACTGATAATGACAGTTCTGTACCACAAACCTGAAGTACCCTTGGTGAGAAGGGCAAATTGGGACATGGAGGTAAGCATCCTTGATGTCCAGAGACACCATATAGTCCCCTTCTTCCAGGTTCGCTATCACTGCTCTGAGTGACTCCATCTTGAACTTGAACCTTCTTATGTAAGTGTTCAAGGATTTCAGATTTAAAATGGGTCTCACCGAGCCGTCCGGCTTCGGTACCACAAACAGCGTGGAATAATACCCCTTTCCCTGTTGTAGGAGGGGTACCTTGATTATCACCTGCTGGGAATACAGCTTGTGAATGGCTTCCAATATCGCCTCCCTGTCGGGGGGAGACGTTGGTAAAGCAGACTTCAGGAACCGGCGAGGGGGAGACGTCTCGAATTCCAATTTGTACCCCTGAGATACTACCTGCAGGATCCAGGGATCCGCTTGCGAGTGAACCCACTGCGCGCTGAAAATCTTGAGACGGGCCCCCACCGTGCCTGAGTCCGCTTGTAAGGCCCCAGCGTCATGCTGAGGACTTGGCAGAAGCGGGGGAGGGCTTCTGTTCGTGGGAAGAGGCTGTCTGCTGCAGTCTTTTTCCCCTTCCTCTGCCCCGGGGCAGATATGAGTGGCCTTTTGCCCGCTTGCCCTTATGGGGACGAAAGGACTGAGCCTGAAAAGACGGTATCTTTTTCTGCTGCGAGGTGACTTGGGGTAGAAAGGTGGATTTCCCGGCCGTTGCCGTGGTCACCAAGTCCGATAGACCGACCCCAAATAACTCCTCCCCTTTATACGGCAATACTTCCATATGCCGTTTGGAATCCGCATCCCCTGACCACTGTCGCGTCCATAATCCTCTTCTGGCAGAAATGGACATCGCACTTACTCTTGATGCCAGAGTACAAATATCCCTCTGTGCATCTCGCATATATAGAAACGCATCTTTTAAACGCTCTATAGTCAATAATATATTGTCCCTGTCCAGGGTATCAATATTTTCAGTCAGGGAATCCGACCAAGCCACCCCAGCACTGCACATCCAGGCTGAGGCGATTGCTGGTCGCAGTATAATACCAGTATGTGTGTATATACTTTTTAGGACATTTTCCAGCTTCCTATCAGCTGGTTCCTTGAGGGCGGCCGTATCAGGAGACGGTAACGCCACTTGTTTTGATAAGCGTGTGAGCGCCTTATCCACCCTAGGGGGTGTTTCCCAGCGCGCCCTAACCTCTGGCGGGAAAGGGTATAATGCCAATAATTTTTTAGAAATTAGCAGTTTTTTATCGGGGGAAACCCACTCTTCATCACACACCTCATTTAATTCATCTGATTCAGGAAAAACTACGGGTAGTTTTTTCACACCCCACATTTTACCCTTTTTTGTGGTACTTGTAGTATCAGAAATGTTCAAAACCTCCTTCATTGCCGTGATCATGTAACGTGTAGCCCTACTGGAAAATACGTTTGTTTCTTCACCGTCGACACTGGCGCTTTAGAGCCCCTGACGGTGTTTGAGACGCCTGTATTAACTGATTATCCGGCTGTCTCATGTCGTCAACAGACTTTTGTAAAGTGCTGACACTATCACGTAATTCTTTCCATAAGATCATCCAGTCAGGTGTCGACTCCCTAGAGGGTGACATCACTAACACAGGCAATTGCTCCGCCTCCACACCATTTTCCTCCTCATACATGTCGACACAACGTACCGACACACCGCACACACACAGGGAATGCTCTGATAGAGGACAGGACCCCACTAGCCCTTTGGGGAGACAGAGGGAGAGTTTGCCAGCACACACCAGAGCGCTATATATATACAGGGATAACCTTATATAAGTGTTTTTCCCTAATATAGCTGCTGTATATCTTTATATGCCAATTTTATGCCACCCCTCTCTTGTTTTACCCTGTTTCTGTAGTGCAGGACTGCAGGGGAGAGTCAGGGAGCCTTCCTCCAACGGAGCTGTGAGGAAAAAATGGCGCCAGTGTGCTGAGGAGATAGGCTCCGCCCCCTTTTCGGCGGCCTTTCTCCCGCTTTTTTATTGTAATGTAGGCAGGGGTTAAATACATCCATATAGCCCAGGAGCTATATGTGATGTATTTTTAGCCAAAAAAAGGTATTTCTATTGCGTCTCAGGGCGCCCCCCCCCAGCGCCCTGCACCCTCAGTGACCGGAGTGTGAAGTGTGCTGAGAGCAATGGCGCACAGCTGCGGTGCTGTGCGCTACCTTAATGAAGACAGGACGTCTTCTGCCGCCGATTTTCCGGACTCTTCAGTCTTCTGGCTCTGTAAGGGGGACGGCGGCGCGGCTCCGGGACCCATCCATGGCTGGGCCTGTGATCGTCCCTCTGGAGCTAATGTCCATTAGCCTAAGAAGCCCAATCCACTCTGCACGCAGGTGAGTTCGCTTCTTCTCCCCTTAGTCCCTCGATGCAGTGAGCCTGTTGCCAGCAGGTCTCACTGAAAGTAAAAAAAAAACCTACTTTAAACTTTTTCTCTAAGCAGCTCAGGAGAGCCACCTAGATTGCACCCTTCTCGTTCGGGCACAAAATCTTAACTGAGGCTTGGAGGAGGGTCATAGGGGGAGGAGCCAGTGCACACCAGGTAGTCCTAAAGCTTTTTACTTTGTGCCCAGTCTCCTGCGGAGCCGCTATTCCCCATGGTCCTTACGGAGTCCCCAGCATCCACTTAGGACGTTAGAGAAATAGGCATATGTACACAAGGAAAGGTGCTATCTATTGCATAGAATGAAAAGACATGTGAGGATATGTGTGGACTGTACAGAGTGGATGTAATTTGATAGGAAGGTTTATGAAAGTTATGTGGGCGGTTCAGGAATTTGATACGCTTGCCTAAAGAGGTGAGTTTTGAGGGAACGCTTGAAGGTTTGGAGACTAGAGGAGAGTCTTATTGTGCGTGGTAGGGCATTCCACAGAGTGGGTGCAGCCCGATGAAAGTCCTGCAGTCGTGAGTGGGAGCGAGTAATGAGTGTGGATGAGAGACGCAGGTCTTGTGAAGAGCGAAGAGGTCGGGTTGGGAGATATTTTGTGATAAGCGAAGTGATGTACGTTGGTGTAGTTTGGTTAATGGCCTTGTGTGTGAGTAAAAGTATTTTATATTGAATGCGGTAGAGTACAGGTAACCAATGGAGGGACTGACAGAGTGGATCTGCAGACGATGAACGTCTAGCGAGGAAGATAAGCCTCGCCGCTGCATTCAGAATGGATTGTAGTGGTGAGAGTCTCGTTTTGGGAAGACCAGTTAGGAGACTATTGCAATAATCAATGCGGGAGATAATGAGAGCGTGGATTAGAGTTTTAGCAGTGTCTTGTGTAAGGTATGGTCGTATTTTGGATATGTTTTTTAGATGCATGTAACATGATCTTGAGACAGATTGAATGTGGGGAACAAAGGACAGTCAGAGTCAAGGATGACACCTAGGCAGCGAGCTTGTGGGGTTGGGTAGATAGTCGAGTTTTCAACAGTGATAGAGATATCAGGTTGGTACCTACTATTGGCCGGTGGAAATATAATTAACTCTGTCTTTGAAATATTAAGTTTGAGGTGGCGAGATGTCATCCAGGATGAGATGGCAGAAAGGCATTCAGTGACACGGTCCAGTACAGATAGGGACAAGTCAGGGGAGGATAGGTAGATTTGAGTATCATCTGCGTACAGATGATACTGAAAACCAAAAGAGCTGATTAGTTTACCAAGAGATGAGGTATAGATAGAGAAAAGCAGAGGACCCAAGACTGAGCCTTGCGGTACTCCAACTGAAAGAGGTAGCGAAGAGGAGGTAGATTCAGAGAAGCGAACACTGAAGGAGCGATTAGATAGGTACGATAGGAACCAAGAAAGGGCTGTGTCTTTAAGACCTAGGGATTGTAGTGTCTGTATGAGAAGAGAGTGGTCTACAGTGTCAAATGCAGCAGATAGGTCTAGAAGAATAAGTAGTGAGTAGTGGCCTTTAGACTTCGTAGTGACCAAATCATTAACCACTTTAGTCAGTGCCGTCTCTGTGGAATGTTGGGAACGGAAGCCTGACTGAAGTGGGTCCAACAAAGTGTATGAGTTAAGAAAGTGTGTGAGTCGAGTGTAGGCAAGTCTCTGAAGTAGCTTAGAGAGACAAGGGAGCTGAGAGATAGGGCGGTAGTTTGAGAGAGCATTAGGGTCAGAATTTTGTTTTTTTTAAATGGGAGTAATCACTGCATGCTTGAAGAGTGAAGGAAAAATACCAGTAGAGAGAGAGAGATTACAGATGTTAGTTAAGGTAGGGATGAGCACCAGAGACAGAGCTTTACTTATTTGTAGGGTAAAGGATCAAGAGGAGAGGTAGTAGAGAAGCAGGATGAGAAGAGTGATGATACTTCATCTTCATTTGTGGGATCAAATGAAGAAAGAGTGCCAGAGGGTTCAGGTAAAGAACGGAGCAGGTCACTGGCTGCCGAAGAGCATACCATTTCATCTCGGATCTTATCAATCTTCTCCTTGAAGTAGGAAGCAAGATCCTGTGCCTTGATAGTGGCTGGTGGGGTAGGTGCGGGAGGATTCAGAAGTGATTTAAATGTATTAAAGAGTCGTTTGGGGTTAGAGGCTTGAGCAGAGATAAGAGTTTGGAAATATGTTTGTTTGGCAGTGTCCAGGGCATTTTTATAAGAATGGTAGACTGTCTTATATGTGAGGAAGTCACTTGAAATACGAGATTTACACCACTGACGTTCAAGTTTTCGTGTGAGTTTTTGTAGTTGTCTTGTTAATTTGGAGTGCCATGGTTGACATCTAGGCCTACGTGGAGTGTGATGGGTAGCTGGAGCCACTTCATCAAGGGCTAGTTCTAGAGTCTCATTAAGGTGTGATACAGCCATCTCAGGAGAGGTGAATGCAGAAATAGGTGAAAGCAGTTGTTGGAGTGAAGTGGAAAGTTCTTGAAGATTAATTGTGTTAATATTTCTGCGAGTTTGAGGAAGATTGGAGAACTTCCGCAACACAGGGTTAGAATTAACAGAGGAAAGCATGCAGGTGATAAGGTTGTGATCTGAGAGGGGGAAAGGAGTGTTAGTGAGTTCAGCGATGGAGCATAGTCTGGTGAATACTAGATCAAGGCAGTGGCCCGCCTGATGAGTAGAGGAGTCAGTCCATTGGGAGAGGCCAAGAGAGGAGGTTAGAGAGAGTAGTTTGGAGGCATGCGCAGCAGATTTTGGACAATCAATAGCAATATTGAAATCACCCATGATAATGGTGGAGATGTCAGAGGATAGGAAGTGAGGGAGCCAGGCAGAAAAATCTTCCAAAAATTGTTTTGGATGCCCAGGTGGGCGGTAGATAGCTGCAACACGCAGAGAGAAAGGAGAGTAAGCCCTAATGGAATGTACTTCAAATGATGTAAATGTGAGTGATGGAACCTGTGGTAGAACAGTATATGCAAAAGATTGGGAAAGTAAAAGTCCAACTCCTCCTCCTTTATGGTTATCGGGTCTGGAGGTGTGTGTAAAGTGGAGACCACCATGTGCCAGTGCTGCAGGGGAGGCTGTGTCAGATTGTGTGAGCCATGTTTCTGTTATTGCCAGCAGATTGATGTTGTTAGATATGAAGAGGTCATGGATGGATGTTAATTTGTTACAAACAGAGCATGCATTCCATAAGGCACATTTTAGTGATCTGGAGGGTGATGGAAGACATGTGATGTTTATGAGGTTAGCTGGATTTCTATGTTGCTGTGAATCAGGTGAATGCGAGTGATGCAAGTGGCTGGGTGTCCTGGATTTGGTGAAATGTCACCAGCTATCAGAAGCAGAAGAGAGAGATAAATGTGGGTGTCAGAGGTTTGTGAAAGTTTTTTATGGTGAGAGGTTGTAGATGTTATTGTCAATGAGTATAGGGAAGTAAAAAGCTCATGAGTGCTAATAAGAGGGGAGTGTAGAATTGAGGGGGCAACATGTACAGAGGGCTGAGTTGCTGGGAGACTGAATGATGCAATGGCCTTTATGAATACTCCATGAAGAGCAATGCAGAAAATCAATTTGTGGAACATAGTTAGTTTGAGATGAAATCAGTGTTTTCTAGGCTGAGAGTGTAAGGTTTTACCTGTTCAAGTTAAAAGTTCAGGTGCCTACTGGTGTTATTCTGCTGTATGTTAACTGTGCATTATAGAGCAAAGTGACAAACAGGTATGTACAATCACATGTAAATCACAATGTATATAGTTGTCTACCAAATTGGTTGCATTTTGTTCTTAGAGGTCATGAGGATTTTAGTTGGTAAAATATTTACATACGCTGAAATACACAGATGATTGGGAATGTAAGGAAGGGACGATGTTTTCTGTTTTGTCGGTGGGTTGTTTCCGTCTGTTTTCGTCCTGGTAAGTCCTGGGTAAGTCTATATTGTAATATTTTCATAACCCTTTTAAAAAAGCCCTGTTCAGCTGGCTGTTGTTCAGCCAAGCATCTTTCCTTATGAATGGTAAGTATCCATGTGTCTCTAGTAATTGCAATCAAGGCCTAACATCCCACCCCCATTTACAGAGCATGCCATAAAACTCAACTAAAACAAATACTAAGATAGCAGTTACCAACTATATAAAGCTGCAAAACAGTTTCATCCTAGAATACAATATAGCTTATGATATACAAATTGACAGTGTAGATTACCTAGTTATAATAACACTATCACTGATGCATATATATTCTGAGCAGATCCAAAATGCAAAGGAGTGTAGATTACCTAGTTATAATAACACTATCACTGATGCATATATATTCTGAGCAGATCCAAAATGCAAAGGAGTGTAGATTACCTAGTTATAATAACACTATCACTGATGCATATATATTCTGAGCAGATCCAAAATGCAAAGGAGTGTAGATTACCTAGTTATAATAACACTATCACTGATGCATATATATTCTGAGCAGATCCAAAATGCAAAGGAGTGTAGATTACCTAGTTATAATAACACTATCACTGATGCATATATATTCTGAGCAGATCCAAAATGCAAGGAGTGTAGATTACCTAGTTATAATAACACTATCACTGATGCATATATATTCTGAGCAGATCCAAAATGCAAAGGAGTGTAGATTACCTGCAGAGAAAGGAGAGCAATTGTCATATTGGTCCGGCACAGCCCTTCAGTATATGGCAAACATACAGCCACTATGTAGAAGTCCTGGGTAAGTCTATATTGTAATATTTTCATAACCCTTTTAAAAAAGCCCTTATAATAAAGCCCTGTTCAGCTGGCTGTTGTTCAGCCAAGCATCTTTCCTTATAATATATGCGAAGTGATGTATGTTGGTGTAGTTTGGTTAATGGCGTTGTGTGTAAAGTATTTTATATTGAATACGGTAGAATACAGGAATCCAATGGAGGGACTGACAGAGTGGATCTGCAGACAATGAACGTCTAGCGAGGAAGATTAGCCTCGCAGCTGAATTCAGAATGGATCGTAGTGGTGAGAGTCTCGTTTTGGGAAGACCAGTTAGGAGACTATTGCAATAATTAATGCAGGAGATAATGAGAGCATGGGATTAGAGTTTTAGCAGTGTCTTGTGTAAGGTATGGTCGTATTTTGGATATGTTTTTTAGATGCATGTAACATGATCTTGAGACAGATTGAATGTGGGGAACAAAGGACAGATCAGAGCCAAGGATGACACCTAGACAGCGGGCTTGTGGGGTAGGGTAGATAGTCGAGTTTTCAACAGTGATAGAGATATCAGGTTGGTACCTACTATTGGCCGGTGGAAATATAATTAATTCTGTTTTTGAAATATTACGTTTGATGTGGCGAGATGTCATCCAAGATGAAATGGCAGATAGGCATTCAGTGACACGGCATAGTACAGATAGAGACAAATCAGGGGAGGATAGGTAGATTTGAGTATCATCTGCATACAGATGATACTGAAATCCAAAAGAGATGTGTCACAATCCGGGTATCTGGACGCCATTATTTACCTTTCAGGTGTCTCCTAAGGCTGGCTCAGCGTCCTAGGCCCGGTTCCCAGCTATGTTGCTAGCATTCATATGTCATGTCTCATCTTTGCTGATCCGTGGATATTGTCCTTCCAATGCCCGGGCGACTGGCATGGCGTCACCTGCCGGCGGGGCCTCGGGCATCGTCTCCGTATTCTCAATGCATTACAGGGTATGTGGCACTCCCCACCTACTGCGACCGCGGCCGTCCATGCTGGAGATTTGAGACGCAAGTCGGCGTTCTCTGTGTTCACCGCCGCCATTACAGAGGAATCTCCATGTGGTGTTACAAACAAGGTTTCCCTCCACTGGCCGGTATGGGCGCAGCCATCTTAGTTCCAGTCACATGATCCTGACCTCCAATCCATAGCTCCACTGAAGTCTGCCTAATTGCTCATCCAATCCCTGCATACCTAAGGGTATAAGGGGATTGAGCCTGCACCAGGAAATCGTCAGTGCTTTGGTTGTCAAACCTTGTTTCCAGTCTCTCTCTCCTGTGGTTGTTTTCATTCCAGGTTTCCAGCTCGTATTTCCAGTTACCACTAAGAGACCCGCACCAGCTTACCACCTTGCGGTGCAGCCTGACTCTGCAGTCTTCTGTGTTTGCTCCAGCTTCCAGCTACGGTTTCATTTGCTTCCAGCGGTCAGCTTCCAGCAGTGATCAGCTTCCTTAAAGAGCCGGTGCTTCTCCAGCGGTTACCTGCATACCATCGGTACCCGCAAACCATCGGTACCCGCACACCATCGGTTCCTATATCCTCGCTCCCTAGCTTCATTCTACTATTTGTCTGGTTCCATCCAGCATCCACTCCATGTTCTAACACCTGGCTGGTTCCATCCAGCATCCACAGCAGCTACCTCAACTACAGTGCTACCGGCTTCCAGTGATACATCTGCTGGTGTGTTCCTTGGCTACACTTAATACTACGGACGGGTCTGGTAAGGACATTCCATTTCTGGGACATTAAGAACTGTACCTACTGCTACCAGTACCCTGTGGCCATTGCCAAACCCATAGTTATCCAGGAACTGTTTTATCATATCTGCTGTATATCTTCATTCATTTATCACTGCTGTGAATACATGGAGTTCTGTTAATAAACTTTTATTGACTTTTAATCCTGGTTGTCATGGTCACGCCTTCGGGCAACCTTTCTACATCCTACTCACATGTCCAGGGGTCTGATTAAACCTCCGAAGTTTAGCTTCACCTCAGCCCCTACAACTGAGGCTTCCTCCCGTCAGCTCAGGCCCTGAGTTGTGACAGTAAGCACTGACCATATGAATCCAGCCGGAGACCAGGATCAAGCGGCCAGGCCAATACAAGAACTGGCAGCCAGACTCGAACAACAGGAGGCTGCACAAGGCCACATCATCCGCTGTCTCCAGGATCTCTCTACTCGGCTGGATGGGATCAGGGGCGTCCGGTGCGTCCACCACAGTGACACCGGTTGTAACTAGAGATGTGCACCGGAAATTTTTCGGGTTTTGTGTTTTGGTTTTGGGTTCGGTTCCGTGGCCGTGTTTTGTGTTCGAACGCGTTTTGGCAAAACCTCACCGAATTTTTTTTGTCAGATTCGGGTGTGTTTTGGATTCGGGTGTTTTTTTTCAAAAAACCCTAAAAAACAGCTTAAATCATAGAATTTGGGGGTCATTTTGATCCCAAAGTATTATTAACCTCAATAACCATAATTTCCACTCATTTTCAGTCTATTCTGAACACCTCACAATATTATTTTTAGTCCTAAAATTTGCACCGAGGTCGCTGGATGACTAAGCTCAGCGACCCAAGTGGCCGACACAAACACCTGGCCCATCTAGGAGTGGCACTGCAGTGTCACGCAGGATGGCCCTTCCAAAAAACACTCCCCAAACAGCACATGACGCAAAGAAAAAAAGAGGCGCAATGAGGTAGATGTGTGACTAAGCTCAGCGACCCTAGTGGCCGACACAAACACCTGGCCCATCTAGGAGTGGCACTGCAGTGTCACGCAGGATGGCCCTTCCAAAAAACACTCCCCAAACAGCACATGACGCAAAGAAAAAAAGAGGCGCAATGAGGTAGCTGTGTGAGTAAGCTAAGCGACCCTAGTGGCCCGACACAAACACCTGGCCCATCTAGGAGTGGCACTGCAGTGTCACGCAGGATGGCCCTTCCAAAAAACACTCCCCAAACAGCACATGACGCAAAGAAAAATGAAAGAAAAAAGAGGTGCAAGATGGAATTGTCCTTGGGCCCTCCCACCCACCCTTATGTTGTATAAACAGGACATGCACACTTTAACCAACCCATCATTTCAGTGACAGGGTCTGCCACACGACTGTGACTGAAATGACGGGTTGGTTTGGACCCCCACCAAAAAAGAAGCAATTAATCTCTCCTTGCACAAACTGGCTCTACAGAGGCAAGATGTCCACCTCATCATCATCCTCCGATTCATCACCGTGTACATCCCCCTCCTCACAGATTATCAATTCGTCCCCACTGGAATCCACCATCACAGCTCCCTGTGTACTTTGTGGAGGCAATTGCTGCTGGTGAATGTCTCCATGGAGGTATTGATTATAATTCATTTTAATGAACATCATCTTCTCCACATTTGTGGGAGGGCAACTTAGGTAGAATAAAGCCAGTTTGTGCAAGGGCCTCCAAATTGCCTCTTTTTCCTGCCAGTATACGTACGGACTGTCTGACGTGCCTACTTGGATGCGGTCACTCATATAATCCTCCACCATTCTTTCAATGGTGAGAGAATCATATGCAGTGACAGTAGACGACATGTCCGTAATCGTTGTCAGGTCCTTCAGTCCGGACCAGATGTCAGCATCAGCAGTCGCTCCAGACTGCCCTGCATCACCGCCAGCGGGTGGGCTCGGAATTCTGAGCCTTTTCCTCGCACCCCCAGTTGCGGGAGAATGTGAAGGAGGAGATGTTGACAGGTCGCGTTCCGCTTGACTTGACAATTTTCTCACCAGCAGTTCTTTGAACCCCTGCAGACTTGTGTCTGCCGGAAAGAGAGATACAACGTAGGTTTTAAATCTAGGATCGAGCACGGTGGCCAAAATGTAGTGCTCTGATTTCAACAGATTGACCACCCGTGAATCCTTGTTAAGCGAATTAAGGGCTCCATCCACAAGTCCCACATGCCTAGCGGAATCGCTCAGTGTTAGCTCCTCCTTCAATGTCTCCAGATTCTTCTGCAAAAGCCTGATGAGGGGAATGACCTGACTCAGGCTGGCAGTGTCTGAACTGACTTAACGTGTGGCAAGTTCAAAAGGTTGCAGAACCTTGCACAACGTTGAAATCATTCCCCACTGCGCTTGAGACAGGTGCATTCCACCTCCTATATCGTGCTCAGTTGTATAGGCTTGAATGGCCTTTTGCTGCTCCTTCAACCTCTGAAGCATATAGAGGGTTGAATTCCACCTCGTTACCACTTCTTGCTTCAGATGATGGCAGGGCAGGTTCAGGCGTTTTTGGTGTTGCTCCAGTCTTCTGTACGTGGTGCCTGTACGCCGAAAGTGTCCCGCAATTCTTCTGGCCACCGACAGCATCTCTTGCACGCCCCTCTCGTTTTTTAAATAATTCTGCACCACCAAATTCAAGGTATGTGCAAAACATGGGACGTGCTGGAATTTGCCCATATTTAATGCACACACAATATTGCTGGCGTTGTCCGATGCCACAAATCCACAGGAGAGTCCAATTGGGGTAAGCCATTCTGCGATGATCTTCCTCAGTTGCCGTAAGAGGTTTTTAGCTGTGTGCGTATTCTGGAAAGCGGTGATACAAAGCGTAGCCTGCCTAGGAAAGAGTTGGCGTTTGCGAGATGCTGCTACTGGTGCCGCCGCTGCTGTTCTTGCGGCGGGAGTCAATACATCTACCCAGTGGGCTGTCACAGTCATATAGTCCTGAGTCTGCCCTGCTCCACTTGTCCACATGTCCGTGGTTAAGTGGACATTGGGTACAACTGCATTTTTTAGGACACTGGTGAGTCTTTTTCTGAGGTCTGTGTACATTTTCGGTATCGCTTGCCTAGAGAAATGGAACCTAGATGGTATTTTGTACCAGGGACACAGTACCTCAAACAAGTCTATAGTTGGCTCTGCAGTAATGATGGATACCGGAACCACGTTTCTCACCGCCCAGGATGCCAAGGCCTCAGTTATCCGCTTTGCAGCAGGATGACTGCTGTGATATTTCATCTTCCTCGCAAAGGACTGTTGGACAGTCAATTGCTTGGTGGAAGTAGTAAAAGTGGTCTTACGACTTCCCCTCTGGGATGACCATCGACTCCCAGCAGCAACAACAGCAGCGCCAGCAGCAGTAGGCGTTACACGCAAGGATGCATCGGAGGAATCCCAGGCAGGAGAGGACTCGTCAGAATTGCCAGTGACATGGCCTGCAGGACTATTGGCATTCCTGGGGAAGGAGGAAATTGACACTGAGGGAGTTGGTGGGGTGGTTTGCGTGAGCTTGGTTACAAGAGGAAGGGATTTACTGGTCAGTGGACTGCTTCCGCTGTCTCCCAAAGTTTTTGAACTTGTCACTGACTTATGATGAATGCGCTGCAGGTGACGTATAAGGGAGGATGTTCCGAGGTGGTTAACGTCCTTACCCCTACTTATTACAGCTTGACAAAGGCAACACACGGCTTGACAAATGTTGTCCGCATTTCTGTTGAAATACTTCCACACCGAAGAGCTGATTTTTTGGGTATTTTCACCAGGCATGTCAATGGCCATATTCCTCCCACGGACAACAGGTGTCTCCCCGGGTGCCTGACTTAAACAAACCACCTCACCATCAGAATCCTCCTTGTCAATTTCCTCCCCAGCGCCAGCAACACCCATATCCTCCTCATCCTGGTGTACTTCAACACTGACATCTTCAATCTGACTATCAGGAACTGGACTGCGGGTGCTCCTTCCAGCACTTGCAGGGGGCGTGCAAATGGTGGAAGGCGCATGCTCTTCACGTCCAGTGTTGGGAAGGTCAGGCATCGCAACCGACACAATTGGACTCTCCTTGTGGATTTGTGATTTCGAAGAACGCACAGTTCTTTGCTGTGCTTTTGCCAGCTTAAGTCTTTTCATTTTTCTAGCGAGAGGCTGAGTGCTTCCATCCTCATGTGAAGCTGAACCACTAGCCATGAACATAGGCCAGGGCCTCAGCCGTTCCTTGCCACTCCGTGTGGTAAATGGCATATTGGCAGGTTTACGCTTCTCCTCCGACGATTTTATTTTAGATTTTTTAGTCCTTTTTTTACTGATATTTTGTGTTTTGGATTTTACATGCTCTGTACTATGACATTGGGCATCGGCCTTGGCAGACGACGTTGATGGAATTTCATTGTCTCGGCCATGACTAGTGGCAGCAGCTTCAGCACGAGGTGGAAGTGGATCTTGATCTTTCCCTATTTTTGGAACCTCAACATTTTTGTTCTCCATATTTTAATAGGCACAACTAAAAGGCACCTCAGGTAAACAATGGAGATGGATGGATACTAGTATACTTATGGATGACGAGTGACTGACGACACAGAGGTAGCTACAGCCGTGGACTACCGTACTGCGTCTGCTAGTATAGAGATGATAATGATATAAAAAATATATATATATCACTACTGCAGGTATATATAATATAATGACGGACCTGCTGGACACTGTCAGCAGACTCCTAAACTACTAGTATGAAGAAGATAGAAAAAAAAAACCCACCACAGGTAGGTATACAATTATGGACGAGCACTGACGACACAGAGGTAGCTACAGCCGTGGACTACCGTACTGCGTCTGCTAGTATAGAGATGATAATGATATAAAAAATATATATATATCACTACTGCAGGTATATATAATATAATGACGGACCTGCTGGACACTGTCAGCAGACTCCTAAACTACTAGTATGAAGAAGATAGAAAAAAAAACCCCACCACAGGTAGGTATACAATTATGGACGAGCACTGACGACACAGAGGTAGCTACAGCCGTGGACTACCATACTGCGTCTGCTAGTATAGAGATGATAATGATATAAAAAATATATATATATCACTACTGCAGGTATATATAATATAATGACGGACCTGCTGGACACTGTCAGCAGACTCCTAAACTACTAGTATGAAGAAGATAGAAAAAAAAACCCCACCACAGGTAGGTATACAATTATGGACGAGCACTGACGACACAGAGGTAGCTACAGCCGTGGACTACCGTACTGCGTCTGCTAGTATAGAGATGATAATGATATAAAAAAAATATATATATATCACTACTGCAGGTATATATAATATAATGACGGACCTGCTGGACACTGTCAGCAGACTCCTAAACTACTAGTATGAAGAAGATAGAAAAAAAAACCCACCACAGGTAGGTATACAATTATGGACGAGCACTGACGACACAGAGGTAGCTACAGCCGTGGACTACCGTACTGCATCTGCTAGTATAGAGATGATAATGATATAAAAAATATATATATATATCACTACTGCAGGTATATATAATATAATGACGGACCTGCTGGACACTGTCAGCAGACTCCTAAACTACTAGTATGAAGAAGATAGAAAAAAAAACCCACCACAGGTAGGTATACAATTATGGACGAGCACTGACGACACAGAGGTAGCTACAGCCGTGGACTACCGTACTGCGTCTGCTAGTATAGAGATGATAATGATATAAAAAATATATATATATCACTACTGCAGGTATATATAATATAATGACGGACCTGCTGGACACTGTCAGCAGACTCCTAAACTACTAGTATGAAGAAGATAGAAAAAAAAAAACCCACCACAGGTAGGTATACAATTATGGACGAGCACTGACGACACAGAGGTAGCTACAGCCGTGGACTACCGTACTGCGTCTGCTAGTATAGAGATGATAATGATATAAAAAATATATATATATCACTACTGCAGGTATATATAATATAATGACGGACCTGCTGGACACTGTCAGCAGACTCCTAAACTACTAGTATGAAGAAGATAGAAAAAAAAACCCCACCACAGGTAGGTATACAATTATGGATGAGCACTGATGACACAGAGGTAGCTACAGCCGTGGACTACCGTACTGCGTCTGCTAGTATAGAGTTGATAATGATATAAAAAATATATATATATCACTACTGCAGGTATATATAATATAATGACGGACCTGCTGGACACTGTCAGCAGACTCCTAAACTACTAGTATGAAGAAGATAGAAAAAAAAAACCCACCACAGGTAGGTATACAATTATGGACGAGCACTGACGACACAGAGGTAGCCACAGCCGTTGACTACCGTACTGCGTCTGCTAGTATAGAGATGATAAAGATGATAGAGATGAACAAAAAAAATATAACACGACTGCAGGTAAATATTTATATAATATAATGAATGACGGACCTGCTGGACACTGTCAGCAGAATGCGTTTATAGAATAAAAAAAAAAACACCACAGGAGTGTTTAACTTTTTCAGGCAGACAATATACTGGTGGTCACTGGTCAGTCACACTGGCAGCAAAAGTGTGCACTGTACTCCTGCTATAACTGCACCCCAGTCTCCCCCACAATTCAGCTGTGTGAGCAGTGAGCACTCAGCACAGTCAGATATACATAGATTAGATATATCATGCAGCACACTGAGGCTGAGCACAGATATGATATGGAGCGTTTTTTTCAGGCAGAGAACGGATTAAAAAAAACTAGCAAAACTCTGCACTGACTGTACTCCTCCTAACAGCTCTCCCCAATCCTCCCCACAATAAGCTAAGCAGCAATCAGATCAACTAACTAGTACTAACAGTAACTATAAACGGAGAGGACGCCAGCCACGTCCTCTCCCTATCAATCTCAATGCACGTGTGAAAATGGCGGCGACGCGCGGCTCCTTATATAGAATCCAAGTCTCGCGATAGAATACGAGCCTCGCGAGAATCCGACAGCGGGATGATGACGTTCGGGCGCGCTCGGGTTAGCCGAGCAAGGCGGGAAGATCCGAGTCTGCCTCGGACCCGTGTAAAAAGGCTGAAGTTCGGGGGGGTTCGGATTCCGAGGAACCGAACCCGCTCATCTCTAGTTGTAACCCCACCCACCTTACCCATTTCTGCTCCACGTCTTCATCTTCCAACGCCAGCAAAATTTGATGGATCTCCAAGATCTTGCAGGGGTTTTCTCAATCAATGTGAAATTTATTTCGAGCTACAACCTGGCAGTTTCCCTAGTGATCGCACTAAAATTGCTTATATTATTTCCCTCCTCAGTGGCTCAGCCCTTGATTGGGCATCACCTTTATGGGAGAAATCCGACACCCTGTTGTCCTCATATACTGACTTTGTAACGACATTCAGGCGCATCTTCGACGAGCCAGGTCGTGTAACTACAGCTTCTTCTGAGATTCTTCGTTTACGCCAAGGAACGCGTACTGTGGGACAGTACCTAATACAGTTCAAGATCCTGGCATCCGAACTGGCATGGAACGACGAAGCCCTGTATGCTGCATTCTGGCATGGCTTATCTGAACGCATCAAGGACGATTTAGCTACCAGAGACTTGCCCTCTAAGTTGGATGAGCTAATATCTCTATGTACAAAAGTTGATCTACGGTTCAGAGAAAGAGCAACTGAGCGGGGTAGGTCATCTATCCCAAAATCTTCTGCTCCTCCTCCTCGTCAACCGTCTCCATCCAAAGATGAGCCCATGCAAATTGGTCGTTCCCGTTTATCTCCAGCTGAGCGTCGAAGACGTCTTTCTGAGTCCCTCTGTCTTTATTGTGCAGCTCCATCTCATGCAATCAATGCCTGTCCCAAACGTCCGGGAAACTTCAAGTCCTAGCCCGCCAAGGAGAGGGCCGGCTAGGAGTAATGCTCTCCTCTCCATCTCCTCATGATTGTAATCTCCCAGTCTCGCTTCAAATTGCTCAACGTTATAGGAACGTCATTGCCCTCCTAGATTCCGGAGCAGCCGGGAATTTCATAACTGAAGCATATGTTAAACGGTGGTCCATACCCACTGAGAGACTTTCCTCGTCCATATCTTTGACTGCCATGGATGGCAGTAAAATTTTTGATGCAGTTATCTCTTTAAGATCTCTACCAGTTCGTCTGAGAGTAGGAGTTCTTCACTCAGAACTAATTTCTTTTTTTAGTTATTCCAAGAGCCACACATCCAGTGGTTTTGGGCCTTCCATGGCTTCGTCTCCATAACCCATCGATTGACTGGACGACTACTCAAATCCTGGCATGGGGTCCTTCCTGTACTGAGACCTGTTTGTCCAAAGTGCTTCCTGTTTGTTCTTCCTCCTCCAAGTCGTTTGATGTTCCACCTCCTCCGTATCAAGATTACACGGACGTGTTCAGTAAAGCGTCTGCCAATATCCTTCCTCCTCATAGGGAATGGGACTGTCCAATCGATCTCATCCCGGGGAAGGTTCCACCTCGAGGCCGAACCTATCCGTTGTCTTTACCAGAAACGCATTCTATGGAAGAATATATTAAGGAGAATCTGGCGAAGGGTTTCATTCGACCTTCTTCCTCCCCAGCTGGCGCAGGTTTCTTCTTCGTTAAGAAGAAAGACGGTGGCCTGCGGCCATGCATCGACTACAGAGGTTTGAACGACATCACCGTCAAGAACCGATATCCTTTACCCTTGATTACAGAACTCTTCGATAGAGTTAGCGGAGCAACCATCTTCACGAAATTAGATTTGAGGGGTGCCTATAACCTCATCCGGATCCGAGAGGGTGACGAGTGGAAGACCGCATTTAACACCTGTGATGGACATTATGAGTACCTCGTCATGCCTTTCGGATTAAGTAATGCTCCAGCTGTCTTCCAGCATTTCGTGAACGAGATCTTCAGAGACATCTTATATCGCCATGTCGTGGTTTATCTAGATGATATACTTATCTTTGCCAACAATCAGGAGGAACATCGTTTCTGGGTAAAGGAAGTTCTGTCCCGTCTCCGTGTCAATCATCTCTATTGCAAATTGGAGAAGTGCGTTTTTGAAGTCAAATCCATTCCGTTTCTAGGCTACATTGTGTCCGGTTCCGGACTAGAGATGGATCCCGAGAAACTACAAGCAATCCAGAATTGGCCGATACCTTTAACCCTCAAAGGGGTCCAGAGATTTTTAGGATTCGCCAATTATTACAGAAAGTTTATACGAGACTTTTCCACCATTGTGGCACCTATCACTGCGTTAACCAAGAAGGGTGCTAATCCGTCCAAGTGGTCTGAAGAAGCTATGCAAGCCTTTCATCTATTAAAGCAACGATTCATCTCTGCTCCGGTTTTAAAACAGCCCGACATCAACTCACCTTTCATCCTTGAGGTGGATGCCTCTTCCGTTGGAGTAGGGGCAGTGCTGTCCCAGAGAGCTAAAGATGGTCATCTACATCCTTGCAGCTTCTTCTCCCGGAAGTTTTCCCCAGCTGAGCGCAACTATGCCATTGGCGATCAGGAGTTGCTGGCAATCAAACTCGCTCTGGAGGAGTGGAGATACCTGCTGGAGGGAGCTTCTCATTCGGTTACTATACTTACCGATCACAAGAATCTTTTGTATTTGAAAGGCACACAGTGTCTTAATCCTCGTCAGGCCAGATGGGCACTTTTCTTTTCTAGGTTCGACTTTAAACTCCAGTTCTGTCCGGGCTATCAGAATCGCAAGGCCGATGCCCTTTCCCGCTCTTGGAGCAAGAAAATGAGTCGGAGTCTTCTGACAAGCATCCTATTATCAATCCGTTGGCATTCTCCACGGTAAGGATGGACTCTACGCCCCCACCAGGGAAAAGTTTTGTGAAGTCGGTGTTAAGGAAGAAGCTCATGCATTGGGCACATGCTTCCCGTTTTGCCGGACATACAGGCATTCAGAAAACCCTTGAGTTTATCTCTAGGTCTTATTGGTGGCCAACTCTGAAGAAGGACGTCATGGAGTTTATTGCTTCTTGCCCAAAGTGTGCCCAACACAAAGTATCCCGCCAGTCGCCTGCGGGGCAACTGGTTCCATTATCTGTTCCCCGTCGACCGTGGACCCATTTGTCGATGGACTTCGTCACAGACCTGCCTATGTGCAACAAGTTTAATACCATCTGGGTAGTGGTTGACCGGTTTACCAAGATGGCACATTTCATTCCCCTCACCGGTCTTCCGTCAGCTTCCAAGTTGGCTCAAGTATTCAGGAAATCTTCCGACTACACGGTCTTCCCGAGGAAATCATCTCTGATAGAGGAGTACAATTCGTAGCCAAATTCTGGCGAAGTTTGTGTCAAGCCCTCCAAGTCAAATTAAAGTTCTCTACAGCTTACCATCCTCAGACCAATGGTCAAACTGAGAGGGTGAATCAGGACTTGGAGGCCTTCCTCCGTATCTATGTGTCTTCCTCTCAAGATGACTGGGTACAACTCCTTCCCTGGGCCGAGTTCAGCCATAAAAACCAATATCATTCCTCATCTTCTTCAACACCATTCTTCATCAACTACGGATTCCACCCTAAAGTTCCAGAATTCCAGCCGCTTCCAGCGACTTCTGTACCAGCAGTTGATATCATCTTGCGCCAGTTTTCAAACAACTGGAAAAATGTTCGAGCAGCCCTGCTCAAAGCATCGTTTAGATAAAAGAAGTTTGCAGATAAGAAGCGTAGGGCAGTTCCTGCTCTCAAAGTGGGTGATCGTGTTTGGTTGTCCACAAAGAATTTGAGATTGAGAGTTCCAAGCATGAATTTTGCGCCCCGTTACATTGGTCCTTTTCAAATTGAACAAGTTATCAATCCTGTTGCTTACAAACTCCAGTTACCCCCATTCTTGAAAATTCCTAGGACATTCCATGTTTCCCTTCTGAAACCGCTGATCCTGAATCGATTCCATGCTGCACTACCTTCGGCTCCTAAAGTCCAGACTCAACGGGGAGTTGAGTATGAAGTTGCCAAGATTCTGGATTCACGTTTCCGGTATGGTCAGTTACAATATCTTATTGATTGGAAGGACTATGGCCCTGAGGAACGCTCTTTGACCAATGCTTCGGATGTCCATGCTCCTATATTGGTCCGGAATTTCCACTCCAGATTTCCTCAGAAGCCTAAGAAGTGTCCTGGGGCCACTCCTAAAGGGGGGGGTGCTGTCACGATCCGGGTATCTGGACGCCATTATTTACCTTTCAGGTGTCTCCTAAGGCTGGCTCAGCGTCCTAGGCCCGGTTCCCAGCTATGTTGCTAGCATTCATATGTCATGTCTCATCTTTGCTGATCCGTGGATATTGTCCTTCCAATGCCCGGGCGACTGGCATGGCGTCACCTGCCGGCGGGGCCTCGGGCATCGTCTCCGTATTCTCAATGCATTACAGGGTATGTGGCACTCCCCACCTACTGCGGCCGCGGCCGTCCATGCTGGAGGTTTGAGACGCAAGTCGGCGTTCTCTGTGTTCACCGCCGCCATTACAGAGGAATCTCCATGTGGTGTTACAAACAAGGTTTCCCTCCACTGGCCGGTATGGGCGCAGCCATCTTAGTTCCAGTCACATGATCCTGACCTCCAATCCATAGCTCCGCTGAAGTCTGCCTAATTGCTCATCCAATCCCTGCATACCTAAGGGTATAAGGGGATTGAGCCTGCACCAGGAAATCGTCAGTGCTTTGGTTGTCAAACCTTGTTTCCAGTCTCTCTCTCCTGTGGTTGTTTTCATTCCAGGTTTCCAGCTCCTGTTTCCAGTTACCACTAAGAGACCCGCACCAGCTTACCACCTTGCGGTGCAGCCTGACTCTGCAGTCTTCTGTGTTTGCTCCAGCTTCCAGCTACGGTTTCATCTGCTTCCAGCGGTCAGCTTCCAGCAGTGATCAGCTTCCTTAAAGAGCCGGTGCTTCTCCAGCGGTTACCTGCATACCATCGGTACCCGCAAACCATCGGTACCCGCACACCATCGGTTCCTATATCCTCGCTCCCTAGCTTCATTCTTCTGTTTGGCTGGTTCCATCCAGCATCCACTCCATGTTCTAACACCTGGCTGGTTCCATCCAGCATCCACAGCAGCTACCTCAACTACAGTGCTACCGGCTTCCAGTGATACATCTGCTGGTGTGTTCCTTGGCTACACTTAATACTACGGACGGGTCTGGTAAGGACATTCCATCTCTGGGACATTAAGAACTGTATGTATTTGGATAGATACCGCACCGGTGTATAGTGAATATGGTAAATCAATCTAATAAACCAAAGTAACAGATACAGAGAAAACCAAGTTTTCCAATTATGATTTGGCGGTGCACCCTGACTCAATGGGGCTGCTAACACAAACAGTGAAGAAGAAAAAAAGACTCTTTTGTGGGCGCACTCTTTACTTTTTAATAATACTGATATTATGTAAAATATTAATGAGAAATCTAAATATAAAATGTAACTTTAATTAACATCATGGAGTAAAAGAATATACAGTGGTCAAATAAGGTAACAATCCAATATATAATGAAATATTTAGCACAAGAATATATTAGTACTTGATAACATAAACATATAATATGAAATAAATAAGTGTTCAATTAATAGCAAATAAGTGCTGAAATTAGCATAATAGGTCCCGATTGCTTGAATATAATAAGAATGCCTTAGGAAATCGAAATAAATCCTTCTAATAATACTTAGGCTGCCAATACAGGCTGGCCCTGTATCCGTGCAGAGCCGAAGTGTATTTTGAATAGTAATTTTCACACTATTGAACAGAAGACAGAGTAGTTGGAAATGAGATAGCAGTGTGATTCTGCTGTCAGTGTTAGACTCTGAGCGTGATGGACCAATATGAACTCTACAACACCGGGTGTTCCTCAATGGTCGCCCACTAAAGTACTAACCCAGCCCGACACTGATTAGCTTCCAAGATCGGACGGCTTCGGGCGTTTCCAGTGTGGTATGATAGTAGAGGATGTCGTATTCCGCTTGTTTACCGACTGTCCCTTTTGCTACTGAGTGCCGCACATCAACTATTACCAGCCGCTGCCCTGCGTCCGTATCAGCTCTGCCGAGCTGCACCATTTCATCACCGGTATTATCCTGTTTCCAGACTGCCAACCTGATACAAACGTTAACATCCTTTCATCCCATGTCCACGGCTGCATGAGCCTCACCTCTTCATATCGGGTGCCTGAGACTGTCTGCGGCACGTGGACCTCCATCACACCACGCTGCTCATTTTGGGTGCCCATTCACCGTTCCCGAGACTGTCTGCGACGCGAGGACGTCCACCATACCGCGCCGCATGTCCTGCAGTGTGGCCATACCATACGGGGATCCAATACCACATATCAGGACCGTCATCCACGTCTGAGACTTTCCCTCCTTTGACTACCTTGGACATCCTACATTCACTGCGGGTAATATCTGACCAATAGTGTGAAAATTACTATTCAAAATACACTTCGGCTCTGCACGGATACAGGGCCAGCCTGTATTGGCAGCCTAAGTATTATTAGAAGGATTTATTTCGATTTCCTAAGGCATTCTTATTATATTCAAGCAATCGGGACTAGTGATGGGTAGTTCATGAATGATTAGTTCAAAATGAACTAATCTTCAAAGTGAACTAGTTCGTTCAGTTCACAGCTTTGGCAAAGATTAGTTCATCAGGAAGGAGGAGTCAGACACAGACAGAATAGAGCCAGCATTAGGCTAGTCACTGTCTCACTCACTGGATTTTCACTTCCTGAATCTGATGCTGTGAAATGAAAGTTAAAAGTACAACACAGCCCAGCAATACAGATCTAATAAAAAATAGCATCTGCACTGCCTAGCCAAAGTCTATGGGGTAAATTTACTAAGGTGGGAGATTTTTAGAACTGGTGATGTTGCCCATAGCAACCAATCCGATTATATCTATTATCTGCTAGAAGCAGCTAGATAAATGGTAAGTAGAATCTGATTGGTTGCCATGGGCAACATCACCAGTTCTAAAAATCTCCCACCTTAGTAAATTTACCCCTATGTGTGTCTGTGAGTGAGCATGTGTGGTCATGCTGCTCACCTTTCTGTGATACAATCACTGTCCTATTAGTCCAGATGTCCAAACACTTACTGCTACTTCTGGTACTATGAACCTTCAAGTGACATAAAGTTGAGCAGTTGCCCCTAGCAACCAATCAGCTTCTGTCACTTTATATACTGTTGAAGATAAATGACAGAAGCTGATGGGTTACTTTGCAACATCTCCACTTTATCTCTCTAAGGTCTGTTACATTGGGGCAAAGGGACTTTTTCTTTTCTTTTAATTACTGTATTTTAAAAGCAGAAAAAAATAAAAGTGACTTATGACATTACTCTGGATTTGGGTCTTTCACATGCATATTATGAAGTAAAAAGGAGTACCAACAATGGGATTAATATTGCAGAGATACATATGTCACTATAAGGTTGCTATATAACTTATTGCTTTTCTTAAAAATAAAAAATCTGACATATTACACACATCTGATCATTTGAAAAAGATTATAACTCCTACAATGAGCTAGTATTAGAAATGCCTACTCTATGTGTAATAGTCTAGACTAGTTCTAAATCTAATCACTCCTTTCAGTCTCAGAGTCAGTGAGTGAAATGATGAACTAAATGAACTAGATGAACTAATCTTCTGATATAATCTTTTCAGTGAACTAGATCATAATGAACTAATCACCGAACTGAACTAGATTTCCCATCACTAATCGGGACCTATTATGCTAATTTCAGCACTTATTTGCTATTAATTGAACACTTATTTATTTCATATTATATGTTTGTGTTATCAAGTACTAATATAATCTTGTGCTAAATATTTCATTATATATTGGATTGTTACCTTATTTGACCACTGTATATTCTTTTACTCCATGATGTTAATTAAAGTTACATTTTATATTTATATTTCTCATTAATATTTTACATAATATCAGTATTATTAAAAAGTAAAGAGTGCGCCCACAAAAGAGTCTTTTTTTCTTCACTGTTTACATTAAGAACTGTACCTACTGCTACCAGTACCCTGTGGCCATTTCCAAACCCATAGTTATCCAGGAACTGTTTTATCATATCTGCTGTATATCTTCATTCATTTATCACTGCTGTGAATACATGGAGTTCTGTTAATAAACTTTTATTGACTTTTAATCCTGGTTGTCATGGTCACGCCTTCGGGCAACCTTTCTACATCCTACTCACATGTCCAGGGGTCTGATTAAACCTCCGAAGTTTAGCTTCACCTCAGCCCCTACAACTGAGGATTCCTCCCGTCAGCTCAGGCCCTCAGTTGTGACAAGATGATTAGTTTACCAAGAGATGAGGTATAGATTGAGAAAAGCAGAAGACCTAAAGGCCAGTACTCACGGCCCGATGCTGGATAGATGTGTGCTGAGCGAACCGCTCAGCACACATCTCTCCCGGCGCTCAGCACAGCGCGATCTGTGCTGAGCGTGCGGGGGGAGACGGGGGGGGGCGATCACTTCACCCAGCGGGTGAAGTGAGCGACCTGCTAGATTAGCCTGCATGCAGGCCAATGTAGCAGCAGCGATAGCGATGCGCGGGGCTGCGCATCGCTATCGCTGTTAGGGCTACACACGGAGCGATCTTGCTAAAAATCTAAGCAATCTAGTCAGATTGCTTAAATTATCGCTCTGTGTGTACCCCCCTTAAGACTGAACTTTGCGGTACTCCAACTGAAAGAGGTAGCGAAGAGGAGGTAGATTCAAAGAAGCAAACACTGAAGGAGTGATTAGATAGGTTGGATAGGAACCAAGAAAGGGCTGTGTCTATAAGACCTAGGGATAGTAGTGTTTGTATGAGAAGAGAGTGGTCAACAGTGCCAAAGGCAGCAGATTGATCTAGAACACAGGTCCTCAAACTCGGTCATCAGGACCCCACACGGTCCATATTTTGCAGGTCACCTATAGATTTTTAAAATGTAGCAGTTGGTGATACACAGTGCAGCTGCTGGGTGACATGGAAAACATGAACCGTGTGGGGTCCTGAGGACCAAGTTTGAGAACCACTGATCTAGAAGAATAAGAAGTGAGTAATGGCCTTTAGACTTCGTAGTGACCAAAACATTAACCACTTTAGTCAGTGCTGTCTCTGTGGAGTGTTGGGAACGGAAGCCTGACTGAAGTGGGTCCAATAAGTTGTGTGAGTTAAGAAAGTGTGTGAGTCTAGTGTAGGCAATTCTCTCAAGTAGAGAGACAAGGGAGCTGAGAGATAGGGCAGTAGTTTGAGAGAGAGTTAGGGTCAGATTTTTTTTTTTTTTCAAAATGGGAGTTTTGCTGTCGCATCTCACAGTGCCCGCATGCGCAGTGAAGCTGCTGCTCGTGCACACACTCCACTGGGCTTTAGCCTGCGTATGCTGCCGCTGCAGTGAGCAGGTCTGAATTAGGCCCTTAATTTGTTCAGCAACCAATTGCTGATTGTGGGTGAGGTGGTGTATTCATATTAGTGATGTGATGCTTACATTTTTTGCACTCCTCGGATGTACAGGTGAAACTACGAAAATTCGAATATCGTGCAAAAGTTCATTTATTTCAGTAATTCAACTTAAAAGGTGAAACTAATATATTATATAGACTCATTACATGCAAAGTGAGATATTTCAAGCCTTTATTTGTTATAATTTTGATGATTGTGGCTTACAGTTTAAGAAAACTCCATATTCAAGATCTCAGAAAATTAGAATATTACATAAAATCAATTAAAAAAGGATTTTAAATACAGAAATGTTGGCCCTCTGAAAAGTATAATCATGCATATGTACTCGGTACTTGGTTTGGGCCCCTTGTGCATGAATTACTGCCTCAATGCGGCGTGGCATGGATTCTATCAGCCTGTGGCACTGCTGAGGTGTTATGGAAGATCAGGATGCTTTAATAGCGGCCTTCAGCTCTTCTGCATTGTTCAGTCTCATGTCTCATCTTTCTCTTGGCAATGCCCCATAGATTCTCTATGTGGCTCCATGCCTTGTAAGTAATTGCCCCTATAAAAATAACGTCCGAGTTTGGCCAGCATCTCGCTTGTCGGCTGAACTTGGGCGGCATTACATCCTGCCCTACATCTCTTGCTATAAATGAGGTGCTCTCTCCCATACAGCTGTGGGATGTCCTGAGTGTGAAATGTGTGGCCACTCTGACTGTGCGTGAGGAAGAAGTGTTGCATGTTGCTTTTGATTCCCCTGGACAGTTGTTAGCTACGGGCTCTGCTGATGGTAAAGTTCATCTGATGTAAGCTTCCATGACATTAACAGGGCTGATCTGAAAGGTAGTGAATGGCACCCATATATACAATCCACAGCAGCAGTCATTTATTAAGCAGGATTCTTCAGTGTGACATTTAGTTTATTACATGTAATGCTGGGCCTACAGTACATTATACAATTATCTGTGCAATCTACCTGATATCAGCGGATCGCCCAGATAATTGTACGTGCCAGTGACATGTGGTGAGGTAAATAGCTGAGGTGGCATTGGCTAGTACCAGAGCCACATTTACACACAATATATGAACCAAAGGGTTAATGTGGGCATTATACCCAGGTGCTGCAGTATATACTGCTGGAAATTTGTTGGGTTTTGATCAGAGATGTGCAGAAAAGATAGGTCAGGGAGAGTTTTGACTATAAAAATTATTAGAATAATAGAAAGAAGATCTTTGTAATATGGGAGTCATTCCGAGTTGTTCGCTAGCAGATTTTAGCAGCATTGCACATGCTAGGCCGCCGCCCTCTGGGAGTGTATCTTTGCTTCGCATAAATGCGAACGAAAGATTAGCAGAATTGCGAATAGAAAATTCTTAGCAGTTTCTGAGTAGCTCCAGACTTACTCCTACAGCTCAGCCCATTTCGTTCCTGGTTTGACGTCACAAACACGCCCTGCGTTCGGCCAGCCACTCCCCGTTTCTCCAGACACTCCCGCGTTTTATGCTGGCACACCTGCGTTTTTCCGCATACTCCCAGAAAACGGTCAGTTTCCGCCCAGAAACACCCACTTCCTGTCAATCACACTCCGATCACTTCAACGATGAAAATTCTTTGTTCGGGCGTAAGTAAATCTACTAAGTTTTGTGCTAAAATACTTAGCGCATGCGCACTGCGTACCATGCGCATGCGCATTTTTGCCTTAATCGCTCCGTTGCGAAAATCGGCAATGAGCGTTCAACTCGGAATGACCCCCTATATTCTTTGTATTTTTCATATACTTTGTATAGTCAAAACTCTGGTATATACATTACAATGACCGGAAAGACTCTGCCTCATCCCACCACACGTCACTGGTATGTGCACGATTGATATGAAAATCGAATTGTCCATCATGTCCATTTGATGAAATACATTTTACATTTTAAGTGTATGTACCAATAAACCTTCCCCCAGTTCCTTCACTGGGGAGTACGGTGAAAGGTCTCGCCCCCAGGACAGGAACACAGATATCGTGGTCCATGCACTGTGAGATGGGTGTCAGGCTGTCAGATAAAATGTTTCTCAGTCTGAAAGGCATTTTATCTGTGTATGCTCAGCATACTATTTGCAAACCTTGTAATCTCTGTGGGCCTATAGTAGTGACAAGATTACTGTCGATGCAGTGACTGTTATGGACAGGGATGGACTGGTAATCTGACTCTTCTAGCAAATGCCAGAAGGGCTGATGGTCGACAGGCCATCCTTGCCACCTGAAGGACTTCAAGGCCAGCTCCACCTTGCCACGCTCTGGATATGCAGCTGTGCAGCAAGGCCACACCTCATGACTTAAGGTATGCCCCCAAGATACGTGACCACACCCTGGTGGCCATGCGTCCTTTTCAGTGTATATGCATGATTATTGCCCCCAGTCCGTCCATGGTTATGGGGTACCTTCCTGTGCAGTCATGAGCCAGCACATGTGTGGTCTTCACTGCAAGTGTGCAGACTCCACTCAGGGGCAGATTTAGGTGCGGGCAAGCAGGGCAATCGCCCAGATCGCTGCTGCCTGATGGCGCTGCCAGCACGTGAAGTATCTGCCTGGAGGGACCTAGAGTGCTAACTGCGGCTGCTGGTCCTGAGCCCTCCGCTGGTCTTGTGCCCGCCACTGGTATCACCTGCACTGGTTTTACCTGCTGGCTCTGAACTTATGTCTGTAGTGGCGCTCAGTGGTGTAACTACCAAGGGTACAGGGCGTGCAGCAGCTATGGTACCCGAGATGCTTCCAGGGCCTGCAGCTCCCCCTGCGCCCAGTCAACTCTTAAGGCCCCCCCCCTCCCCGTGAAGAATGGCAGCAGGTGCCCCTCCCTACAGAAGTAGTGGGTGCGATCCCTGGATCACAGCCCCCACCCACCCACCCCCCATGCCGGAGCAGCACTAGTTCGGCTGTAGAGAGCCATGGGGCAGGGGAAGAGGGCTGCCTGCTCTCATCCTCCATCCACTGCCTATCTCTGTCCCTACATCCCTGTTGCCTCTCTGTCCCTATGTCCTTGCTGCCTCTATCTCTCCATACGTCCTTGCTAACTCTCTATGTCCCTAAGTCCCTGCTACCTCTCTCTGTCGCTACGGTCTCTCTCTGTCCCTACATCCCTGATGCCCAGGGGCGGATTGGGATGGAAAAGTAGCCATGGAAATGTATCGAGGCAGCCTTAATAGGGGCAGGTTCTGTTGAGGGGGTGGGGTCTGTCAGTTACATCTTTGACTTTATCTTGAGGCCATTACACAGCCCTTGCCTTATATACATCCGTACATCTGAATACGAAAGGCCTGAGACGCCCACTGTCAGTGTCTACAGACGCTGCAATCATGCTTTGTGCGTCGTTAGTCGCCACCATCTGTTGCACCACTGGCACTTTCACCAGCCCTGTGCTTGGTGCAGATCATCCATCTCAGTATGGCCTCCAATGTGAGCAATTTGGTGTCTCTGTACGTAGCCACTTTCAGCAACACACCCATGGTACTGCAATAACACGCCCATACTGCACTACATCTGTGTCTAATTAGTCTACACCCTGTAACCACTTAGGAACACATTTCTAGTACAGTTCTTGGTGCTTCCATCTGAATCTGTACTACAATTCTCTACGAACATTCTGCTACTTTAAGAAATCTTGCTGGGTGCACTCTCCAAATAAAATGCAAAAAATAAAAACTTTTGGGAGCTGGTATACTGTAAGTAAAAAAACAAAAAATGTCACTTTGTGCACCCGCATCTGTATGGAAGAGGGGGAGCTGTATGGAACCTCCTAATGAGATGACCAAACATAAATCAAACCTAAAAGCACAGTGCTGGGAGCACGGGAAAGCTAATTAGTAGCCTAGTATATTATAATAGTATTTAAGAGAGACTTGTGAGTTTAAAAATGTTTTTCTTTTAATCGAAAATATATCAATTTAAAATATAAATAGAACTCTGGAGCAAACACATCAATTCCATACAATAATAATTCACCTTATTAACAACCCCCTTTGGGGGTATTCAGGCGCGGCGACAGGAGGGGACAAAGAGGACTCATGTAGTGGGTCCTGATATTCCGGGGGGCTTCGAACCCTCAGGAATCTCGGGAGACCAGTTCCTGTGCCACTGCTACAGTCCCGCTCTGTATTTAGCAGGAGAGAAGGGAGCCCAGCCAGCCACCGGCGGATGACAATAGCACAATAAAGTTTATTTTGTGCTGATTCATGGCGGGATGTATTAACATACATCGCCGCCCCTCGCCACTTACTGCAGCTATGTTGATCGCATATGAACTAACATATGCGATCAATATTGCAATGCGGTGACGGAGGCCCACCGTGATATCTGTGAGGTAACCCCCAGGGGTCTCCACACTGCCTGGACACCGGGAGGCAGCAGCAGGCTGCCCTCGGCGCCTCCTCCTCCCCCCTGCAGCCGGAAGGACCTCCGGCTGCGTTGCTAGGGGGAGGAGGAGATTACCTTCCGGGTCCAGGGCAGCCTGGAGGAAGGTAAGCCGGGGGGATGGGGGGCGGCGGGGGCGGCGGTGTCAGCGAGTTGCGGCGGTTGACGATAAGAAGCCCATAGGCTTCTATAGGGTATCGCCATCCAGAGATGGTGATACCCTGGACGGCGAAAACGCGGCGGTAGGATCTTAGTAAATTTGAAAATGCGGTAAAATCCCCATTTTCGGGGCTTTTACCGCATTTTTCCTTTAGTACATCCCGCCCCCAGAGCGCTGCTGAACAGCACAGCAGATGAAACAGTCAAGCAGCCCTCAGTATGGAGCAGCAGAATCTGCAAGCATAATTAATGAGGTAAGTGAGGGGCTGAAAGACATGGGAAGGGGAGGCTGAGAATATAGAGCCAGGCTGAGAGACATAGGGGGGTTAAGAGACACAGGGGCAGGATGAGATACACAGGGGGAGACTGAGAGTAAAGGGGATGGGTGATAAGAGAAACGGGGAGGCTGACACAGGTGGATGGGCGAAGAGACACAGGGGGATGGGTAGGCAGAGAGATACAAGGGGAGGTTGCTGAGAGACACAGGGGGAGAGGTTGAGAGATACAGGTGAAATTAATGCATGGCAGGAGATGGAGAGACAGGGAGGGGGGTTTGGAGGCTGGGGACACAGAATAGTGCTGGAGTGACACAGGAAAATTAGGCTGGAGCGATATAGGAGAGCGAAAGTGGACAGACGGGGTGAGCCAAAAGCCAACGACCTTTAACTACTGGGGAGGGATCGGGGCCCCAAAAACACGAATGCACTGGGCCCTAAAATTTCTGTACTGGCCCCTGAAGATATTACTACAAAGATTCTTTTACTACCAATGTATAACTATGAGATTATTGTGTCCAATGTGGCAATGTAATAATCACAAAGAGTTAATTTGTTATACCTTGTCACAGAGAGTGTTTTATGTGCCCTGCCAGAGAAGGTTTGGAAGGGGGGAAGGCTGACCTGCATGTTAGTACCTTAATCAGTTCTGTTCTCCTCAGCTCATGGAAGGAATTGCACTTGAAACTGAAGCCCGTATCTGCGCTGACATTGCGATGTCTGTACGGACAGTGCAAAAGTTACCCACCCCGCATCTATGGTAAGGGTAGCCGGCTTCCCATTGGTCTCAGCTGAAACAGCCTGTACATCATTCTCTAATAGACAAGCCTGCCTGCGTTGCAGAAGTGTCTGCTAGCTACAGTAGATGACAGCTTTTGGTTTGCGTTCCACAACGGAATGCAATATAGGAGGCACATCTGCAGGCTGGCAGTGTGGGGATAACTGAACTGGCCCATCCAAGGATACTAGGGGACCAGCCCACCGGTAAAGTCACTTAATTTTAATTTATATTGGTTCATAATTATTTATTTATTTACAGCTGCCTTTTCTCTGCCCTTTTCTTTTATCCCTTAGCTTCTTTACTTTTCCTCCTACGCTTTTACCTGTTTTTTTTCTGTGTAGCTGCATCTACTTTCTTACGTCCCCAATCTTTCTCTGTTCCCCAGTTTTTTACCATTTTCTTATTCTCTCTCTGTTTTTGTATGTATTTTTTTTTTTTTTTACTGTGATAATAATGGTCCAGCATTCTATGGTGTATATGTAATTGCGGTCGAATTGCCGCAAATGTCGAAAAACGGGGCATTTTCGACACAATTTTTTTTTTCGACAATGCATACAGTACTTTTCGACAAAAAAAATGGACTTTTCAGATTCGACTTTTTGAAATTCGACAGTTGTCAAATTCGACATGTCTGCAATTGTAAAAATGCGGCTTTTCGACAAAAGTATATTCAATTGAAGAATGTCGATTCGACAACAGTGCTTTTCGACAGTAATTTCGTCAATTTCATTCCGCCTCACTTTGCTGGCGGAATCTAATAAAAAAATTTAAAACATGTTTTTTTTTTGTGTTTTTTTTTATTGCTAATAATGTATCTATTTATATTAGAAGGGATTATGTACTTGGTTTGTCTATTAGGAGACACAAGTATTATTTATATATTTTTTTAAAAGAATATATTTTTTTAACTGACTAAAATAGAGAGAGCATGGTTTTCAGTGGGAAGGGGTGGGAATGGGTTAAAATCAAGAAAAAAAAATGCGTGGGGTCCCCCCTCCTAAGCATAACCAGCCTCGGGCTCTTTGAGCCGGTCCTGGTTGTAAAAATACGGGGGGGAAATTGACAGGGGATCCCCCATATTTTTAGAACCAGCACCGGGCTCTGCGTCCGGTCCTGGTGCAAAAAATACGGGGGACAAAAGACGTAGGGGTCCCCCCGTATTTTTAACACTAGCACCGGGCTCCACTAGCTGGAGAGATAATGCCACAGCCGGGGGACACTTTTATATTGGTCCCTGCGGCCGTGGCATTAAATCCCCAACTAGTCACCCCTGGCCGGGGTACCCTGGAGGAGTGGGGACCCCTTAAATCAAGGGGTCCCCCCCTCCAGCCACCCAAGGGCCAGGGGTGAAGCCCGAGACTGTCCCCCCCATTATACAATCACGTGCGTGTACTGTTTTTATTTGGGTATTTTTTTGCAGTAGAACTACAGGTACCAGCAGGCCCGTTTCCCCCCCGCATGCTGGTACTTGTGGTTCTCCAAGTACCAGCTTGCGGGGGAGGCTTGCTGGGACTTGTAGTTCTGCTACAAAAAACAATACTCTTTTATTTGACACAAGGCTATCAGCCCCCCATCCGCAGCCCTTGGATGGGGGGGACAGCCTCGGGCTTCACCCCTGGCCCTTGGGTGGCTGGAGGGGGGGACCCCTTGATTTAAGGGGTCCCCACTCCTCCAGGGCACCCTGGCCAGGGGTGACTAGTTGGGGATTTAATGCCACGGCCGCAGGGACCAGTATAAAAGTGTCCCCCGGCTGTGGCATTATCTCTCCAGCTAGTGGAGCTCGGTGCTGGTGTTAAAAATACGGGGGACCCCTACGCTTTTTGTCCCCCATATTTTTTGAACCAGGACCGGATGCAGAGCCCGGTGCTGGTTTTAAAAATACGGGGGATCCCCTGTCAATTCCCCCCCCCCCCCCCCCCCCGTATTTTTACAACCAGGACCGGCTCAAAGAGCCCGAGGCTGGTTATGCTTAGGAGGGGGGACCCCACGCATTTTTTTTCTCTGGTTTTTTTAAACACTTTTGTGCCATCCAAAAAGTCGAATCCAGGACGCACATATCCATCAATTGGTCCGTTTTTCGACAGCGCACAAATCCGTTTTTTATTGAATATGTCGAATTCCGTCCCCGGCGGCCGGGATTCGACTGTCGAATTGTGTCGAATTAAAAAACGGTCGAATTCCAGCCGGAATTCGACCGCAATTGCATATACCCCATTATGAGGCAAACTTTTATATTTTTGTTGGATTTATTTTTTTCCCCATCAAACGTGTTCCCCAATTATAGGGCTTGTTGGGGGCTCACAGCTTTCTAAGTAACTTCCTCTGTTGAGCTGTTTTCTGAACGGGACCCGCTTGGCCGGGAGGGTGGTTTTGTGTGCACACGAATCCTGTTCTGCGGGATGCCGCAGAACAGGATCCGGCCAGTGACACACAGGATTTCATAGAACACAGTTCGGCACATTGAAATGTATGTGTTCACGCGCATGCTACGTATGGATCCGGCAGCATCCCGCATGCTACGTTTGGATCCGGCAGCAGCTGGAATGCCGCACATGTGTGGGTGCCTGCATAGGCGCCCATGTGCAGCCTCCTTGCGGCCAAGCGGGTCCCGCTGAATGGAACCCACTTGGCCATATGTGTGGCCCCAGCCTAAGGATTCCATTTGGGAACCTCTCACATAATATATGCCCAGTGCTGCAAGTATGGCAGTACGGGGCAGAACGGCGTACCTGTAAGAAAATCCCAGCAGGTACGCCGTACCACCGGGCCGTCACCTTGCAGACACCGGGTGTTGGAGAGAGGAGAGGGAAGCATGCGCCTCTCCGGCCTGCCTGAGTCCCCTGAGTACAGAAGCAGCGGCGGTGTGCACTGAGCCGATTCGTGAGCCAATCAGAGCTTGCGGACTGGTAGCCAATCAGGAGCCACTGCTGCCGGACTGGCGCCAGTTTTAATATACAGGAGACCAGACTGAGGACAGGAGTAGGGCAGGAGTAGTGCGTGCTGCGCTCTCCTCTCCCCAGCAGCAAGCCAGCAGCAGAAGATAGTGCCAGCCCCAGGTAGCAGCAACAATGGTGAGTTGCACTGCTGGAGCATATCTGGCACTCGGGGAGCATGTGTTTCTGGCACTTTGGGGGCATATCTGGCACTGTGGGGGCATATCTGGCACTCTGGGGGCATATTTGTATCTGGCACTGTGAGGGCATATCTGGCACTGTGGGGACATATCTGGCACTGTGGGAACATATCTGGCACTGAAGGGGCATATCTGATACTCTGGGGCCATATGTGTATCTGGCACTGTGGGGGCATGTGTATCTGCCACCAGGGCCGTAACTAGGGAGGGGGGGCTAAGGCGGCATGCACCCCGGGTGCAGGATTTGAGGGGGTGCCAAGGAGTTACAGAGGAACAGGGTTTTTTTGTTTTTTACCGGCAGGGCTGTGCTGCTTCAGTGAGGCAGCAGACAGCTCCCTTGGCAATGTCTCTGACCCACCTGTCTGCCCACAGCTGGCTCCAGCGCTGTGCGGGTGAGCTTCACTCCTATGCCGGTTACTGTCTTAAACTCTCTTCTTTGCCATGCAGTGCTGCGACTAGCGTGCGGTGCACCGTACAAGCTATAGAAGCGCACTGTGCTCCCAGTTAGCAGGATCAACCTCCGCTTTGCCTCCCAGATGGGGGGATTTGGTGTAGCTTATAGGGGGGTGTAGTGTAGTGATGTAGTGTACCATATAGGGTATGTAGTGTAGTAATGTATTGCAGTATATAGCGGCATGTAGTGCACTGATGTGGTGTAGCATATAAGAGGATGTAGTGTAGTGATGTAGTGTAGCATATAGGGGCATGCAGTGCACTGATGTGGTGTAGCATATAAGGGGATGTAGTGTAGTGATGTAGTGTAGCATATAGGGTATGTAGTGCAGTGCATAGGGGCATGTAGTATAGTTATGTAGTTCAGCGTGTAGGGGATGTAGTATAGTGATGTAGTGCAAGGGATAGGGGAATGAAGTGTTATGATATAGTGCAATGTATGGGGACACACAGTGGAGCATGTAGTTGAACACGCTGGCAGGGCATGTGACGCATACTGTAGGGCATTTGAGGCACATAGGGGAATATTGTCCAATAGTATCTCCTTTTTTTCAAATTTCCTGGTAATCTGATATTTTAGTCTGACAGACTTTCTTTTACTGTTGTTTTTTTTTTTTTTTTGGGGGGGGGGGGGGCGCGCAAACTATTGCCTTGCCCCGGGTGACGAAAATCCTAGTTTCAGCCCTGCTGCCACTGTGGGGGCATATGTGTATCTGGTGCATTGGGGGCATATATGGCACTGTGGGGGCATATGTGTATCTGACACTTTGGGGCAATGTGTATCTGACACTCTAGGGCAATGTGTATCTGGCACTGTGGGGGCACATATGGCACTACTGGGGGCATTTGTGTATCTAGCACCGTGGAGCATTTGTGCATCTGGCACCGTGGGGCATTTGTGCATCTGGCACCATGGGGCATTTGTGTATCTGGCACAGTAGGAGCATATCTGGCACGGTGGGGGCATATCTGGCATTGTGGGGGCATATGTGTATCTGGCACGGTGGGGGCATATCTGGCACTGAAGGGGAATATCTGGCACTGTGGGGGCATATGTGTATATGGCACTGTGGGAGCATATCTGGCACTGTGGGGGCATGTGTATCTGGCACTGTGGGAGCATATCTGGCACTGTGGGGGCATATGTGTATCTGGCACTGTGGGGGCATATGTGTATCTGGCACTGTGGGGGCATATCTGGCATTGTGGGGGCATGTGTATCTGGTACTGAAGGGTCATGTCTGGCACTCTGGGGGCATATGTCTATCTGGTACTCTGGGGGCATGTGTATCTGGGACTGTGCGGCATATGTGTATCTGGCGCAGTGGGGGCATATCTGGCACAGTGGGGGCATATGTGTATCTGACACTCTGGGGCAATGTGTATCTGACACTCTGGGTCAATGTGTATCTGACACTCTGTGGCAATGTGTATCTGGCACTGTGGAGCATTTGTGCATCTGGCACCATGGGGCATTTGTGCGTCTGGCACTGTAGGAGCATATCTGGCACAGTGGGGGCGTATCTGGCACTGTGGGGGCATATGTGTATCTGGCACTATTAGTGTCATAAGTGTATCTGCCCCTACCCCCATATGTGCATCACGCCCCCATTTTCATTGGCCACGCCCCATGTGGCATTTGGCCACAACCATTTTTCGGTGAACGCACCTTTGGTGCGCACACACAGTATCTATAAGACATTTTTTCTACTTGCACCACTGTATATGCTCGACATGAGAACTCTTTGCTGATTGAACCCCCTGTGCTGCCTATGATCACCTCTCTGGCCCCCACACACACAGTTATCTGCAGCTTGTAATCTGACACTCTTTCTCTGAGCACCATGGAGTAGGGTCTCATTTTGTTTCAATATAATTTAATTTAAAGAGCAGAATCATTCACAAGGGGAAAACCATGACCCTTGTTCAGTACTCTGCATTTATTTGCTCCTGTCAGAGTCAAGTGCTCCTCAAATGCTGATGTGATGATTACCTACAATTTTCCAGCACATTGCTGACAGCAGGACTTTCCCAGTGATTAATTTGTTCAGGTAATCGACATTAGCTAAAATTTGGGATTATTTGATACAATTGTTGGTCATTGAAAATGGCTGTATTTATACTGTTCTTATTTTCTGCTGTCCAATGCAAGTGCTGGTGATTTTTACGTCTCAGTAGAGACACTTGACTATGTAGAGTAAGATATGCATTGGGCTGTTTAATGTAATTCTGTCAAACTGTTATTAACAGGAACGGCAAGAGTCAGCAGGAAGTGCAGTACCGAAAATGGTGTGCGAAACAATCCAGCTTCCATCTGACAGGAAGGCGACAGTAACACGCATAGCCATGCCTTACAGTAATGGTAGGCAGACCACACCGGATTCCACCACTGTCAGCTATATACACTCCAACTGTACCTTTTTGCCAGGTACAGTACCTTTTTTTTATGGTCTGTACCATTTTTTTGGCTTACCAAACTTCCATTGAAAGTATAGGAAAAGGGGTTGGCCACGCCCAGTTTACCAGTGGCCACGCCGCTTCCCTAATTTGTACCGATTTTTATGTGTAAAATGTTGGAGGGTATGCAACTAAGAATATGAAACTGAAGCTACAGTGGGCACAAGCTTACCAAAGATGGACAGTTGAAGATTGGGTAAACATTGCATGGTCTGGAAAATCTTGATTTCCGCTGCCACAGCCTGTCAGAGCCTTTTGGGGAAATGAAAATATATATATGGTGTCAGCTTTTTAAAACATTTATTTGCACACACTTAAAAAAATGCACATCAACGTTTCAATTGTAGAGCTTACCTTAACAAATGACAAGATGATAGTCCCAAATGGAGCAGAAAAGCAGGAGAATCAGTGGGATGTCCTCAAAGCTTTTTGTCCAATTAGTACCTGATGAAGGGCCTAATTCAGATCTGATTGCAGCAAATGTGTTAGCTAATGGGCAAAACCGTGTGCAGTGCGGGGGGGGGGGGGGGGCAGCAGATGTATCATGTGCAGAGAGAGTTAGATTTGGGTGGGGTGTATTCAGACTGAAATCTAAATTGCAGTGTAAAAATAAAGCAGACAGTATTTACCCTGCACAGAAACAAAGTAACCCACCCAAATCTATCTCTCTCTGCACACATTGGGGGTCATTCCGAGTTGTTTGCTCATTATTTTTTTCTCGCAACAGAGCGATTAGTCGCTAATGCGCATGCGCAATGTCCGCAGTGCGACTGCACCAAGTAAATTTGCTATGCAGTTAGGAATTTTACTCACGGCATTACAAGGTTTTTTCTTCGTTCTGGTGATCGTAATGTGATTGACAGGAAGTGGGTGTTTCTGGGCGGAAACAGGCCGTTTTATGGGAGTGTGTGAAAAAACGCTACCGTTTCTGGGAAAAACGCGGTAGTGGCTGAAGAAACGGAGGAGTGTCTGGGTGAACGCTGGGTGTGTTTGTGACATCAAACCAGGAACGACAAGCACTGAACTGATCGCAGATGCCGAGTAAGTGTGGAGCTACTCAGAAACTGCTAAGAAGTGTCTATTCGCAATTTTGCTAATCTTTCGTTCGCAATTTTGATAAGCTAAGATTCACTCCCAGTAGGCGGCGGCTTAGCGTGTGCAAAGCTGCTAAAAGCAGCTTGCGAGCGAACAACTCGGAATGAGGGCCATTATATCTGCTCTCCCCTGTAGTGAACATGGGCCCTCATTCCGAGTTGTTCGCTCGCAAGCTGCTTTTAGCAGCATTGCACACGCTAAGCCACCGCCTACTGGGAGTGAATCTTAGCTTATCAAAATTGCGAACGAAAGATTAGCAGAATTGCGAATAGACACTTCTTAGCAGTTTCTGAGTAGCTCCACACTTACTCGGCATCTGCGATCAGTTCAGTGCTTGTCGTTCCTGGTTTGACGTCACAAACACACCCAGCGTTCGCCCAGACACTCCTCCGTTTCTTCAGCCACTCCCGCGTTTTCCCCAGAAACGGTAGCGTTTTTTCACACACTCCCATAAAACGGCCTGTTTCCGCCCAGAAACACCCACTTCCTGTCAATCACATTACGATCGCCAGAACGAAGAAAAAACCTTGTAATGCCGTGAGTAAAATTCCTAACTGCATAGCAAATTTACTTGGCGCAGTTGCACTGCGGACATTGCGCATGCGCATTAGCGACTAATCGCTCCGTTGCGAGAAAAAAATAACGAGTGAACAACTCGGAATGACCCCCATGGTTTTGCCCATTAGCTAACAAATTTGCTGCTGCGATCAGATCTGAATTAGGCCAGAAGTCCACCAGATGCTAGTTAGATGAAATTAGCCGTGTGCAGTACGTACAGCAGCTAGACGGGCAACCACACTACACCTTCACCACAGCAGCACGTGAACAGTTCACACACTGCGCTGTGTCAGAAATACTGCCACCCTTGGCCCGAAAGCCAATAATCATCCATTTTTGCAGCTCGGATAATTTGCCTCATTTACCCGTGACAGCAACGAGTGATATGTGTGCAGACGGCCTATTGCATAACTTATATACCCACCAAGCCAGCGCACGACACGTAGCGTACTGCATGGGCTACGTGCTGCCAATGTCAAATGTAAGAGGTGCTCATAATAATGTGACTCGACCATATAGATGGGTGTGCTTAGCAGAACAATTCCGATATGTGTCCCCGGCGGTAACATTTGGGGTGCATGTGCAGTGCGTCTTAGACACAGACACAGAATTAAAACATTGGGCATGTGTATGAACTGTGTACAAGTCGGAACGCCCATAGATACCGGCGCCGAGCTACACAGAGCATGAACAGTGTGAAAGCACACAACACTACACACAACGCTGCTGGGGTGTGCATTCATAAATTGCAACTAAAATAGCTGGTAAAAAGTCACAAATGGAGGTGTTTGTCTCAGGCCATAACTATGGGTGTGCAATCCGTGCTATACTCCAAGGTGCAGGGCCATGGGGGCGACACCATCACTGTCCCATGGTCGCTTCATCTGGCTAGCAGGGTTCCTGGTCCTGAGGACGCTTTGGGCGGTGTCATACTTCCCGGTGCTGTTGGCCCCGCCCTCTCTGCACGATATTATGAAATCATTCGTTCAGGGAGCAGGGCCGGCACAGGTCACACTGCCACACTGGACTGACATGCTGGAGCTATAGACTGGTGTAAGTTGCACATTGATGATGATGATGATGATGATGATGATGACACACCCTTTTAACTAAAAACAGTAAAGCTGCTGGAAGAGTGTTTTAGTGTCACTTTACATTGCAGTGCACACTTGTTTTACACACTAAAGAATAATTCATGCCCAGCTGGTGAAGGGGAATCCTGCACATACAGTAGACAATAAAGTGATAAAAATATATCAAATCTCTTTGTGTTTGCTTTGCGTCGTATTGCAGAAGCTCTAAGCCACTTGGGTGCTTGTCATCTGCACTATCCGCCCATTAACAGTAATAGTGTACTGAGATTCTTAGCATTTCCCGTACTCCCAGTGAAGCCACACCTCCAGTCTTATCCCAGCCGCATCTGCTCCAGGCACAGCAGAAGCTACAGACGGGTTGGGTATGGTATGCCGCCTGCCGAGATCCCGGCGGTCAGCATACCAACATCTGGATCCGAGCAGCAGAATGCGGTGGGGGAGGAAGGGGGTGGGGGGCGTGAGGTCAACAAAACCCCTTGCCGGCTCGCTGTGCTTACCACAGGTTCTATTCCCACTCTATGGGTGTCGTGGGCCCACGAGTAGGGAAAGCCAACGTGGGTTGGCATTCTGGCTGGCAGCATTTTGAGCATTCGGGATTCCGGCATCGGCATGCTGACCGCCGGGATCCCGAGCGCTGGTCACATGATTACATCCCTTACAGACCTGCGAATGGGATAAAGGCCCAAAACACAACAGAAGCTACAGACCTGCGAATGGGATAAAGTTTTAAAAGGTTGACTACTTTTACATGCATTTTGCTATTCCGTTTGCATCCTAATCTGAATAATGCCCATTGTGTTTTACGTGTCATGTGGAATTGTGTGGAAAAGCAAATCTTAGTACATAGGGATATTGGTATTTCTTCCACCAGGCTCTTTCCCCCATTATGGAGAGTTACAGTGCTTGATAAGTCATTGTGGAAATCACAGTAAATTCCTGACTATATACTGGCTGAACCTGTGGATGGTAGTTTGTAGCTAAAGATTATTAGACATGTTTCTGCAATGTCTGTTCTCAGAACACTGTTATCAATAATTCACACACAATGCTGGTTCCCTCTCCTGATTAGTAAACAATACACACATATACTGTAGTTTCTAACATTCTATATCAGTTTCCTACACTCAGTGTTGAACTTGCCTACTGAGGCACTAGAGAAATCATCAATGGCACTACTGCCCAATGGCTTTTACTCCTTCCCAGACATAGGGCTGAATAAACAGCTGCTGTGGCTCAGTTAACAGATTACAATGAAATAAACCAAGTACCACTGAGATCTGTACTCGCAGCGCTGTGGTTCTGGATGGGGCAGGGGTCAGCCAATGTCATATACTTTGCTGACTTCACATCCACTATTTCTTTATGAAAATGAAGCATCATAGGCGTGACCAACACATTTTATTAATGGGGTGCACCGTTGGAGAGGCGTGTCTAGCACCAGCTATTGGCATTCTTTTCTATTCCATATGCACCTTGCCTATATGGTGGTTTCTCATAACGGAGAACCTCTGAAGAAATGTCCTCCCTGAGCAGACAGTGTCTTCAGTCAGTATTCACTATTCATATAGGATATTCATATATTCATATAGGCCATTTCTAATATGGTGCCGGCTATCAGCCAATCAGAGCTCGCGGCCTGGCAGCGGCGGCTCCTAATTGGCTGCCGGCCCACGAGCTTTGATTCGTTCATGGACCGGTGAAATATTTGAGATGATCGGCGCCGGAGACGGGGGGAGAGCCGCACCGCGGACTAGACATCGCGGTGAGTGAGCCCGGGGTTATGAGGGCGGAACGGGTGTAATACAGCAGCTCAGGACGCTTGTCCCTGCTGCTGTAGCTCTCTGCCTGCATGTAGCTGAGGTGCCGGGAGCGAAGCTTCCAGACCTCAGCATTCAACACACTGGGTGGGGGCATTTGTGCTTCTGGCAGCTCTGTGGGGGCATTTGTGTATCTGGCAGCACTGCTGGGGGCATTTGTGTATCTGGCAGCACTGCTGGGGGCATTTGTGTATCTGGCAGCACTGCTGGGGGCATTTGTGTATCTGCCAGCACTGTGAGGGCATTTGTGTATCTGGCAGCACTGTGGGGGCATTTGTATATCTGGCAGCACTGCTGGGGGCATTTGTGTATCTGGCAGCACTGTGGGGGCATTTGTGTATCTGGCAGCACTGTGGGGGCATTTGTGTATCTGGCAGCACTGTGGGGGCATTTGTGTATCTGCCAGCACTGCTGGGGGCATATAATGTGTATCTGGCAGCACTGTGGGGGCATTTGTGTATCTGACAGCAGTGGGGGCATTTGTGTATCTGGCAGCACTGGGAGCATTTGTGTATCTGGTAGCACTGTGGAGGCATTTGTGTATCTGGCAGCACTGGGAGCATTTGTGTATCTGGAAGCACTGCTGGGGGCATATAATGTGTATCTGGCAGCACTGTGGGGGCATTTGTGTATCTGGAAGCACTGCTGGGGGCATAATGTGTATCTGGCAGCACTGTGGGGGCATTTGTGTATCTGGCAGCACTGCTGGGGGCATAATGTGTATCTGGCAGCACTGTGGGGGCATTTGTGTATCTGGCAGCACTGCTGGGGGCATATAATGTGTATCTGGCATGGCAATGCTGGGGGCATATAATTTGTATCTGGCATTGCTGGGGGCATATGTGCATCTAGCACTGCACTATTGGGGGCGTATGTGCATCTGGCACTGCACTATTGGGGGCGTATGTGCATCTGGCACTGCACTATTGGGGGCGTATGTGTATCTGACACTCTACTGGAATGTTTTGTGTATCTGACACTATACTGGAGACATTATGTGTAAAGTATACTACTGTGGGTGTTATGTGTAAGGCTGCTAATTGTGTGTTTAGAGGGCGTGTGAGAATAAATATATATTTAGAGTTTGATAATATAAAGTTGCAAGGCCATGTCCACTTTCCCAGGAGCGCGCGTGCCTTAGAGGGGTAGGGGGCACTTCAAAATTTCTTGCTCAGGGTGCTACCAGGTCTGGAGCCGGCCCTGGGATATCACATGGTCCGTAAGATGCCGGTTTGTGTAGGAATAACCAATGTCATCATCATACAACAGGGGTTCAACCAGACTCATGTCACCTGCTGCCCCCTGCGTCTCTCTGTCACATCATCATCTCCCCCTGAATCGTCTCTCAGGCACACCATCTTCTCCTCCCAGCGTCATCTCTCAGCCACACCATCAACTCCCGTCTCCATCTCTCACAATCCCCCTCACTTTGTCTCTCATCCTCCCCCCTTCACTCTGGGCCTCTGAGCCTCCCACCCTTCTCTTTGTGCCTCTGTGCCTCCCACCCTTCTCTCTGTGCCTTTCAGCCTCCCACCCTTTTCTCTGTGCCTCTCAGCCTCCCACTCTTCTCTGTGTGCCTCTCAGCCTCTCACCATTCACTCTGTGCCTCTTAGTCGCCCACCCTTCACTTTCTGTCTCTCAGCTCTCCCATCACTCTCCGCCTCTTTCAGCCTCCACCTCCCTTGCGATTGCATCGCTGGATTGTGGATCCCCCCTGCCTCCGCAGCCAGGCTGTGAAGGCAGGTGCAGCGCCGACATTTTCTGAGTCGCAGCACATCATATGCGGCCGCCCCGAACCCGTCACCGCTTCCACACCACGCCCACCCAATACCGCCGTCCCGAGAACGTCTCTGCCTGTCAATCGTGATCGCATCTTCCCGTCCACGCACGTGCAGAGGGGGAGATCAGGGAGATGCGATTGCATCTCACTAGCGACTGCTACTGAATCCCCCCCATTGACAGCTATTCATGACATGTACACATTCATAGTTTATCCTGGCATATCAACTCAATCATGTGTAAACCCATTGGCGTTTCTATCATGGGTGCATTGTGTGTTGTGAGCACAGGCCCCTGGGTCCAGGGGGGTCCACGCCGCACACACTGCGCACATGGGTGGTCATTCCGAGTTGTTCGCTCGCAAGCTGCTTTTAGCAGCTTTGCACACGCTAAGCCGCCGCCTACTGGGAGTGAATCTTAGCTTAGCAAAATTGCAAACAAAAGATTCGCAATATTGCGAAAAGACTTCTCTGTGCAGTTTCTGAGTAGCTCGAGACTTACTCTGCCAGTGCGATCAGTTCAGTCAGTTTCGTTCCTGGTTTGACGTCACAAACACACCCAGCGTTCGCCCAGACACTCCTCCGTTTCTCCAGTCACTCCCGCGTTTTCCCCAGAAACGGTAGCGTTTTTTCACACACTCCCATAAAACGGACAGTTTCCGCCCAGAAACACCCACTTCCTGTCAATCACATTACGATCACCAGAACGAAGAAAAAACCTCGTAATGCCGTGAGTAAAATTACCTAACTGCATAGCAAATTTACTTGGCGCAGTCGCAGTACGAACATTGCGCATGCGCAATTAGCGGAAAATCGCTGCGATGCGAAGAAAATTACCGGGCGAACAACTCGGAATGAGGGCCAAGGTGTTTTAATACTTACCTCTCCGGAGTCCCGCGACGGGCGCTGCAGTCGCTACAGCCACAGCAGCAAAAATCACACCCAAAATAGCCACCGCGCATGTGCAGTACGAAATTTGTCTCTGGACCACGGCGACCGCCAATTTTACGGATACCTGCACATGCGCACTAGACTCTGCACAATACCGGAGCCTACGGCGCCATGGAGAGGAGGAGGAGGCCTACCTGGAGTCTGCACAACGGCCCCCTCCTCTCTTAAAACACCCCTGTCTAAACTTCAAAGCTTAATGGTGTCACATGATGCATTGGCAGCGGCACAGCAGTACTGGGAACGCTTGCTACTTACAGTTTATTGTATTGTTACAGTAATAGTCATGGCTCTACAAAAAACTTTTGACATTTTATTTACAAAAGCGCCTTACTCTTGTATCTGTTTGATGGATATGGTACCAGCCTCTGGAAGAACATGGAATAATCACCTTATTTCAAAATCTATTGTCTGAGAACATATCTTACATTGAGCTGAAGGAACTCCAGCATTTTTTTTTCTTACAATGAACATAACAAAAAGTGTTTTAGAGCATTTAACCATCCATTGTTGATGTGCCAGCTCGTCGCTTTCCGCTAAGAAGTTTGGAGATAATTATATGTAGGACATATTGTTTGAAAGATATAAGAAATAGGCACTCTGAGAAATCTCAAATAAAAAGTGTAGCAACTATCCACAATGCTCTTTGCAAAGCCCATATTTTCTGGTATAGATTGCAATGGGCTTTATTCAGAGTTACACACAACTTGGCTTCCAGTGCACTTTGTGCGTGGAAATAAATGTAGCTAATATTCCGTATGTAGAGTTGTGCACATTTATGTGGCCACAACGCCCCTATCCAGCCGCCTGTGGAAGTAGCTGTCATCATTACCAGCGAGCACTGGCACCAGACCTACTGTATAACTGGGGTAAGATATTTCAAGCCAGATCAGATGGAACTCTGTGTATGCACAACTCAGCATACCCTATAATTCCTCCTACACACCCACGACACACCCCTGCTAATATGGAAACACCCTGTTACCACCAGTTACGCCCCTGTAGCCACAACTGGACATGGGACAGAGTTATATACACTGATGGCCTGTTATTGCTCATAGTTGCATATGCTCAGCTATGGGGATGAGTAGGGCTACGCTCTGGAACACCTTTCCTGAAAGTCTTTTGTAAAATTACGTCACCAGGAATGGCGTTTTGGAACTTTCTGCAGCCCAGCTGAAATGCCCCCTTGTGCAGCGCCTGTCCAGAGACTCGCCGAGCAGGCAGTGGTGTTGGTGCCGCTGCGCCGTGTCTGGCAGCACACCCCACTACAATAATACCCCTTTCACACCAGATATGCAGGGGTCTTACCCGGGAATACGGTCCCTGGATCATGCAGGGACATTCCCGGGTAAGACCCCTTGCATACCGCAGTCAGTAGCCCGGCATATTGCCGGGTTGCTGACGTCAGCGGTGACGCGGCGGGGGCGGCGCAAGAGATCACATGATCTCCAAGCGCCGCCTGCTACATAGAAAGTGAACAGGAGCCGGGGCGCATTGACCCGGCTCCCGTTCACACAGACCAGGTTCCCGGGAGGATCCCGGGACCAACCCTGGTCGATTGCAGGGTTGAAATGCCGGGGCAGGAATCCCGGGATTTTGACCCTGTACCCTTTCACACCGAGAAATTTCCCGGGTTGGTGCGCGTTCATGTGCAATAACCCGGGAAATTTTGGGCTGTGTGAAAGGGGTATAATACTGTGAAGAAATGCAAAAGAAACAACTGCTCCGAGAAGACCTTGCCCAGCAGCAAGGGCTGCTGGGAGAGGTAGTTTATTTTAAAATTCTTCACAGTACTGTAGTGCGGTGTGGTACCGGGCACAGGGCGGCGGCACCAACACCACTACCTGCACTGCACAGGGGTGCATGTCGGGTAAAACAGTGGAAACTCCTGTGGACGCATAATATGGCGTCGGGCATTACTGTGGGGGCATCATATGGTGTAGGCATCTCTGTGTGGGCATAATATGTTATCGGGTATTACTGTTGGGGGAAAATACTGTATGGTGTCAGGGGCTTTTTTGTTATGTGGATCATAGGGTTGACATTAACTAGATCGACCACTGTTGGTTGACAGTGACTAGGTCGACACCTGAAATAGGTTGACATGGTCATTAGGTCGACATGGAAAAAGGTCGGCATGAGTTTTTTTGTACATTTTTTGGTACTGTTTTCTTTGTAAAGTGACGGGGAATCCCAATTAGTTCACCGTGTCCCATCGCATGGCTCGCTTTGCTCACCATGCTTCGGGCAAGGCTACTATTCCCAATTGTGGTCCATGTGGATTGTTAAAAAGTTAAAAAAATTGAAAAAAAGGTGAACAACTCATGTCGACCTTTTCCATGTCGACCTAGTGACCATGTTGACCTATAGACCACATTGACCTATTGCATGTCGACCAATAGTGGTCAACCTAATGAGTGTTAATCTAAGAGCAGTCGACCTAAAGACCGGATTGCTTACTGTGTGGGGCATAATATGTCCCTTCCTTGTGGGACCACGTGCTTTTTTGCAGTACATTCCCTCTGCGCACTGTAAAAGTAGATCATATTTGAAACCAGTGCAATTGTTGTTAGACACGGACGCAACCTTTATCAATTAGTGTATTGCACCTCCAGGGAGATTTATATGCAATGTTAACCTTAAATATATGGACGCATCTCCGGTTAGGAGATGTGTGACATTTTAACCTTGAATGAAGACTTTACAAATAAATATATATATATAACAAAGTAGTAGACTGGCACTCACTTAATAAGCAACATAATGCCTGGTGCCCTCAGCAAATAAAGTTAGACACATGCACAGAGGAGAAGCGGCACTCACGGCTGGATGTAAATAAGTACAAGGAACACAGCAGTACGTATTAACGTTTCAATTCCAAAGAATTTTCGTCAGGATACAGATATATATATATATATGTTATGCACTCCAACCCGCAAGACGTTTAATATAGTGAAAAAGGAATAACACAGAAAAATACAGTTACAACAGATTATACTGTGATTGCATGGATACAGACAAATGCAAGTATTATACAATACACCATAAAAACTTACAGGTAACGGACCATACATACGCAAGCGCCACCCTGGATCCAGGCAACAGTCATCAGCAGATAACCATGAGAGCGCTGAGATACTGTAAGTGATCTCTGGAATGGATCCAAGCAACTCTATTTATACAGTAGCTTCTAACACACACAATACAATAATAAACACGCTGTTCTTATTGGTCCATGATGTAAACATTTTCGTAACTCGGCGATCCATTGGTCCATTCAAAGGTATTGTTCTCAGGAATGTGACTGTTGATACCCTCAGGATCCCGACGTGCAACTGGCTGCTGCTTGCTTAATTACTATGCACATTATGTCCACATATCTTATATCTGCTATTATCTTGCGAATACAACATGCTATAATCTCTTCGCTACTACCGGATGTTAGCTAATGAAATGGTGATCATTCGGATACCAGACATGGTGAGATAATGCGTCCCTGTGCGTATACAATCTTTATTGCATCTTTGTTGCTGTTACACACATGTTACTATATTTTACATCTGTGTTTTGGGTTGATGGTGGATATGTGTATTTTATGTGAAATATAGGAATGTTTGCCATGTGTTACAGAACTTACAGTATGATATTTATGAACAAAATGCGTCTCCTACCGTAATGCGCCCAGTGTGTGGTAGTGCAACGTTACGGTAATTCACTTCCTACCATATTACCTATACACGCGTATAAGGAGCATCCATTATAAATATCATGGTGTTCTAAATATCGAATATACAATTTGACTTTCACAGCACATTGTCCCTTTAAAACATTTATCCCATCAACGGGCACCACCCAAATAGTCTAAAATCTTTTAAACAAAAAGTTTACTCACCATGTGATGCCCCACCTCAGTGGTAGAACCACCCACATCACCGCCCACATCTGCCCCACCCCCCAAGTTCCTGAACCTATTTTCCTAGAAAAACAGCACTGCCAACATCAGTCCCATAAACAGTCCTGAGTGCGACTCTGAAGCGGCCCCAATGTACTGTATACAACAGAGCAAATGTCAAAAATAGTAATTAAAATAAAAGAAATACAACTTTAACTCAGAGATTGATTGATTTTAAGGCGATCATCAGTAAAAAGTTCATTGTAAGTAAATAAATGCCCCTAGAGCAGAGGCGGCCAAAACGTCGATCGCGATCTACCGGTAGATCGCGGAGCTCTCACCGGTAGATCGCGATCCAAGTGTAACTTGCTGCCTCTGCCCGGAGCGTTCCCAATGATGCATTGCGCGGGTGACGTCATGACATCAGCCGCGCAATGCGCGATTGGGAATGCGATGTGAGGAGCCTGTGCGCCTGTTGGATCTGGGTTGATCCAGTCAGCGCCAGTGGCAGCAGGACAGCAGCAGCAGCAGGAAGCGGGAGCAGGCACGGGAGCAGGATCCAGCCAGCGGGGAGACAGCGAGACAGCCAGCGGGGATCCAGCCAGCTAAAGTAAGTATATCTGGCACTGTGGGGGCATATGTGGCACTGTGGGGGCATATGTGGCACTGTGGGCACATGGCACTGTGGGGGCATATGTGGCACTGTGGGGGCATATGTGGCACTGTGGGCACATGGCACTGTGGGGTCATATGTGGTACTGTGGGCATATGTGGCACTGTGGGGGCATATCTGGCACTGTGGGGGCATATGTGGCACTGTGGGGGCATATGTGGCACTGTGGGCACATGGCACTGTGGGGGCACATATGGCACTGTGGTGTCATATTTGTTACTGTGGGCATATGTGGCACTGTGGGGGCATATGTGGCACTGTGGGCACATGGCACTGTGGGGGCATATCTGGTACTGTGGGAGCATATGTGGCACTGGAGGCATATCTGGCACTGGGGGCATATGTGTATCTGGCACTGTAGGGGCATATGTGGCACTGTCGGCACATGGCACTGTGGGGGCACATATGGCACTGTGGGGTCATATGTGGTACTGTGGGCATATGTGGCACTGTGGGGGCATATGTGGCACTGTGGGGCCATATCTGGCACTGTGGGCACATGGCACGGTCGGGGCATATCTGGCACTGTGGGGGCATATGTGGCACTGTGGGGGTATGTGGAACTGTGGAGGCATATGTGGCACTGTGGAGGCATATGTGGCACATGGCACGGGGGGCATATCTGGCACTGTGGGCACATGGCACTGTGGGGACATATCTGGCACTGTGGGGGCATATCTGGTACTGTGGGGGCATATGTGTATCTGGCACTGTGGGGCCATATGTGCTTGAGGTTATGTGTATCTGGCACTGTGGGGGCATAGCTGGTACTGTGGGGGCATATGTGTATCTGGCACTGTGGGGGCATATGTGTATCTGGCACTGTGGGGGCATATGTGGCACTGTGGGGGCATATGTGGCACTGTGGGGGCACATATGGCACTGTGGGGTCATATGTGTTACTGTGGGCATATGTGGCACTGTGGGGGCATATGTGGCACTGTGGGCACATGGCACTGTGGGGGCATATCTGGCACTGTGGGAGCATATGTGGCACTGGAGGCATATCTGGCACTGGGGGCATATGTGTATCTGGCACTGTAGGGGCATATGTGGCACTGTCGGCACATGGCACTGTGGGGGCACATATGGCACTGTGGGGTCATATGTGGTACTGTGGGCATATGTGGCACTGTGGGGGCATATGTGGCACTGTGGGGCCATATCTGGCACTGTGGGCACATGGCACTGTGGGGGCATATCTGGCACTGTGGGGGCATATGTGGCACTGTGGGGGTATGTGGAACTGTGGAGGCATATGTGGCACTGTGGGGGCATATGTGGCACATGGCACTGGGGGCATATCTGGCACTGTGGGCACATGGCACTGTGGGGACATATCTGGCACTGTGGGGGCATATCTGGTACTGTGGGGGCATATGTGTATCTGGCACTGTGGGGGCATATGTGCTTGAGGTTATGTGTATCTGGCACTGTGGGGGCATAGCTGGTACTGTGGGGGCATATGTGTATCTGGCACTGTGGGGGCATATGTGTATCTGGCACTGTGGGGGCATATCTGGTACTGTGGGGGCATATATGTATCTGGCACTGTGGGGGCATATGTGTTTGAGGTTTTTACCTGTGGGGGGCCAATGAGTGATTTCGTGCAAGACAGTCATAACACCCAGTGCAGCAAGGATACGCCCCTTTTTGTTATACCACGCCCCCTTTTTTGTTATACCACACCCCTTTTTGTGGCGCGCGCCTGTGGCACGCAAAATTGTCCCGCATGGGTAGATCACAAAAGCTTTTCAGCTTTCAAAGTAGATAACCGACTCCAAAAGTCTGGCCACCCCTGCCCTAGTGGTACTGGAAATATTTTTGGAATTACCCCCTAATATACAGTATAGTTATTGTTATCACCCCCAGCAGGGTTTTCTGTACTTTCTAATATACCCTGTTTACCTGCAACACTACTCATTAATAATGGTCATTTTTTTGTTGGTGTAGTCACCATAAAAACAAACCAAGCACGCAGGGAGCGCGTCTCACTGGAGATTTCCCCTGTGCACCTGTGGGGCATTCTGAGTCTGGTGCTAAATTATCTCATGGTCAGATCTCTAATGGTGCCCATACTCTTGTGCGATTGCATTCGACGCGATATCGGGCCTGATTTCCCTTGAAGCTCACCTTGAGATAAATCGCATCGAAAGTGCTTTTTTGTGCATTCGATCCACATTCAATCCTGTGATTTATCGCATGCCCCTTACGACCAGAAATCGTGTGGCATCGGGTGATCGTATGCGAGCGCATCACATGCTGACCAAAGCACCCCAGATTTATCTGCAAGATTTCTAAAACTGTAAATAGACGGCTGGCCTATCTGGAGGATATATAAAGTAACAGGCAGCCATTTTAACTCTGTGCACTTTTGTTTGCTTTGTGACTAGAGAAGTTTGGTGTGAGAAGTTTGGTTTATACCTGCTGCTCGTTCCACATTGCTAGCTATCGTGCACTGCTTTGTTCTGCTTGCATTACAAAGTGTTTCTATACTGCTGTGTGTGTGTGTAGAGATGGATTCTACTCACTATCAGGCTCTCATGTGCTACTCTGTGCCGAAGATGAGGGGAGACAGGGAGAGGACCCAGTAAAGGCGGAGGGAGAGATCTTGCTGGACCAAGGAGTGGCTGCTTAAGAGGCCTACTCATTCCTACATGCCTCACCTGGATGAGATCAGGGACAACAACCCGGATGACTACCACAACTTCCTGCGCATGGATGATGACACCTTCCAGGAGTTGCTGCGTCTGGTGACCCCCCACATACAGAAGCGGGATACCAAATGATGGGTTCCTATCCTATCCCTGCTGAGGAAAGGCCCATGGCTAACCTGCAGTTCCTTGCTACTGGACAGTCGTTTGAGGAGCTGAAGTTTGGGACCCGTATCTCTGCGCAGGCTTTGGGACACATCATACCTAAAACCTGCAAGACTATTATCAAGGTGCTTAAGTACAAGTACTGCAAGGTAAGAAAATCACACCACACATTGCTTGTCGTGTAACAAAATGTTTTATTTGGCAAACTGAATTTGGTAGAAAAAATATGTGCTTTTTATTTCCAGACATAACTTTTTTATTAAATATGTGGCCAACATGGCTGAACTTCAGCAAACAGTATAAGTTTTCATGATTCAGCACATCTGCATCATTACATTTATGAAATGAAAAAAAAAAAAAGCTATATATAGCGACAAATGTGGTGCACAATGCACACATGCAACTTGGGGAAGGAAGATGAGTCCCCGGTACCATCAACCTACACCAAGTTGCATGTGTGCATTGTGCCCCTGGCAGGGGTGCCACCAGAGCCGGCCCTAACCAATATTATGCCCTAGGCAAGATTTTGGCTGGTGCCCCCTTGCACATGCGCTAGTTCCGCCTCTGACCCTGTACCCCTTTCCCAACATTATCACCCATCACCCATAGCAGTCGTCATTTTGGTGCTCCAACCCCCTATATTTTAAATAGGAACAGTATGCACATTCGGTGCACAGCCCAAAACAAGGCGTCTTCTTGCTTGGAAGGGGCATGGCCACACAATATTACCTCCAGTTGAAATTACGCCACCCAGTACTGCAACATTATTCACATTATATCATGGAATAGTGTCTCTTATTCCCGTTACATCACACAGTAGTACCACGTTACTCCTCACAGTAGTGCCTCTTATTCACATTACACCACTCCATATTGCTTTTATTCACATTACACCACACAGTAGTTCCCTTTCTATATGTTACGCCACAAAGTACTGTAGTACACCTTATACACATAATGCTGCACATTTTGCACCAGCAAAAGAATTGCAGCGCTTAAAGCTGGTGCAAAACACAGCTGCCAGGCTATTAACCAACCAGCCCCGTTCTAGCCACATAACACCCATCCTCTACTCCCTTCACTGGCTGCCTGTACGATGGCGAATCATCTTCAAGATTGGCTTACTGAGTTTCAAAGCATTACATGACCAAGGCCCAAGGTACCTGAAACAGCTTCTGACCCCATACTGCCCCACTCGATTACTGCGATCTGTAGATGAAGGACTTTTAGCAGTACCTAGAATCTACCGTAATTCATCTGGGGGTCGAGCTTTTAGTCATGCGGCTCCGACTCTATGGAACTTACTTCCCCGCACAGTGCGAGAGGCCCCAACTACAGAATCCTTCAAAAGTAGACTCAAGACTTTTCTGTTTACTCAAGCATTTCCATAATGTCCCTTTTAGTATCTTCATGCTTCTATATTTTATGAAAATGTACTTCATTATTTTCTGTACTATATTATGCTATGTATCTGTTAAGCGCCTTGGGTCCTATTGGAGAAAGAGCGCTATATAAATAAAATTATTATTATTATTATTATTAATAATGCATTTTGTATGCAGATAGAGCCGCAGTCACACAAAGAATATAGGTATGCTGCATAGCATTTTAATCAGCAGAAGCTGCTTGTGCTCCTAGGCATTCCAAATGCCCTAGGCATTTGCCTGTTTGCCTATGCCTAGGGCCGACTCTGGGTGCCACTCAACACCATAGTTTCAGAATGCACCACATCTGTTGCTATATATAGCAAGGGCAGCATTACATTTGTGAAATGTAAAAAAAAAAGCCATATAAATATCAAAATAGAACTATTTTTATAAATATGCAGCCAACATGGCTGAACTTTTTCAAACACTATCTTTATAGTAGCATCTGGTGCAGTATGAGATATGGTGGTAGTGGCACATGATTTCAGTCTGTACCGTGAGGAAGAGTGCCCGTGGGTGACTGAACAAACAGAAGAGAGAGACTGCCTATAACCGCCTGGTGGAGTAGTCAAAGCCCACCTTCTTAGCGGACACTGTGGCCTGGGTCTGGAAAAATATTGCAAATTTACGGGCTGTCAATACACACGATGGTAGGTGCAGATTGAGGTTCCCCGGAACCAACAGCCTGCCCCTAGCAGCATGTGTTATAAATAAAATTATTATTATTATTATTATTATTATTATTATTATGTGTGTATTGTGCCCCTAAAAACGGTGCCACTCTTAACCATGGTTTTCATGATGCAGCACGTGTGCAGCATTACATTTATGAAATGAAAATAAATTGCTATATATAGCAGCAGATATGGTGCATTCTGATACTACGGCGTTGAGTGGTACCGCAGCCAGGGGCATAAACATTTTTATAAATATGCGGCCAACATGGCAGAACTTTTTCAAACACTAGAACTTTATATTAATGTTTCTTAAAATTTTAATGTAGCATATAAATATGGGTGGCAGCGTTTCAGGGGGCACAATGCACACATGCAGGTAGGCCCAGCTTCAGGCTCCCCGGCACCATCAACCGGACCCAAGCTGCATGTGTGCATTATCCACCTGAAAGCGGCGCCACTAAAACGCTGTATATCATAGTGCACCATATCTATTGCAGTATATACCAGGGCAGCAGGAAGTTTATATATACCAACAGATGTGGTGCATTCTGATACTACGGTGTTGAGTGTCACTGGTGCCAGGGTCGCAATGCACACATGCAGCTAGGGGCAGGAAGATGGGTCCCTGGTACCATCAACCTGTCCCTATCAGCATGTATGCATTGTCCACCTGAAAGCGTTGACACTCACTGTAGTATCAGAATGCACCACATCTGTTGGTATGTATAACAAGGGCAGCAGTAAATGAGAATCACCCTACATTTGAAAGAGACTTGTCTCCCCCGCCTCCTCTTGTCCCCCCCTGTGACATCAAGGAGGTCAAAATTGCGGAGGGAACGGTGGATGTGTGGCTGGCTTGGTAAGGGTAGCTGGGTTGAGGAGGAGATTGGATAGTGGGGGAAAGGTGGGTGGATGGGGATTGACAATAACGGGAAGGGTGGCTGGTTTGATGATGAGGGGTTTAAGGAGGATGGAAAGTGGAGGAAGGGTAGGTGGGTGGAGTCTGTGGTTGCGGATAACTGGAATAGTAGCTGGGATGCGGAGGAGGATGGGTAGTGGAGGAAGAGTAGGTGGGTGGTGAACTGAAGGTCAATGGGAGATGAGGAGCAGGTGCTTGAGGTTCTGGCCAATGAACGTTCCACTCTGGTGTCAGTTGTCCTATGAGTGTTTTGTACAAAACTTGTGACACCAGGCTCTGGCACTCTACTTGCTGCTGATCGGGAACCTTGTGCGGTGTTTGGGAGCTCAGCAGCGTGCTTCCAGCCTCCTCTCCAGTCATGTGCGCAGTGGGGGGGAAGAGGAGTGTCCAGGAAGTCGGCTCCTATTTTCACATATCGCACATCGCAGTGTGATAAATTGAAAGTGGTAAAAAACAGCATGCGATCGCACCGCGATTCGATAAATATTAAGTGCAGTACATACTATCTTGAGATGCGAGATTCGCGCGGCGTGCCCGCGCATCGCGTCGCATGGTACCTAAAATGTGCATACAATCCTTCGATTTATCTCACAGATGCGGTCGAAATCGAAGGATTGTACCTGATATCTCCCAAGTGTATGGGCTACATAACAGTGCTGAGCGTCCTGCCATCATGACCTCAGACCAGTTGCTCAGTGAATTTTAAAGCTCATCTGTGTACCCCCTTTGTCATCTTAGTTATCTGTGTACTCCCGTAAGGTCAGATATGTCCAGTGGCGTAACTACTGCCCCCGCAGTCCTCGCGGTGGCTTGGGGGCGAGGGGCTGCAGGGGCGCCACTGACTTTGCACAGATTGACATGCGGACGAGCGTCCGCATGTCAATCTGCGGTCTCCTTCCCTCCGCTGCTGTAAGGAGGGACACGGAGCGCACAGCGCACGCCTCTCCTGTGTCCCTCCCTGGCTCTCCCCCGGCCTGTCTAATAAAGGAAGTGCCGTTCGTGAGCTCTGATTGGCTCGCGAACCGGCACTTCCTTTATTAGACCGGCAGGAGAGCCAGGAGGGACACAGGAGAGGCGCGCTATGCGCTCCGTGTCCCTCCAACACAAAGGAGCGGGGGGTGGGAGCAGGCACTGTGGGGGAAGATCTGGCACTGGGGGCATATACCTGGCACTGTGGGGGAAGATCTGGCACTGGGGGCATATACCTGGCACTGTGGGGGAAGATCTGGCACTGAGGGCATATACCTGGCACTGTGGGGGAAGATCTGGCACTGGGGGGAGCAGGCACTGAGGGGCATATGTGCCACTGCGGGGGAATATTTGGCACTGGGGGGAGCAGGCACTGAGGGGGCATATGTGGCACTGGGGGGGGGGTATATGTGGCACTGGGGGCATGTACCTGGCACTGTGGGGGAATATCTGGCACTGGGGGCATATACCTGGCACTGTGGGAGAATATCTGGCACTGGGGGCATATGTGGCACTGGGAGCATGGCCTTAGCAACAAGCACTACCCCCTAGCAACGAGCATGACACCCAGTGCATGAAACCCCTGGCAACAAGCATGACACCCAGTGCATGAAACCCCTGGCAACGAGCATGACACCCAGTGCATGAAACCCCTGGCAACGAGCATGACACCCTGAGCATGAAAACCCCTGGCACCGTGCATGGAACCAAGAGTATGAAACCGCTGGCAACAAGCATGACACCCAGTGCATGAAACCTCTGGCAACGAGCATGACACCCTGAGCATGAAAACCCCTGGCACCGTGCATGGAACCAAGAGCATGAAACCCCTGGCAACGAGCAGGTAATTTAAAAGTAATTAGAAGCCTTACGTTAGAACTTAATGTGTAATGGGCATTACGGTGTGTGGCATAATGTATCACGGACATTGCGGTGTGTGTCATAATGTGTCAGGCATTACGGTGTGTTGTATACTATATCACGGGCATTGTGGTATGTGGTATAATGTCTCAGAATCATTGTGGTGTGTGTCATACTGTGTCACAGACATTGTATGTGCTATAATGTATCAGGGGCATTGCAGTGTGTAGCATAATGTATAACGGGCATTGCGATTCCTGTCATAATGTGTCACAGGCATTACGGCGTGTGGCATAATGTGTCGGGGGCATTTCAGTGTGTGCATATTGTGTCATGTGCATTATTGTGTGTGGCATAATGGCTAAGGCCATTGCAGTATGTGGAATAATGTATACTGGGCATTACTATAAGGAGGAAAAATGACAAATAATGTAAGGGGCATGAATCAGGATTATTTTTCTTTCCTGTGGTGGCTAACGTCTGGGCGTGCAGGTTGCAAAACTGGGGTATAAGGTAGTCTTTTCCTGCAATGCCACGCCCATTTACACGAAGCCACACCCATTTGAACGAAGCCACACCACTTTTTGGCGGCGGCGCGCGCATATTTGTCCCTTTACTAGTGCCAATTATTGGGGGAATGGGGGGGGGGGGGGGCGAAGGATTTTTTGGCTTGGGGGAGAAAAATTTCTAGTTACGCCACTGGATATGTCTGCAGATCCTTCAGTAATAGCAGACTGTACATTTTATCCGTTGTCACATGCTTTGAAGATCCAAGAATACAGCAGTGGTAGAGGGGAAGACTGATGGCTGAATTTCAAGGATTAACACATTATGTAATATTAGACCAACGTATAAAGGAAAAATGAGACAATAATAAAGACATGAGATTTTACACTCTATGGCCCGATTTATGAAGCCTTGGAGAGTGATATATAGCACAGTGATAAAGTACCAGCCAACCTTCTCCTAACTGTCATTTTTCAATCACAGCCTGTGACATGGCAGGAGCTGATTGGCTGGTACTTTATCACTGTGTTATTTCTCACTCTCCAAGGCTTGATAAATGGGGGCCTAGATTCCCTATTACAGAGACGAAAACACACACACATGTATTCGAATTTATCTGCCGTTATGTCTCTGCAGTGTGGTAGCAAAGGACCCAGAGAAAGTCAACACATATATACGAGGAGAATATACAAGGACCACATGACCTAACTGCGAGGTTGGACGAGGATGAGTATAAGGCGATCATCGCCCATGTTATGTAATCATGTTATTGCAAGATACAGTACCTCTACATCAGAGAACCCCCACAGTAGGTAATGAGCTTTCCTTACACCATCTGAAGATGGCATTAGCCCAAGCAGGGCAGTGTAGAAAGGGGAGACTAAGTTGTCTACATCTCAGAAAAGGAAAATATGGTCCATCGATATACTCAGAAAACTACCCTGTGTGCTTACAACAGTCTCAGCCCGAGCCACAGCTGCCCCCGTCTCTGCTTTGACCTTTTTTCATTACATTGTTAAAAACCTTCCTTCATTTTGTTTTCATGTAGGCATTTACTTTGTTTACCTTTTATGTCCTTGTTTTATGTATGTCCACTTACCCCCACTCTCAGATGCTGCGCAGCACTGTGTATCTTTCATATCAATGACAATAATAATAATATTACTCATCATTCTTGGCAAACTGCTTTTGTAAATGGTGCCATTGTGTAGGTCAAGTGATATTTCTATGCTTGCTGTACTTCTACATATATTCTGCTTATCTCATACACAGCCAGGGAGCTAGATGTGACACTGTAATAAATACAGGCTGAAATAGACGCTTTGCACCACTGCTCACACTTCTGCGTATTACTAAATAATGGTATCTATTCAAGCGAACAGTATTACAACACAAGTAATCTAAATTGTGATAGACCAGTCATTCGGAACATTTGTTGTGGCTCACCAGGTCCCGACCTTCGTGGAGGTCTTTCCATACCATTATCATTAATGTTCCTCTTCCAGCACAAACACAGGAACTCCGTAAAAGCAGTCTGAGGCATCCTAGGGGACTCTGACCCCTTGCTTGTATACCGCAGTAGAATTCCCACCATGCTTTTTGCATGGCCAAACCTTAGACACAAGCGCTCTAGTTTTTTCACCAATGTACTTTTTTTATTTATTTTTTTACAATTAAAAGAGAATCCACATAAAATGTTCACACTAACAGGGGCTATTTATCATGCGGCTCTCCAATATTGCCATGGAAGATGAGTAACAGTCTTTGGGGGAGATGTATCAAGCCTTGGAGCGAGAAAGACATATCAGCTTCTGTCTTGTTATAGACCGTGCTAGATAAATGATAGCTAGAAGCTTATTGTTTATGATGGGCAACTTCTCCACTTATCTCTCCAAAAGTATTGTTATGTCTCCCTTTGTCAATTCCCACATGAGCAGTGGTACAGATAACCTTAACTTGGGCTTTCAGTTCCCCTATCATATAGAAAACAAAAAGTTTAAAACAATAGAAACAAAATATAGTTTTACACTTGAAATTATATTTAAAAAAAAAGTCTTAAAGCATTTTCTCTAACGTCCTAGTGGATGCTGGGGACTCCGTAAGGACCATGGGGAATAGACGGGCTCCGCAGGAGACTGGGCACTCTAAAGAAAGATTTAGTACTACCTGGTGTGCACTGGCTCCTCCCTCTATGCCCCTCCTCCAGACCTCAGTTAGAATCTGTGCCCGGCCAGAGCTGGGTGCTTTTAGTGAGCTCTCCTGAGCTTGCTAATAAGAAAGTATTTTAGTTAGGTTTTTTTATTTTCAGAGAGCTTCTGCTGGCAACAGACTCTCTGCTACGTGGGACTGAGGGGACAGAAGCAAACCTACTAACTGCGGCTAGGTTGCGCTTCTTAGGCTACTGGACACCATTAGCTCCAGAGGGTTCGAACTAGTGATGTGCACCGGACATTTTTCGGGTTTTGTGTTTTGGTTTTGGATTTGGTTCCGCGGCCGTGTTTTTGATTCGAACGCGTTTTGGCAAAACCTCACCGAAATTTTTTTGGCGGATTCGGGTGTGTTTTGGATTCGGGTGTTTTTTACAAAAAACCCTAAAAAACAGCTTAAATCATAGAATTTGGGGGTCATTTTGATCCCATAGTTTTATTAACCTCAATAACCATAATTTCCACTCATTTCCAGTCTATTCTGAACACCTCACACCTCACAATATTATTTTTAGTCCTAAAATTTGCACCGAGGTCTCTGGATGGCTAAGCTAAGCGACACAAGTGACCGACACAAACACCTGGCCCATCTAGGAGTGGCACTGCAGTGTCAGTCAGGATGGCACTTCAAAAAAATAGTCCCCAAACAGCACATGATGCAAAGAAAAAAAGAGGCGCACCAAGGTCGCTGTGTGACTAAGCTAAGCGACACAAGTGGCCGACACAAACACCTGGCCCATCTAGGAGTGGCACTGCAGTGTCAGGCAGGATGGCACTTCAAAAAAATAGTCCCCAAACAGCACATGATGCAAAGAAAAAAAGAGGCGCACCAAGGTCGCTGTGTGACTAAGCTAAGCGACACAAGTGGCCGACACAAACACCTGGCCCATCTAGGAGTGGCACTGCAGTGTCAGGCAGGATGGCACTTCAAAAAAATAGTCCCCAAACAGCACATGATGCAAAGAAAAAAAGAGGCGCACCAAGGTCGCTGTGTGACTAAGCTAAGCGACACAAGTGGCCGACACAAACACCTGGCCCATCTAGGAGTGGCACTGCAGTGTCAGGCAGGATGGCACTTCAAAAAAATAGTCAGCAAACAGCACATGATGCAAAGAAAAAAAGAGGCGCACCAAGGTTGCTGTGTGACTAAGCTAAGCGACACAAGTGGCCGACACAAACACCTGGCCCATCTATGAGTGGCACTGCAGTGTCAGGCAGGATGGCACTTTAAAAAAATTGTCCCCAAACAGCACATGATGCAAAGAAAAAAAGAGGCGCACCACAGGTATAGAATGTAGATGGATAGTATACTTAATGACGACACAGAGGTAGGTACAGCAGTGGCCTTCCGTACTGCTATATATAGTATACTGGTGGTCACTGTGTCAGCAAACTGCAAAACTAAAATGCACCACAGGTATAGAATGTAGATGGATAGTATACTTAATGACGACACAGAGGTAGGTACAGCAGTGGCCTTCCGTACTGCTATATATAGTATACTGGTGGTCACTGTGTGAGCAAACTGCAAAACTAAAATGCACCACAGGTATAGAATGTAGATGGATAGTATACTTAATGACGACACAGAGGTAGGTACAGCAGTGGCCTTCCGTACTGCTATATATAGTATACTGGTGGTCACTGTGTCAGCAAACTGCAAAACTAAAATGCACCACAGGTATAGAATGTAGATGGATAGTATACTTAATGACGACACAGAGGTAGGTACAGCAGTGGCCTTCCGTACTGCTATATATAGTATACTGGTGGTCACTGTGTCAGCAAACTGCAAAACTAAAATGCACCACAGGTATAGAATGTAGATGGATAGTATACTTAATGACGACACAGAGGTAGGTACAGCAGTGGCCTTCCGTACTGCTATATATAGTATACTGGTGGTCACTGTGTCAGCAAACTGCAAAACTAAAATGCACCACAGGTATAGAATGTAGATGGATAGTATACTTAATGACGACACAGAGGTAGGTACAGCAGTGGCCTTCCGTACTGCTATATATAGTATACTGGTGGTCACTGTGTGAGCAAACTGCAAAACTAAAATGCACCACAGGTATAGAATGTAGATGGATAGTATACTTAATGACGACACAGAGGTAGGTACAGCAGTGGCCTTCCGTACTGCTATATATAGTATACTGGTGGTCACTGTGTCAGCAAACTGCAAAACTAAAATGCACCACAGGTATAGAATGTAGATGGATAGTATACTTAATGACGACACAGAGGTAGGTACAGCAGTGGCCTTCCGTACCGTACTGCTATTATATATAGTATACTGGTGGTCACTGTGTCAGCAAACTGCAAAACTAAAATGCACCACAGGTATAGAATGTAGATGGATAGTATACTTAATGACGACACAGAGGTAGGTACAGCAGTGGCCTTCCGTACTGCTATATATAGTATACTGGTGGTCACTGTGTCAGCAAACTGCAAAACTAAAATGCACCACAGGTATAGAATGTAGATGGATAGTATACTTAATGACGACACAGAGGTAGGTACAGCAGTGGCCTACTGTACCGTAATGCTATATATTATATACTGGTGGTCACTGGTCATCAAAACTCTGCACTGTACTCCTCCTATATAATATTATACTGGTGGTCCCCAATCCCCACAATAAAGCAGCACACTGAGCACAGATATGGAGTGTTTTTCAGGCAGACAACGTATACTGGTGGTCACTGTCAGCAAAACTCTGCACTGTACTCCTGCTATATAATACAGCTGCTCCCCAGTCCCCACAATTAAGCAGTGTGAGCACAGATATATGCAGCACACTGTGAGCACAGATATGGAGCGTTTTTTTCAGGCAGAGAAAGGATAACTGGTGGTCACTGATCAGCAAAACTCTGCACTGTACTCCTCCTATATTATACAGCTGCTCCCCAGCCCTCCCCACAATTAAGCAATAGTGCACAGCACAATCAAGTTCAACAATAACGGAGAGGACGCCAGCCACGTCCTCTCCCTAACATTTCCAATGCACGAGTGAAAATGGCGGCGACACGCGGCTGCTTATATAGAATCCGAATCTCGCGAGAATCCGACAGCGGGATGATGACGTTCGGGCGCGCTCGGGTTACCCGAGCCATACGGGAGAATCCGAGTATGGCTCGGACCCGTGTAAAAAGGGTGAAGTTCGGGGGGTTTCGGTTTCTGAGAAACCGAACCCGCTCATTACTAGTTCGAACACCTGATCTTAACCTTGGTCGTCCGTTCCCGGAGCCGCGCCGCCGTCCCCCTCGCAGAGCCAGAAGTCAGAAGCCGGCAGAAGCAAGAAGACATCGAAATCGGCAGCAGAAGACTCCTGTCTTCACATGAGATAGCGCACAGCACTGCAGCTGTGCGCCATTGCGCCCACACTACCCTCACACTCCGGTCACTGTAGGGTGCAGGGCGCAGGGGGGGGGGGGGGGGGCGCCCTGGGCAGCAATTAGGATACCTTTTGGCAAAAAGACACATATATACAGCTGGGCACTGTATATATGTACGAGCCCCCGCCATTTTATTACACAGACCCGGGACAGAAGCCCGCCGCTGAGGGGGCGGAGCCTTCTTCCTCAGCACTAACCAGCGCCATTTTCTCTTTACAGCTCCGCTGAGAGGAAGCTCCCAGGCTCTCCCCTGCAGTATCAAGGTAGAAAAAGGGTAAAAAGAGAGGGGGGGGGGGGGGGGCACATAAATTTAGGCGCAAATTATCATAAACAGCAGCTACTGGGTAAACACTATGTTACTGTGTAATCCCTGGGTTGTGTGCTGGCATACTCTCTCTCTGTCTCCCCAAAAGGCCTTGTGGGGTCCTGTCCTCAATTAGAGCATTCCCTGTGTGTGTGCGGTGTGTCGGTACGTTTGTGTCGACATGTTTGACGAGGACGGTTACGCGGAGGCAGAACAAGTGCAAGTGACTGTGGTGTCACCGCCGACGGCGCCGACACCTGATTGGATGGATATGTGGAAGGTGTTAAATGATAAGGTAAGCTCCTTGCATAAAAGGTTGGATAATCAGTCAGGGTCTCAACCCGTGTCTGATTCTACAGCTCAGAGGCCGTCAGGGTCTCAAAAGCGCCCACTATCCCAGTTGGTTGACACAGATGTCTACACGGATTCTGACTCCAGTGTCGATGACGATGAGGCAAAGTTGCAGCCTAAAATGACTAAAGCCATCCGATACATGATTATAGCAATGAAGGAGGTATTGCACATATCGGAGGAAAACCCTGTCCCTGACAAGAGGGTTTATATGTTTGGGGAGAAAAAGCAAGAAGTGACTTTTCCCCCTTCACATGAATTAAATGAGTTATGTGAAAAAGCGTGGGATTCCCCTGATAGGAAAGTACTGATTTCCAAAAGATTACTTATGGCATATCCTTTCCCGCCAACGGATAGGTTACGCTGGGAATCCTCCCCTAGGGTAGACAAAGCGTTGACGCGCTTATCTAAGAAGGTGGCCCTGCCGTCACAGGATACGGCCGCCCTAAAGGATCCTGCGGATAGGAAGCAGGAAGGTATCCTGAAGTCTGTTTATACACATTCTGGTACTCTTCTGAGGCCAGCAATTGCTGCGGCCTGGATGTGTAGTGCTGTAGCAGCATGGACGGATACTCTGTCTGAGAAGTTAGATACCCTGGACAGGGAGACTATTTTACTGACCCTAGGACATATCAAAGATGCTGTCCTATATATGCGGGATGCCCAGAGGGACATTTGCCTGCTGGGCTCTAGAATAAACGCAATGTCGATTTCTGCCAGAAGGGTCTTATGGACTCGGCAATGGACAGGTGATGCCGACTCTAAAAAACACATGGAGGTGTTGCCTTATAAGGGTGAGGAATTGTTTGGGGACGGTCTCTCGGACCTAGTTTCCACGGCTACGGCTGGGAAGTCAAATTTCTTGCCATATATTCCCTCACAGCCAAAGAAAGCACCGTATTACCAAATGCAGTCCTTTCGTTCACAGAAAAGCAAGAAAGTCAGAGGTGCATCCTTTCTTGCCAGAGGCAGGGGTAGAGGAAAAAATCTGCACCATGCAGCTAGTTCCCAGGAACAAAAGTCCTCCCCGGCTCTCACTAAATCCACTGCATGACGCTGGGGCTCCACAGGCAGAGCCAGGAGCGGTGGGGGCGCGTCTCCGAAATTTCAGCCACCAGTGGGTTCGCTCACGGGTGGATCCTTGGGCTATACAAATTGTGTCTCAAGGATACAAGCTGGAATTCGAGGTGATGCCCCCTCACAGTTACCTAAAATCGGCCTTGCCAGCTTCCCCCAGGGAAAGTGAGGTAGTGTTGGCAGCAATTCACAAGCTATATCTCCAGCAGGTGGTAGTGAAGGTTCCCCTCCTTCAACAGGGAGGGGGTTACTATTCCACCATGTTTGTGGTACCGAAACCGGACGGTTCGGTCAGACCCATTTTGAATTTAAAATCCCTGAATATTTATCTGAAGAAATTCAAGTTCAAGATGGAATCGCTCAGGGCGGTCATTGCAAGCCTGGAGGAAGGGGATTTTATGGTGTCTCTGGACATCAAGGATGTGTACTTACATGTCCCCATTTATCCACCTCATCAGGAGTGCCTCAGGTTTGTGGTACAGGACTGTCATTACCAATTCCAGACGTTGCCGTTTGGCCTGTCCACTGCACCGAGAATATTTACCAAGGTGATGGCGGAAATGATGGTGCTCCTTCGGAAGCAAGGGGTTTCAATTATCCCATACTTGGACGATCTCCTCATAAAGGCAAGGTCCAGGGAGCGGTTGCTGATCAGCGTAGCACTCTCTCAGGAAGTGTTGCTACAGCACGGCTGGATTCTGAATATTCCAAAGTCGCAGCTGATTCCTACGACGCGTCTGCCCTTCCTGGGCATGATTCTGGACACAAACCAGAAAAAGGTGTTTCTCCCGGAGGAGAAGGCTCAGGAGCTCGTGACTCTGGTCAGAGGTCTCCTAAAACCAAAACAGGTATCGGTGCATCACTGCACGCGAGTCCTGGGAAAGAAGGTGGCGTCATATGAAGCCATTCCCTTCGGCAGGTTCCATGCGAGGATCTTTCAGTGGGATCTGTTGGACAAGTGGTCCGGATCGCATCTTCAGATGCATCGGCTGATCACCCTGTCCCCCAGGGCCAGGGTGTCTCTTCTGTGGTGGCTGCAAAGTGCTCACCTCCTCGAGGGCCGCAGGTTCGGCATACAGGACTGGGTCCTGGTGACCACGGATGCAAGCCTCCGAGGATGGGGGGCAGTCACTCAAGGAAGAAACTTCCAGGGGCTGTGGTCAAGTCAGGAGACTTGTCTGCAGATCAATATCCTGGAACTAAGGGCCATATACAACGCCCTGAGTCAAGCGGAGCCTCTGCTTCGAAACCAACCAGTGCTGATTCAGTCAGACAACATCACTGCAGTGGCCCATGTAAACCGCCAGGGCGGCACAAGAAGCAGGGTGGCAATGGCAGAAGCCACCAGGATTCTTCGTTGGGCGGAGAATCACGTACTAGCACTGCCAGCAGTGTTCATTCCGGGAGTGGACAACTGGGAAGCAGACTTCCTCAGCAGGCACGACCTCCACCCGGGAGAGTGGGGACTTCATCAAGAAGTCTTCACGCAGATTGCAAATCGATGGGAACTGCCACAGGTGGACATGATGGCGTCCCATCTCAACAAAAAGCTAAAAAGGTATTGCGCCAGGTCAAGGGACCCTCAGGCGATAGCTGTGGATGCACTAGTAACACCGTGGGTGTTCCAGTCGGTCTATGTGTTTCCTCCTCTTCCTCTCATACCAAAGGTGCTGAGAATTGTAAGAAAAAGAGGAGTGAGAACAATACTCATTGTTCCGGATTGGCCAAGAAGGACTTGGTACCTGGAATTGCAAGAAATGCTCACAGAGGACCCATGGCCTCTGCCTCTCAGACAGGACCTGTTACAACAAGGGCCCTGTCTGTTCCAAGACTTACCGCGGCTGCGTGTAACGGCATGGCGGTTGAACGCCGGATCCTAGCGGAAAAAGGCATTCCGGATGAAGTTATTCCTACGCTGATAAAGGCTAGGATGGACGTGACAGCAAAGCATTATCACCGTATATGGCGAAAATATGTTGCTTGGTGTGAGGCCAGGAAGGCCCCTACAGAGGAATTCCAGCTGGGTCTATTCCTGCACTTCCTACAGTCAGGAGTGACTATGGGCCTAAAATTAGGGTCCATAAAGGTCCAGATTTCGGCCCTGTCTATTTTCTTCCAAAAAGAACTGGCTTCACTGCCTGAGGTTCAGACGTTTGTTAAGGGAGTGCTGCATATTCAGCACCTTGGGATCTTAACGTGGTGTTGAGTTTCCTGAAATCCCACTGGTGTGAGCCATTTAAGACCGTGGAGCTAAAGTATCTCACGTGGAAAGTGGTCATGCTATTGGCCTTAGCTTCGGCTAGGCGTGTGTCAGAATTGGCGGCTTTGTCATGTAAAAGCCCCTATCTGGTTTTCCATATGGATAGGGCAGAATTGCGGACTCGTCCGCAATTTCTGCCAAAGGTGGTGTCATCCTTTCATTTGAACCAACCTATTGTGGTGCCTGCGGCTACTTGTGACTTGGAGGATTCCAAGTTGCTTGTCGTAGTCCGGGCTTTGAAGATTTATGTGACCAGAACGACTGGAGTCAGGAAGACTGACTCGCTGTTTGTCCTGTATGCATCCAACAAGCTGGGTGCTCCTGCTTCAAAGCAAACTATTGCTCGCTGGATCTGTGGCACGATTCAGCAGGCTCATTCTGCGGCTGGATTGCCGCATCCAAAATCAGTGAAAGCCCATTCCACAAGAAAGGTGGGCTCTTCTTGGGCTGCTGCCCGAGGGGTCTCGGCATTACAGCTTTGCCGAGCTGCTACTTGGTCGGGTCAGAGCCGGATTAAGGGGGGGGGCCCTGGGGGTACGTACCCCGGGCCCCCCTGTCCAAAAGGGCCCCCTGCCACACCACAGATCAGATCTTTCTTCCAATCCGATCTGCGGTGCTGCACTCCCCGGCTCCCGTCCCTACTGCAGCGGCGGCCGCACAGACAGGACACAGGACAGCTGAGCTGAGCGACGGCTCAGCTGTCCAATAATGTATGAATGAAGCAGCCTGCGTGCCCAGCCAATGACTGAGCGGCAGGCTGCTTCATTCATACATTATTGGACAGCTGAGCCATAACCAGGGGCGGAACTGCTGGAGATGATGGAGTCTTTTGCCGCCGAGATCCAGTCCTAAAAGGGGCACCTGACCTCCCCGTGCTGTATCCTTCCTGCTTTTACAGAGGAGCATCAATCGTCATAGGTGGTGCTCCAATCCAGTGACCTGGACTCAGTGTTCGTCACCAAACATGCGTCTGCGACCCTGACTGGGCCTGGCAGAGGAGCCAGGAGCCGGTAAACAGTGCAGTATGCGGGGCGGGTGTGCAGAGGAGAGCGGATGGGAGCCAGAAGAGAAGTAGCAGATGAATGTGGTAATACGTGAACATCTATATGTAAAACACTGCAGCCGTATAATAGTGTAGAATGCTTCCTGCACTGAAGATCGGTTGTAACAGAAATGGCAACAATGTTGCTTCTACTAAAAGTATCTAGTAATCCCCCACCATCTGTCTCTGATCTCAACCTCTACAGGAATATTCATGTTGCTGTCGAGAATATGAGTCTCTATACTTGTATTTATAGTTTGCCATGTTATTTACTGTTGTCGTATTTTTTATGTATTTGGGCTATATAAATTTATGTTATAAATGTTAGCTATTGTGTGTACTAAATGATTATGTTAAACACTATACCCATGTAATGTGTCTGTGATATATTTAAATACTGTTGGTATATTTCCTTAATTAAGAGTCTGAATGTCAGCGGCTGCACTGAGTTTATTGAAATGTGTATTGATTCGTTTTTAAATATTTTCTTTAAAAAAATGGAGCCTTCTCAGAGCTATAATTTGTGGAATAGCATAATTAAAATTGTATGGATGCATTTTACCAGCCACTGCCCGGATCTTAAAACCGTGTTTTAAACTGATGTAATATTGTGATTGGTCGAATGAGCTGTATAGGGTTAGGGCATATATGCCCACTTTCCGGGAGGGGGCAGCCAGGTCAGCACAAAAGGGGTTCTGGTTGTGGCATGGGGTGGCGGTACGGAGGAATGGAGATGTGATCACTTCATTGCAGCCCCATTCCTCGCTCTACAATGCCCACATTACTTTTCCTCCCCGTATGCGCTGGCTGCGGGGGTGAGTGGGCAGCCAAGGGAGATGGTGCAGGAGACTGCGGGGGAAGGTGGTGGGTGTAAACCGGTTCCAGGAGACCTGCCTACTTTACTGGGCTGCCAGGAGTGGCACCCGATTTTCAGGAGCCTTCCGGTCATTCCGTGAGAGTAGGCAAGTACTGTATGTGTTAGGATTTGTTAAGGAGATTGTGTTAGGGCGGAGCCACTGGGGGGGGGGGGGGGGGGACACACCATCATCTCTTTTGCCTCCGGGCACCTGGTATGAAGATACACCACTGGAGCCATCGCTCAGCTCAGCTGTCCTGTCTGTGCGGCTGCCGCTGCAGTGGGGACGGGATCGCAGGGAAGGAGTTTGGCTTTGGCTGGGGAGGCAGGCTGGCTGTATAAAAAGTAAAGAGTGCCGCATTATTGTCTATATATAAATATATATATATATATATATATATATATATGTGTGTGTGTGTGCATGTATATATAATACATATATATATATATATATATATATATATATATATATAAATTGATATAATTCATCTGCCTTCTCTTTATTAGGGGCTCCACTGTTTTAAGTGCCCCGGGCCCCCCATGGTCTTAATCTGGCTCTGGGTCGGGTTCAAACACATTTGCAAAGTTCTACAAGTTTGATACCCTGGCTGAGGAGGACCTTGAGTTTGCCCATTCGGTGCTGCAGAGTCATCCGCACTCTCCCGCCCGTTTGGGAGCTTTGGTATAATCCCCATGGTCCTTACGGAGTCCCCAGCATCCACTAGGACGTTAGAGAAAATAAGATTTTACTCACTGGTAAATCTATTTCTCGTAGTCCGTAGTGGATGCTGGGCGCCCGTCCCAAGTGCGGACTTTCTGCAATACGTGTATATAGTTATTGCTTACTAAAGGGTTATGTTATGTGGCATCAGTTGAGTGATGCTTGTTTGTTGTTCATACTGTTAACTGGGTAAGTTTATCACGAGTTATACGGAGTGATTGGTGTGGCTGGTATGAGTCTTACCCTGGATTCCAAAATCCTTTCCTTGTAATGTCAGCTCTTCCGGGCACAGTTTCCTTAACTGAGGTCTGGAGGAGGGGCATAGAGGGAGGAGCCAGTGCACACCAGGTAGTACTAAATCTTTCTTTAGAGTGCCCAGTCTCCTGCGGAGCCCGTCTATTCCCCATGGTCCTTACGGAGTCCCCAGCATCCACTACGGACTACGAGAAATAGATTTACCGGTGAGTAAAATCTTATTTTTTCTCTTCTTTTTCTTCTCCTTCTCCTTCTTCTTCTTCTTCTTCTTATTATTATTATTATTTATACTCTGCAGTGACCATCTTCAAATGGCAATATGATGCTAGTAGCTGTACGTTAATAGACATCTGCATGAGAAGCTGTGAGAATCTATGACAGTAGTAGTCCAGCAGTTCCCCCTAGACTGATAGGCCCCAATCAGGGCTGGCTCTACCACTAGGCAGCTGGAAGCCGGGATCTGAAGAGGGCACCACTGAGTTTGCCTATCACAAATGTAAGGATGTCTCTGAAAAAAAAAATCCTTGTTGTACTTAATGCAAGTGGTGTCTGTGGAACTTTTAAGCCATCTGAAGGGCTGGGAAATGGGTATTGGTGGTGGTTGGGGCAGTAGGTGGAAGTTTTGCTTAGGGTGCTGAGAAACCTTGCACCAGCCCTGCCACCAATGTGATTATGGATATGAATAGCCATTAATGTGTATCTGTTAAATACACACACACTGGAGGCAGTCATTTTTTGGGCTAATCAATATCCATCCAATTTACTGGGAAGTACTTACACTCTCAGTTCCAAGTAAACTGATAGACTGCATTCTCATGCATGATTATAAGAATTTCAAGTGTGCTGTCAGCAGCAGCTGGTATAGGGGTGGTCAGCTCCCCTTTAGTGCTAAGCACAGTATAAATAATTATATTCCAGCGCTGGCTGTGTAATAGTTAATAACAGGATGGTTTGTGTAATATTGCATAGAAACAGTTTAACACAGTGGTTCTCAAACTTTTTTGAATCATGATGCCCCAGAGTATCAGAATTTTTTTCACGGCACCCCTAGGCAGAGCCGGCCCTAGGCATAGGCAAACTAGGCAAATGCCTAGGGCATTTGGAATGCCTAGGGGCACAAGCAGATTCTGCTGATTAAAATGATATGCGGCATGCCTATATTCTGTGTGTGACTGCGGCTGTATCTGCATACGAAATGCTACGTTACAGTGTATTCCTGGAAATCACTGTTACATAGCATTTTGTATTCAGAGACAGCCACTGTCGCACACAGAATATAGGCATGCTACACATCTTTTTAATCAGCAGAAGCTGCTTGTGCATCCTAGTCACATAGCAATGAAAATACAACACATTTTCTGCAAAAAAAAGCCCAACATTAGCAGAGCTGTACGGGAGCTGCATGGCATATTGAGGCAAGATGTATGAGGACATATCTGTATCCAAGCAGAGGCAGAGGTCACAGTGTTAGTGGCTGTGTGAGTGCTGTATGTTGGTAGGTTCGTTGTGTAATAGTATTCAGCATATGGGTAAGGGGCATTATGTGTGTCGTGTATAAATGCATTAATAATGTGTGACATATGTGTAAGGGGCATTATGTGTGTCATTATGTGTATAAAGGCATTAATAAAGGTTGGCATAGTGTATAAGGTGCATTATGTTTATAAGGACATTAATAATGTGTGTCATATGTGTAAGGGGCATTACTGTGTGGTATTATGTGTATAAAGGCAGTACTAATGTGTGGCATTATGTGTATAAGGTGCTTTACTGTGTGGCGTAATGTATAGAAAAGGCGCTACTGTGTGGTCTAATGTGAATAAAGAGTAATATGGTGTGATGTAATGTGAATAAGGATCAATTCAGTGTGATATAATCCGAATAAGGAGCACTACTGTGATTAGTAATATATATAAGGTAAAGTGGTACTACTGTGTGATGTAACGTGAAGAAAGGACATTATCACATGATATAATGTGAATAAAGTTGCACTACTGTATGGCATCATTTGAATTGGGGGTACTATTGTGTGGCCATGTCCCTTCCCAAAAGAACATGCCCTTTTTTGGTCTGCGTGCCGAATTTGCGCACTGTTCCTGTTTAAAATGTAGAGGGTAGGAGCACCAAAATGAGGACTGCTATAACTGAGGGGTGATAGTGTTGGGAAAGGGGGGCAGAGTCAGAGGTGGAACTAGCAGCGGTGCTAGGGGGCACCAGCCAAAATCTTGTCTAGGGCATCATATTGATTAGGGCCGACTCTGCCCCTAGGCCAGAAGTTTCTTACTGGGAAATTTAGAAAGAAATATTGAATGAAGTAAATTGTGCTTATATGTCATCCTTATGGTGGGCACACATGGGTGAGATAACTATGGCCGATTTTGTACCAGTCTTCACAGTCTATTTTTTATCTTGAGATACCGACCTGCCAGGGGCGCGCATCGGTATCTCAAGGTGTATACAGACGTGCGATACACACTATTTTTACTTGCGATATTGACTATAAAGTCAATATCGCAAGCAAAATTGCACCGTGTGTGGGCCCCATTAGGTTCAGTTATGTGGGGAGGGACAGGATTTGCTTCTGTTTGTCCACATATTTTATAATTGGCAGCCACCAGCACTAGTTTTGCCTATTAATAATTTGAATTGGTCCTGGACCACCAAACGAAGGCACCCCTGCAAGTGTCCTGAGGCACCCCAGGGTGCCACGGCACACAGTGTGAGAACCACTGGTTTAACATGAAAATTAAAAAGGTAACAATATAAAGGTGCCACAAAACAATGAAAAAGATAATTAAGCGGTATCCGGTCCTTAGGACGACAGTACTTAGGTCGATACTCATTAGGTCAACCACTTTTGGTCGACATGGCTTAGGTCGACATGGTCTATAGGTCAACATGGTCACTAGATCGACATGGACAAGGTCGACATGGTAAAAGGTCGACATGCATTTTTCACATTTTATTCAATTTTTTTTATCTTTTTCATACTTTCCGATCTACATGTACTGCAATTGGGAACGATAACTTGTGCTGAGCGCAGCGAGGCACCTTGCCTGAAGCGAGGGGACACTAATTGGGGTTCCCTGTCACTTTACGAACAAAAAGACACCAAAAAAAGGTAAAAAAACTCATGTCGACCTTTTTCCATGTTGACCTAGTGACCATGTTGACCGATTTCAGATGTCGACCTAGTCACTGTCGACCAATAGTAGTCGACCTAGTCACTGTCGACCTAGTTAGTGTCTATGCTATGATATATAAATATATTAAAAGGGGGAAAGATTTCATATAGCAATGCCTCTGTTTGCTCCTATATCGAGCATCAACAAGCACTGGCTAGGACCTTCTCCAATTAATGTCCATATTAGGTGACTTATTCACAGCAAAGTTTGCCAGATCCCAGTGGTTGCAGTCCCCAAAAAGTACTCTCAGCAGCATATATAGTAATTGGCGCTGAATGGGTGATCCAAGATGGTTTTAAAGTGCTGTATTGCAGCGTCCCATGGAGATGACCGTCCATATATTGCCAGAGCAGGGATTCCAGAAGGCTTTAAAATGAATAATCTCAGGCTCAATGCGTTTCACTGGTCCAAAAGCACGCAGCGTCCTCAGTTCTCACGCACATTGCGTCACCCGATATGGCTATCCCGTCTGTGTGTATCAAGGTCTGTACTCCACGGAGTGACCTACAATACTTCTCCGGTCTTGTACAATACGTACACACCACAATAATTCACACATTTCTTAGCATTATTTTGTGCATCAATAACACATGAGAAAAATCAGCAATGATAAACATTGTGCTCTGCTTTCTGCCATGTAGAGCAAATTGACACAAAAACATAACCCTCTTGTTGCCACATCAGAGCGGATAGAAGCAAATACTGGGAACTGGAACGATTATGACTGTTTTGTTGGATCTTTCTCTGGGCTCTGGCAGTGAGTACTGCGTTGGAAAGAACATCTGCTAGCTGCAGAGAGGATTAATAATAACATAACGTGTCTTTGGAGTCACTTGTTGTGGAATGAAATACAAACATCTCTTACTTGGAATAAAGTTTACAGAACTGGCACAATAAATATTAGCGGCAGTGGGTGATGGGGATTCAGTTCTGAATGATGAAAGCAAATGCCTCCACAACGATTACAGTTGGCAACAAGTAAAATCACAATTTTTCCCCTTGACCCTCTTAGAGATGCACAGGAAAATTAGCGATGTTTGGCTATTGTATTCAGCAATTATGGGCCTGATTTAAAGTTGTACACAATGCCGATATTTGTAACACTGCACACTCACCAAGGTATCTTAGTGCTGTCGCTCACAGTGAGGATTTCTTCGCAAAAGTGTTGACAGTCAGGGACCGTTTGTGAGTAGTTACTGGGCGTGGCGGAAAAACGCAGGCGTATCATGACAGTTTTCGGGGCCTGTCAGGCTGCCACTGCAATCCTGTATGCAGATAAAATGACACTGATGTCTGAGTTGGCCATTCTGGGTGACCACAGACTCAGAAAGAGGGAGCATCTCAAAACTCTGACGGCTGTTGCATTAGAATATTTTGGCATATCCACAGCTACAAATAGCGCAGCAGCAATAGCAAACAACTATGAATCAGGCCTTATGTGCGCAGCAGAATATAGCTGTGACTTGTCTTCATGACAATGAGTTGTTTTGAAAGCTAATGAGATGACTTCAATGCATAGTTAACTGAATAAATGACTGAATCCTATAATGCCTGAATGACCACCAAATTAAGGATAAGGCCAGTACTCAATTGCCGATGCGGGAGAGATGTGTGCTGAGCGAATCGCTCAGCACACAGCTCTCCCCCCGCTCAGCACAGCGCGATGTGTGCTGAGCGTGCGCTCATTTCACCCAGCGGGTGGAGTGAGCGACCCGCTAGATTGGCCTGCAGGCCAATCTAGCACCAGCGATAATGATGCACGGGGCTGCACATCGCTATCGCTGTGAGGGGTACACACGTAGAGATCACTGCTTAAAATCTAAGCAATCTAGTCAGATTGCTTAGGTTTTAAGCAACGATCGCTCCGTGAGTACCCCCCCTTTAGACTTCACAAATAACAGATGTTACCTAGGGGCTGCAGTCCGTTCAGTAAAACAAAATTGGTATCATTGTATGCTTGTCTAATTGACACAATTTGTATTACCACACCTCACCCATCTCTTCTTTTCTACCTCCCCACTGTGAGGGTAATGTGCAGTAAGTTCCAGATGCAAAAGTATTATATTTACAAAGTGAACATTACAATTCTTCAAAGTATTTGCCAGAGAAGTCTATGCAAAGTTGCATGCACTCAAACCACTTGGTGAAGCAGTTGGACCAGTCCAAAGCAGGTATGTCTTCTACAAGCTGGATGAAGGTCTCCAGTGCAGCTTCTGGTGACTCACAACGAATCCCACGCATCTTGCGCTTGATTTGTGGGAACAAAAGACTTCGAAGTGGACCAGGTCTGGCTGTATGGCAGATGTCCAAGCTCCTGGTTGCATCCATGAGCCAGAAAGTCAACCACTTTCTTGGACTTGTGGGCAGGTGCATTGTCATGATGGAGAAGGGAAATGGCTTGAAACACTTCTGACAAGCATTGGTTTGCATACCAGTCCCAAGTGACGGTGTGCTACTGCATGAGTAGTACGGTAGCTACATGACCAGTCTCGGGAGTTCACTGGGGTCCACTGGGCTTACTGTTGGTTGGTCTGGGAATCAAAACTATAGATCCAGGATTCATCACCACTGATGATCTCCCAGACAGAGTTTGAGCAACCCCCATCAAACCTGGCCAGCATGCTGTAGCACCAAGTCACCTGAACCTCCTTCTGCTCTCAAGTCAGCTGATTGGGCACCCAGCGTGCAGAAACCTTGCTCAGGCCAAGCTTTTTGTGGCGTATAAAGCAGATGGATCACAATGAGATGCCTATCTCCTTTTCTAACTGAGCCATAGTCACAGTGGCATCCACCTCAACTCTGGCCCGCACGGCAGCTTTCTCCAGTGCCCACATTTTCAAACCACCCAAACACAGTGGTTCCTCCACAAAAGCAGCTCGCAGTCAGTCAAAACGCTCCTGCTGTCGCAGACCATTTTTTGTAGTCTTAGAAGATCATGGCTCTTCAGTGGCCTCTAATGAGCTCCATTACATGTCTGTGAAGGAAGTGAAGATGCCGACTTCTTCAGTGTGCAGTGCTGCTTATATATGGTTCTGTGCCTTGACATTTCACAAGAACTTTAGTCAGAGATTACAGTTCACAACCAGACAATCTACCTATGCTTATTGCATGCCACTCCCTCAGAGGGAAAAATGGAAAAAAGACAATTATGGTGTACATGGCCATGCCTCCTGTGATAAGGCCATACCCCCTGAAAAGTACCTGGGCCCAGCCAGGCTCTCTACTGCCGTGGCTGAAAGGCATGCCATGCTCCTGTGAGTGGGTGTATCATGTGTATCACCCCCAAAGAGGTGTGGCCATACCCCCAGCACGCTGTGGTCACACCCCCTCCAGGGGGGAGGCACGGGGGCACAGAAAGTTGTTGTATCGGGGCCCAGGATTTCTCATGGCAGCCCTGCCACTACCACCTCTTGGAGGAGAGATAAAGGTGGCCACTAGGTGGGCTGGGGTGAATTGCATCCTTATACTTATACAGAGGAAAGGGACAACACTCAAAGACTTTTAAAGTGAAGAAGTATATTGTAAACAGTCACAAAATTTTGTTACTTTGTTCACAATATACTTCCATTTTGAAATCAATTTATCTCATACAGGTGTGGTTCATAGGATTGACCACACTTAGGTCGACAGTGACTAAGTCGACACACAAAATATGCAGACACAAGCATTGTGTCGACATGATCAAGGTCAACATGACAAAAGGTCGACATGAGGTTTTTTCATTTTTTGGGTGTCGTTTTCTTTGTAGAATGGCCGGGAACCCCAATTAGTGCACTGTGTCCCCTCGCATGGCTCATTTCGCTTGCCATGCTTCGGGAAAGGTTACCGTTAGCAATTTTACTCCATGTGGATCGTTAAGTATGAAAAAGTAAACAAAATTTAAAAAAATTGTGAAAAACTCACGTCGACCTAGTACATGTTGACCTAGTGGCCGTGTCAACCTAGAAACCCTGTCGACCTAATGCATGTTGACCAATAGTGGTCGACCTGATTACTGTCGACCAAAGTGTGGTCGACCTAGAGACCGGATACCATCTCATACTTGCCAACTTTTGAAAAAGCATTTCAGGGAGATTGTGAAAGTAACGCCTATCAGCGCGGGCGTGTACTGCTACATCGGAGAGGCGTGTCATAAACATGACTTACATCCAAATGTAAATGAGCTCCAAAGTTAGTAAGATCTACTCGTTGAAGAAAAGACACAGTTATTTTGCAGGATTTGTTTGTGTATTGTGTTTTACAAGATGTTCCATATACTGTAAGTGTCCACGAAAAACCTTATTTAAAATTCATGTAGCCATAGGGATCATTGTGTCTTATAACCAATGCAGGAAAATGGCACTGATGATCCTATTTGAATGTATGTATGTCTGATTTCTTGTTTTCCCCAAGAATGTAACAGCTGTATAATGGGGATAAGGTGCAATCAGGGAGATTACTGTTATTTCAGGGAGTCTCCTGCAGAATCTTGGAGGGTAGGCAGCTAGTGTCTGTCTGTCCTGAATCAGCATATGGGGATATTTAATAGTATGTGTACACATACTGTACATACACACACGTACATATATTTGTATGCTCCTTAGTGTGTTCCATCCCCCCTCTGTAAGTTAATTACTGCCCCCCTCACCCCACGCCCTACATATGTACTGTGTTGTGCCCCAGTGGCTGTGTTTTCCCTATTATGCTGTTTACAGGTGCAAACCCCCTATCGGGCTGTAAGAACTGTAGTGTCTGTGGTCCAGCAGAAACCACCATGGGTTACTTACCTAGAAGTTGTTTCCTTGTTTCCCCTCGTAATTGGCAGGATACCTCTTACAGGCGGCAGCCTGCTGGGTGCAGACATGTAGTCAGGTGCTGCTTGCTGTTGGAAAGCAGGGATCCAGAAGCCTAGAGGAGGTGCATCAGGGCTATGAGGAGCGGCCGCGGGGGTGTCCCCCAGGAGTCATAGCTACATTTGCCTTACCATGACTTGATGTTACACGTGTCGGCACAGAGAAAGTGCTGAGACACTATGTGGTACAGCCTGATAGCGGCAACTGCACCTGATTAGACCTACAGCAGCGGCGAGCACAGTGTAAAGGAGGAGGCCGCATACAGAGGCAGCCTTCAGTTTTTGCTAGATTAATTCAGGTGCGCCCTCCAGGAGACGGCGCAGCTAGGAAGCAACCTAAAGCTGCCTAATGTTAGAGCCGGCCCTGCCTCTGAGGCACCTTGTGCCTCATGCCTCAATGTTGTCTCTAGTTCATGGTGAATTGTTAAGAGGCTTTCCTATAAATATCAATTCAGAACACATTACGACTGTCTCCACTAGGTACACTTTAAAGGGGAAGGGGGTGGGTGGGGGGTGGACAGGGGTGGGGGGTTGTTTTTACCTCGTGTCCATGTCATGCATTGTGCGGATTAATATTACATGTGCACTACAAATGGGAAATATCCTGTAGACATATATCTGATCTGGTGTTAATATTATCCTGGCATATGTACTTATTGCAAACTCTGTAAAGTACTTTATGACACTGTAGTACATTCAGAACAAATGACGGATTCAAGTGTGTGATCGGAGATTGGGCAACTTTATTTATTAAGATCTATTTATAACAAGGGGGATTTAATGGTGCAAATCACCAGCAATTGTACCTTACAAACCACCAATTTTTATTTTAACTATTTGGAGGCTTAATCTGGAAATCGCCCGCAATATGAGACAAATTGTGAAAGGTTTGACAGCCAAAAAAAGAAAACATGTCATTAATGATGGAGACGCCATTTATATTTCATCCTTTGCGGCACTGTGACAGTATGCACCGGCCTCCATTATTAATTATTTAACATGGCCCTAATTAACATAAAAATATTATTGCCCTATTATGTAATTAAAAAATAATATTGACCACTTTATATATAATAACTATAATACTGTCTGCATAATTAAAACTATTACTTATTTTTAAATTGGCTCTAATAATGAAATAAATAATTGTGTGGCGTAAATCTATTTTTAATTATTTGGGTCACTTAATTAACTATTAATTAGAGACAATCTAATACTTCTGCTTAATGTGCCTGTTCTGGCTGGACAGATAGTATAAATTGCATGCAGTTTGAGCACTCTCTCTAAACGGTGGCTGCTTTATAAACTGCCATTTAATAAATCCACAGATTTGTATTCAGGACAAAAATAAATAAATCAGGATCACCATGTGCTATAAATTATGTATAGAAACATAGAAATTGACCATAGAAAAGAACCACTTGGCCCATCTAGTCTGCCCCCCTTTTTTTTTTTTACCATATTTTTATCTCAAACATTATTTGATCCTTGTTTCTCTGTAAGGATATCCTTATGTCTATCCCATGCATGTTTAAATTGCACTACCGTCTTAGCATCTACCACCTCTGATGGGAGACTATTCCACTTGTCCACTACCCTTTCTGTGAAGTAATTTTTCCTCAAATTTCAACTGAACCTCCCCCCCTCCAGTCTCAGTGCATGTCCTTGTGTATGTATAGCTATGTACACATCAGAACGATATTGTCTGCGATGGGACCCGGCATCGGCAAGTGCATACACACTTGCCGATATCGGGCGCGACGGTGTGAAAGTGGGTGGGTGGAAGGGGGTTTGCAGGGGCCATACTGCATTCAGCAGCATGGTCCTCGCAAGCGATGTCGCCCGTTGGACCTGCAGCGGATCGTCAGCGACATTGTGCATACACACTGGGCAGTATCGTGAACGATGTGTCAGAATCGGGCACATCGTTTCAATATCGTTCTGGTGTGTTTTTAACCAAAAACACTTGTTGAATACAAAAACTTACTCTATGAAATGTACTCAGCAAACTGCAAATAATAGATTAAAATAGTCACCTCACACTAAATTTACGGCCAAAAATCTTAAGACTAAATACTAGATACTATAGACTGAAAATATACTAGGTGTAATGATACTTTTACATTACTCTAGTAATCCTGTTAATATTTAGTGCATTTATTGAGTGGATAATGTCAACACTGTAATTTCACCTACCCATAACCTATTTATATAACACCTTGTAAACCTTTAATATACATTACTTTTCCTAATACTTGGCATCTTTCATATATTCCTTTGTACACCTAGCCTTATAATCTATTCTAGATGTATTACTCCCTTAGGGGGAGATTTATCAAAGTCTGGGGAGAGGCTGTGTTCGAAAAAAATGATAGGAGCTGACTGGTTGGTACTTTATCTCTCTCCAAACTGCGATAAATCTCCCCCTTTAAGTGTATGTACCCTATTCTTACACATTAGAGATTTCAGTTTTCTTTACTTTATTACAGAGCTGTTGAACTGAATTATTAATTAATTAACAGGTTTTTATATATATATATAAATATATATATATATATATATATATATATATATATCACTCATATTACGCAGAGCTTTACAGAGAAGATACTGGTTTGTACTGTGGACACAGTGAGCCTGATTCTGAATTGCACATAATGCTGTCCCAATTTTAGATGCCGTCAGCGATGGTAAGTCTTATGTGACTATCTATGAGTCGGCTGCATCTATGCGACAGCATCTTCCCCAGCCCTGCGGCACTTACACATACCGCATGCTTGGTGCAGAAGATGTGAGGGAAAATGCCCTGCATACTTTATACAAAAGTCTGGCTACAGGCCCATGACTTTTGCACGGGACACTTCTCTTCTGTGTGAGCACCCATTCAGCGTTGGTGAAAACAGAGTGAGCAGCAGCCAGCACTGAACTGCTTCTAGCTACGCAATGTTGCATATGGCGGCCGCAGACTTCTGTGCAACTCAGAATCAGGCCCAGTGTATCGATGATGGGTACTGTACGTCTTAAAGAACAACTCCAGCCTATTCTGGCTGGCGCAACCATGCATTCATGTGTCCGGGGCTCCTGCCTTGTCTGCCTCAGCCAGTGACAGGTCAGTACTCCAGGAGCAACCGCTGAAAGAACGTTGAATAAATACATTTACTGTATGATTCTGGGATGTTTATGTTAATAAAAAACAACAACATTTAATTACAGACATGATTTTTTGATCTGACGTTTTGATATAGTCTTTTTAATAATTTAACATACAACAAGCCTCACTTACATCATAAGGATTAAATCACATTGGTTTTGTGCTCTAATTGTAAAGATAATGTATTAGTCACTGCCAAAGCTATGCAGCTCCATCCCTCTCAGTGCTAGCACTGCATAGTTTCAGGGCCAATTTATATACCTCGTTCAAAGTTCAGTTTCTATAGATCTTAAAAATGTGGTCACAGTCCAACTACACAATTCAAACATGTTCCACCTGATATAAATACATACATATTTATAGAGACTAGAAAAATATTAAGCAGGGCCCACATGCCTAAAAAACTGTGTCTAATACATTCTAAATATACAATCTGTCATTCCTTTTCCAATCATGGTACAAAATAAAGTATTTTCTGTTTTGCGTTGTAATGAAGGTTCAAACTTGATATGCTGTACTCCAAGATTGTCCCAAAAGTGAACAGCTATATCCTATCCCATCTCCAGGAGCCAGTCGAAAAAACTGGGCACTGCCACACTCCCCTGCACCTGTGTCTTGGAGTGAAGGATGAGGGCGCTGAAAATATCTCCAACTTTCCAAGACTTTGCTTGAACCAGTCGTGTGACCTCCAGGAACTTAATTGGAAACAAAGAGGTTTTGGAATAGTTGGTTAGTCTAAAAAGGATGCATGGGTTTCAGAACAGAGGTTTGTCTGCATTTTCAGTTGAACATTTTTCCACATTCAAACAGCCAGCTCTGCAAATTAGTAAGAGCCAATGAGGGAGCAGTTCCAGGGACTAAACTACCAATCAGGATAAAACCACAGAAATGCAACATTTGTGCAGATGTTCCCAGGTTTATGGGTAATTGCATGGATCTGTCCAATGAGAGGAGTTGGTTGACATTTGGGGGTACTTATGGAGTATGTCTTAGGCACAGGAGTGAGCTTACTTTTTCAGCCATGTACCAAAACATTTTCTGGGAAGATATTTAAAATTTTCTGAATTACTGCATAGATGGGACCTTAAATGTGTTCAGCTTATCTAAGTCATTAAAATAGATTCAACATTAAATTTATACAGTAAGTGAATGTTTTAGATTCAGTGACTGGTGTGATCTCCTTTAGTCAAACATTTAAGGTACAGTAATCTTTGATCAGTCGTTCACATCAACTGGAAGGAATTTCCACCCATTCCTCCTTACAGTGCTTCAACGTCAATGGACTTTCTTATATAAACACCCTAATTCTGGTCCTGATTCAATGTTTCTTCTGGATTCAGGTCTGGACTTTGACTTGACCATTCTAAAGCACAAGCTTTTATCTGTTTCAACCATTTCTTTATAGATTAATTTCAGTTCACAGGCGGAAACCTTGACATTCTCCTGTAGAAATTGCTTGTGCAATCCAGAATTCCTAGTTCTATCAATGATGTGCATGTTATCCTGGTCCCATGGCAGCAAAACAGACCCAAACCATGATACTGCTACCACCGTGTTTCACGGTTAGGAGGTTAGGATGAATTTTGTTGGGGTGCAGCATTTGGGATTCTACAAAGACAACTGTTTTCATTTAAGCCATAAAGTTCTAATTTTAACTTATCCATTCAAAGAGCATTCTTCCATGACCTTCGGACATTACCCTTGGGCACTTGTGATCTCACAGAATATTATATATATTACTCTTGCAGTGATCTTTGTTGGACCACTGGGAAGAGTAACAATGTCTTGGTGAAGCACAAAGTCTAGATAACATTTTGGCACCTTTTCCAGCTTATTGACCATAAACAACTCTGCTTTGTGGCATGCTCAAACATCTATATTGATTGAGGTAAGTCATGCATTCACAAAGCTGTGTAGTGAAGATGAGCATTTGCTAGTGAATAGGACAGAGATGCCCAACTTCACATGACCTCATCCCATTGCTTGACACTCCTGACTCTAATTATCCCTTCACTGAGCTGATAATCTTAGAGGTCACATACTTTTTCAGACAAAGAAATCTATTGCATGATCAATAAACTTAGCCTAGATGTGAACACCCCATTACCACCCAGTGATCCCCATTCAGCTGCAAGTAGAGTTGTGACTGAGATGTGGATGACTGAGAATCACTTGTAGCTGCTAGTGCTTAGCTACGGAGCATGTACAATACAAATAATCAGAAAATCTATTTGCAAGACAGACTTAAAAGCAACCCTGATTCACCTTTTTATATATTTAAATACCCTCAAACTTTTAAACGGACAGAGATAACCCCTGTTCTCTGCATTTGTTGTGGTGTTAGATGTACTGGTAACCGAGCCACTTCAAGTTTATCAGTAGCTGGAGAGACATGGGTTGCCTATCTCTACCCTAAATAATTCTTCTCCGGGGTTCGGCATTTAATACTGACGGTCGGGATGCTGGTGGTCACATGACTGACACCGGCATCCTGACACTGAAGATCCCGACTGCAGATTGGGTAAGTATTTCTACCTTCCCCTCCTCCCTTCCCCTAACCCTTTGGAGGTGGCGGCTATGGCTAACCCTCTGGGGGTGTCGGCTATGGCTAACCCTTGGTGGGTGGTGGCTATTGATAACCACCCCCTACTTCCTAACCCCTCCCTAGTGCCTTACCCTAACCCCCACTCCGATACTCACCTTCAGGATGTCGGCTGTTGGTGTGCTGGCACCTGGTCTCCTGAGTCGTGTTGGGATTGCGGCATCAGTCACATGACTGCCATCATTCTGGTGGATGGGATGCGTTCTCTGCCGTCACAAATTATTAGCACAGAACGGCCTTTGACACTCAATCAACCGACCTATAAAAGCCAGGGATGCCTAGAAGGGGGTGGGGACTTGCTGTGGAGGTGTAACTATGCCCCCAAGATAGCGCGGCCATACCACCCTCATCTCATTTTGCCTCCATGCTGCAGCGCATAGTTTCTTTTAAATGAACACAGTGGGGCATGGCCACACCTTCACTTGGCCACGCTCTCACCACCTCCAGTATCCTGACCTTCGAGTTCTTGGAGGCCATGCTGTTAAATTGTTTATGTACTAGACATAATATACTGTAAATGCAGGGTAATTTGTGAATGTTCACGCCCTGCGATATAGCCCCATCTATATGTTTCTAGTCACTGCAACCTCAGACATCCTCTCTCACATATATAAAACAGTTCTCAATCTGTGCCATTCACACAACAAGAAGACCCAGCAATTGGACAGTACCTTCTGAATACTGCTTTCCTGAGATTGTGTGAAGTACACAGTGGGTATTCCTAGCTCTGATGCAGCAATCCACTGCAAAGTTGTGCGAAGCTCTCGGTCCGAGCACTCAGAATCCAGGTCAATGTTTAAGACTGACACTTCCTGCTGACAGCTGGCAGTGCCCACTGATAACCCAGAGGTACATTCTGCAAAGAGAGGCAACAGGAGAATGAGCTTAGATGCAATTCATTATATGCAATAAAGGACATCTGAGAATATACTGTTGCACAGGTAACCTGTTTAGAAAAATTACTAGAGGGCATTTATATACTAATAAATTATAGTCATCTGAACGTGTCAAAAGCCGTAAGGGTACTGCATTTTATAATATTGGCGTTTCCTGACCAGCAATCTGCAATATCCAACAATACAGTCACTGTGAATAGAGAATAGTGATAGAGAGAACGCTTTCTCCGTTACACCATAGCCACGGTTTCCTATTCAGAAAACGGGCACTCTAGAACTATCATAAGACTTTGCCAGTTCCAGAAAGGAAATATTGTGAAAGACTCTAGGCGGTAAATTAACTAAAGTGTGAGGTTTTTTTTAGAAGTGCAGATGTTGCCCATAGCAACCAATCGGATTCTACGTATCGTTTATCTAGTATCTTCAAGAAGATAATAGCTAGATTATGATTGGCTGATATGGGCAACATCTCACACTTTAGTAAATATACACCTAGGAGACCATTGGATTGGATTAGTAGCTGCCAACCAACAATGAATGCCTTTATTTTATTGATATTTTTGTTTTGTTTAAATTTCTATTACAATCTTATTTGTTTCTGTTATTTGACGCTATTAAGCAAACTAACACATCCAATCCAATTTATTTAATTAGCAAAATTAGTGTAGAAAAAGTGAGTAGCACAATATCCTGCTATGGAAGCTGTTCCTTCTGGGATGACTGTACTAGGGCTGAGACAAATGAATGCTCCTGTTTACTGGGAGGGAGCTGCTCTCTATGGGGATTATTGACCCCTTCACGTTGGAATGCATCTGTTATTTGTAGAGAATGTAATTATGCCCTTATTTTGTATCTACTACAACAAAAAATCTCCCTTGCACCCTCTGTCTCACCATCTGGATTTTCCTGCAGATCTTTGGTCGCAAGCTTCTCTGGTTTCCTTGGAAAGAGAATAAAGTATTTAAGCAAATCAGTGTTTATAGCATTAATTGTGGGATTGACAAAGCATAATGACTGATTTATTATTTATTTATTTATTTATTTATTTATGTATTTATTTATTTACAGTTTCTTATATAGTGCATTTTATTTCATTGCGCTTTGATGAAACATTTTTTTTACAGTAGAATGGCAAGGTGCAACCGTGGCTTACAACACACAAGACACGGTAAAACATGGCTCTGGATGATCAAGACAGAGGAGAACATGGTATGAACACACAAAACAAGGTAGAGTGTGGCACCAGAACACAAAAGATAGGGTAGTAAGTGGCTCCCGAATACACAAGACAGCAGGGACGTGAGGTGAGCTAAATGGCTCAGGAGGCACTGGCTAGCACCAGAGCCAGATTTACACACAATATATGATACAAAGGGTACATCTGGGCATTATACACAGGTGCAGCAGTATAAACTCCTGGGAATTATGTGCCTCATCTGCCATAGTTTTTTTACTCCAGAGTTTTGGCTACAAAAATGATTAGAATAATGCAAAGAAGATATTTAAAACATACTCTTTGTATTTTCCATATACTTTATACAGTCAAAACTCTGGCACAAACGTTAGTATGACAGGAAAGGCTCTGCCTCACCTGCCTCACCCCACCGCATATCACTGCAAGAGAGCGTAGAACATGGTCTGAACACACAAGACAGGGTAGAGCATGGCCACTGAACACACAAGACAGGGTAGAGCATGGCCACTGAACACACAAGACAGGGTAGAACATGGCCACTGAACACACAAGACAGGGTAGAGCATGGCCACTAAACACACAAGACAGGGTAGAGCATGGTCACTGAACACACAAAACAGGGTAGAGCATGACCACTGAACACACAAGACAGGGTAGAGCATGGCCACTGAACACACAAGACAGGGTAGAGCATGGCCACTGAACACACAAGACAGGGTAGAGCATGGCCACTGAACACACAAGACAGGGTAGAGCATGACCACTGAACACACAAGACAGGGTAGAGCATGACCACTGAACACACAAGACAGGGTAGAGCATGGCCACTGAACACACAAGACAGGGTAGAGCATGGCCACTGAACACACAAGACGGTAGAGCATGGCCACTGAACACACAAGACAGGGTAGAGCATGGCCACTGAACACACAAGACAGGGTAGAGCATGACCACTGAACACACAAGACAGGGTAGAGCATGACCACTGAACACACAAGACAGGGTAGAGCATGACCACTGAACACACAAGACAGGGTAGAACATGGCCACTGAACACACAAGACAGGGTAGAGCATGGCCACTAAACACACAAGACAGGGTAGAGCATGGTCACTGAACACACAAAACAGGGTAGAGCATGACCACTGAACACACAAGACAGGGTAGAGCATGGCCACTGAACACACAAGACAGGGTAGAGCATGGCCACTGAACACACAAGACAGGGTAGAGCATGGCCACTGAACACACAAGACAGGGTAGAGCATGACCACTGAACACACAAGACAGGGTAGAGCACGGCCACTGAACACACAAGACAGGGTAGAGCACGGCCACTGAACACACAAGACAGGGTAGAGCATGACCACTGAACACACAAGACAGGGTAGAGCATGACCACTGAACACACAAGACAGGGTAGAGCATGACCACTGAACACACAAGACAGGGTAGAGCATGACCACTGAACACACAAGACAGGGTAGAGCATGACCACTGAACACACAAGACAGGGTAGAGCATGGCCACTGAACACACAAGACAGGGTAGAGCATGACCACTGAACACACAAGACAGGGTAGAGCATGACCAATGAACACACAAGACAGGGTAGAGCATGGTCACTGAACACACAAGACACGATAGAGCATGGCCACTGAACACACAAGACAGGGTAGAGCATGGCCACTGAACACACAAGACAGGGTAGAGCATGACCACTGAACACACAAGACAGGGTAGAGCATGGCCACTGAACACACAAGACAGGGTAGAGCATGACCACTGAACACGCAAGACTGAGTGGACCAAAGTTCTGAACAAACAGCACAGGATAGAACATGGTATGAACACACAAGAAGGTAAAACGTGTCCCCCAAACACACAAGACAGGGTAGAGCATGGCTGCAACCACACACGTTAGAGCATACCCTCGAACACAGATTCTGCATAACATTTATTGGGTTTTTGTGTGTCCTGGTTTTGCCACTGTAGTTCATGCTTCATTATATATTATATATATTCTATTAGAATTCAGACTTTTAGCAGATGACTAATTGGTTTGGTGGAAAATAACCGTTTTACTGCATTAAGCAGCCAAAGGAATCCTGTTTTTTAGATGAACAAATGTGGGAGACCTAGCAATTGCAGCACTTGAAGATCTTTAAATATTTTCAGAATCGAGATGGCTCGTGGTGTATTGCTGGGATCAGCTGCCCATCAGTCTGTGGACTGGAAGCGGATCTCGGCACTACCCTGGTGAGCAAGTCCAATTCTGTATATACTGTATGTAAGTGCATGGGGCATATCCAATTAGCCCCAGGGTAGAGGAGTGGACCTCAGAAGATTCTGTGGTGTCTGCATCTATCCGGGAATTGTACCCTGTGCTTCAGATTACTGTCACACTGTACCAAGCACTGGCATTTTATACCTACACATAGAGTCTCTCACAGGAATATAAATTGATTATAATGGACAGAGAAATCCATAAAAGTGTGCCACTTTCATAAACAGCACCCAACAGCACAGTGGTGCTTGAAAGTTTGTAAACACTACAGAGTTTTCTATATTTCTGCTGAAATGCTAGCCTAAAACTACCTCAGATTTTCACACAAGTCCTAAAAGTAGATAAAGACATTCTAATATTATGTGGGATTTATATCTGGTTACTGTTATCATTCAGGGTGCTGGGGGAAACAATGTCTCTCTTTTTTTCTTGGGAGGAAACCAACATAACAGAGTTGAAGCCAATTTGTACGGAGGAATAGGGTAGAATTCCTCCAAGCCAATGTTTAGGACTAATCAATAATTACCATAAACGTTTACATTAGAGATGAGCGGGTTCGGTTCCTCGAGATCCAAACCCCCCCGAACTTCACCAATTTTACACGGTTCCGAGGCAGCCTCGGATCTTCCCGCCTTGCTCGGTTAACCAGAATGCTCCCGAACGTCATCATCCCGCTGTCAGATTCTCGCGAGATTCGTATTCTATATAAAGAGCCGCACGTCGCCGCCATTTTCACTCGTGCATTGGAGACTGAACGGAGAGGACTTGGCAGCGTTCTCTCCCTGAAAAGCTCCGTAATCTGTGCTCAGTGTGCTGCAAATATCTGTGCTCAGTGTGCTGCAAATAATCTGTGCTCAGTGTGCTGAAAATATCTACGTTCTCTGCCTTAAAACGCTCCATATCTGTGCTCAGTGTGCTGCAAATATCTGATCAGTGTGCTGCATTGTGGGGACTGGGGACCACCAGTATATAATAATTATAGTAGTACAGTACAGTAGGCCATTGCTGTATCTTGCAGCTCTGTGTCACTGAGTGCACGTATCCATTCCATATCTGTGCGGCATTTTTGTGAGTAGTATATATAGTATTACAGTGCAGCATTTTGGTGACCCAACAGTATATAGTTGTGTACAGTAGGCCATTGCTGTATCTTGCAGCTCTGTGTCACTGAGTGCACGTATCCATTCCATATCTGTGCAGCATTTTTGTGAGCAGTATATATAGTATTACAGTGCAGCATTTTGGTGACCCAATAGTATATAGTTGTGTACAGTAGGCCATTGCTGTATCTTGCAGCTCTGTGTCACTGAGTGCACGTATCCATTCCATATCTGTGCTGCATTTTTTTTAGCAGTATATATAGTATTACAGTGCAGCATTTTGGTGACCCAGCAGTATATAGTTGTGTACAGTAGGCCATTGCTGTATCTTGCAGCTCTGTGTCACTGAGTGCACGTATCCATTCCATATCTGTGCGGCATTTTTGTGAGCAGTATATATAGTATTACAGTGCAGCATTTTGGTGACCCAACAGTATATAGTTGTGTACAGTAGGCCATTGCTGTATCTTGCAGCTCTGTGTCACTGAGTGCACGTATCCATTCCATATCTGTGCGGCATTATTGTGAGCAGTATATATAGTATTACAGTGCAGCATTTTGGTGACCCAACAGTATATAGTTGTGTACAATAGGCCATTGCTGTATCTTGCAGCTCTGTGTCACGGAGTGCACGTATCTATTCCATATCTGTGCGGCATTTTTGTGTGCAGTATATATAGTATTACTGTGCAGCATTTTGGTGACCCAACAGTATACATACTGTATATAGTACAGTACAGTAGGCCATTGCTATTGATATATTACTGGCATATAATTCCACACATTAAAAAATGGAGAACAAAAATGTGGAGGTTAAAATAGGGAAAGATCAAGATCCACTTCCACCTCGTGCTGAAGCTGCTGCCACTAGTCATGGCCGAGACGATGAAATGCCATCAACGACGTCTGCCAAGGCCGATGCCCAATGTCATAGTAGAGAGCATGTAAAATCCAAAAAACAAAAGTTCAGTAAAATGACCCAAAAATCTAAATTAAAAGCGTCTGAGGAGAAGCGTAAACTTGCCAATATGCCATTTACGACACGGAGTGGCAAGGAACGGCTGAGGCCCTGGCCTATGTTCATTGCTAGTGGTTCAGCTTCACATGAGGATGGAAGCACTCATCCTCCCGCTAGAAAAATGAAAAGACTTAAGCTGGCAAAAGCACAGCAAAGAACTCTGCGTTCTTCTAAATCACAAATCCCCAAGGAGAGTCCAATTGTGTCGGTTGCGATGCCTGACCTTCCCAATACTGGACGGGAAGAGGTGGCACCTTCCACCATTTGCACGCCCCCTGCAAGTGCTGGAAGGAGCCCCTGCAGTCCAGTTCCTGATAGTCAAATTGAAGATGTCACTGTTGAAGTACACCAGGATGAGGATATGGGTGTTGCTGGCGCTGAGGAGGAAATTGACAAGGAGGATTCTGATAGTGAGGTGGTTTGTTTAAGTCAGGCACCCGGGGAGACACCTGTTGTACGTGGGACGAATATGGCCATTGACATGCCTGGTCAAATTACAAAAAAAATCACCTCTTCGGTGTGGAATTATTTTAACAGAAATGCGGACAACAGGTGTCAAGCCGTGTGTTGCCTTTGTCAAACTGTAATAAGTAGGGGTAAGGACATTAACCACCTAGGAACATCCTCCCTTATATGTCACCTGGAGCGCATTCATCAGAAGCCATTGGCAAGTTCAAAAACTTTGGGTGACAGCGGAAGCAGTCCACTGACAACTAAATCCCTTCCTCTTGTAACCAAGCTCCTGCAAACCACACCACCAACTCCCTCAGTGCCAATTTCCTCAATAGACAGGAAAACCAATTGTCCTGCAGGCCATGTCACTGGCAAGTCTGACGAGTCCTCTCCTGCCTGGGATTCCTCCGATGCATCCTGTGTAACGCCTACTGCTGCTGGCGCTGCTGTTGTTGCTGCTGGGAGTCGATCGTCATCCCAGAGAGGAAGTCGGAAGACCACTTGTACTACTTCCAGTAAGCAATTGACTGTCCAACAGTCCTTTGCGAGGAAGATGAAATATCACAGCAGTCATCCTGCTGCAAAGCTGATAACTCAGGTCTTGGCAGCTGCGTTGGTGTTAAACGTGTGTCCGGTATCCACCGTTAATTCACAGGGAATTAGAGAATTGTATGAGGTACTGTGTCTCCGGTACCAAATACCATCTAGGTTCCATTTCTCTAGGCAGGCGATACCGAAAATGTACACAGACGTCAGAAAAAGAGTCACCAGTGTCCTAAAAAAATGCAGTTGTACCCAATGTCCACTTAACCATGAACATGTGGTCAAGTGGAGCAGGGCAGACTCAGGACTATATGAATGTGACAGCCCACTGAGTAGATGTATTGCCTCCCGCAGCAAGAACAGCAGCGGCGGCACCAGTAGCAGCATCTCGCAAATGCCAAATCGTTCCTAGGCAGGCTACGCTTTGTATCACCGCTTTTCATAAAAGGCACACAGCTGACAACCTCTTACGGAAACTGAGGAAGATCATCGCAGAATGGTTTACCCCAATTGGACTCTCCTGGGGATTTGTGACATCGGACAACGCCACCAATATTGTGCGTGCATTACATGTGGGCAAATTCCAGCACGTCCCATGTTTTGCACATACATTGAATTTGGTGGTGCAGAATTTAAAAAAATACGACAGGGGCGTGCAAGAGATGCTGTCGGTGGCCCGAAAAATTGCGGGCCGCTTTCGGCATTCAGCCACTGCGTGCCGAAGACTGGAGCACCAGCAAACACTCCTGAACCTGCCCCGCCATCAGCTGAAGCAAGAGGTGGTAACGAGGTGGAATTCAACCCTCTATATGCTTCAGAGGATGGAGGAGCAGCAAAAGGTCATTCAAGCCTATACATCTGCCTAAGATATAGGCAAAGGAGGGGGAATGCACCTGACTCAAGCGCAGTGGAGAATGATTTCAACGTTGTGCAAGGTTCTGCAACCCTTTGAACTTGCCACACGTGAAGTCAGTTCAGACACTGCCAGCCTGAGTCAGGTCATTCCCCTCATCAGGCTTTTGCAGAAGAAGCTGGAGAGATTGAAGGAGGAGCTAAAACGGAGCGATTCCGCTAGGCATGTGGGACTTGTGGATGGAGCCCTTAATTCGCTTAACCAGGATTCACGGGTGGTCAATTTATTGAAATCAGAGCACTACATTTTGGCCACCGTGCTCGATCCTAGGTTTAAAGCCTACGTTGTATCTCTCTTTCCGGCAGACACAAGTCTGCAGATGTTCAAAGACCTGCTGGTAGGACACTTGTCAACTCAAGCGGAACGTGACCCGTCAACAGCTCCTCCTTCACATTCTCCCGCAACTCTGGGCTGCGAGGAAAAGGCTAAGAATTCCGAGCCCACCCGCTGGCGGTGATGCAGGGCAGTCTGGAGCGAGTGCTGACATCTGGTCCGGACTGAAGGACCTGCCAACGATTACTGACATGGTGGAGGATTATATGAGTGACCGCATCCAAGTAGGCACGTCAGACAGTCCGTACATATACTGGCAGGAAAAAAAGGCAATTTGGAGGCCATTGCACAAACTGGCTTTATTTTACCTAAGTTGCCCCCCCCCCCCCCCCCTCCAGTGTGTACTCCGAAAGAGTGTTTAGTGCAGCCGGTCACCTTGTCAGCAATCGGCGTACGAGGTTACTTCTAGAAAATGTGGAGAAGATGATGTTCATCAAAATGAATTATAATCAATTCCTCCGTGGAGACATTCACCAGCAGCAATTGCCTCCAGAAAGTACACAGGGACCTTAGATGGTGGATTCCAGTGGGGACGAATTAATAATCTGTGAGGAGGGGGATGTACACAGTGAAAGGGGTGAGGAATCGGACAATGAGGAGGAGGTGGACATCTTGCCTCTGTAGAGCCAGTTTGTGCAAGGAGAGATTGATTGCTTCTTTTTTGGTGGGGGCCCAAACCAACCAGTCATTTCAGCCACAGTCGTGTGGCAGACCCTGTCACTGAAATGATGGATTCGTTAAAGTGTGCATGTCCTGTTTATGCAACATAAGGATGGGTGGGAGGGCCCAAGGACAATTCCATCTTGCACCTCTTTTTTCTTTAATTTATCTTTGCATCATGTGATGTTTGGGTCCAATTTTTTTAAGTGCCATCCTGTCTGATACTGCAGTGCCACTCCTAGATGAGCCAGGTGTTTGTGCCGGCCACTTGGGTCGCTTAGCTTAGTCATCCAGCGACCTCTGTGCAAATTGTAGGACTAAAAATAATATTGTGAGATGTGAGGTGTTCAGAATAGACTGGAAATGAGTGGAAATTATGGTTATTGGGGTTAATAATACTATGGGATCAAAATTACCCCCAAATTCTATTATTTAACCTGTTTTTGAGGGTTTTTTGAAAAAAAAACACACCCGAATCCGACAAAAAAGTTTCAGGGAGGTTTTGCCAAAACGCGTCCGAATCCAAAACACGGCCGCGGAACCGAATCCAAAACCAAAACACGAAACCCGAAAAATGTCCGGTGCACATCTCTAGTTTACATGCAGTTATTGCTGCACAAGGAGGTCATACCAGCAGGGTTGGACTGGGCCACAGGGATAGAGGTGACCGGTGGGCCCCACTGCCTCCCCCCCACCCCCTCTTATCTCTTCCTCTAGGGATCAGGTTCCAGGCTGTGTACTTGAATTATACATTATGCATTATGAATAGTATACAAAATATTGATATTTATCAATATACTGTATATTTATTAAGTGACCCAGACCAGGCACTCTCTAATGGTTAACCAATCCTCTGTGGCCACACCCATAAATATGGGCCCTTAACACTGCATTCCCCCGGTGGGCCCTTCATGCCCCACTCCGACACTGCATACTAGATACTAAAAGCAAAGGTTCACATTCTTTTGCCACAGATATGTGATACAGGTATTGGATCATTTTCCTCAATAAAAAAATGAGCACGTCTAATTTTTTTGTCTCATTTGTTTGATTTGGTTCTATATATCTACTTTTAGGTAGTTTTAGGCCAAATTTCAGCAGAAATATACAAAATTTTGAAGGGTTCACAAACTTTCAAGCACCACTGTATATGACCACACACCAGTATCTGGGCTCAACCAATGGATCGCTGAGTCCCAAGTGAAATGACCACCTAGCATTCAGAAGCACCCCTTGTTTAATTATAGTCCTCGTTCTTGAGTTCCATTAGCCATGGTTGTATATATATATATATAGTGTGTGTGTGGTAGCTAGTACTGCACTTATTGGACTTACTTTCAATTAGTAAGGATTTTTTTAACCGAATATTTTTAGGTATATTCGGCAGCAAACCCCACTGCCAGAAAGGGCTTTTTGGATAGATATATTGGATTTGTTAATTTAGGGGGCGCCTATTTATAGAGATTATTATATGTTTATACCTTTTTTCAACCAAATAGAATCTTTTTAAGATATACATGTATTTATTAAAATACTTCCCTAACAGATACATTGTCTGGAATTACAATGAAAGAAAGGCGCTGTCCTTTAAGAATCTGTTGAAAACTCAAATGTACCTATGTATTAGTACAAATACTGTCTTGTTGTTACAAGCTTTCAATATTTTTATGGGAACTTTTAAGGAAGTATTTTAATAAGTATATGTATATCTCAGTGGCGTAGCCAGAACTTTGTGGGCCCCATAGCAACATTTTGAAGGGCCCCCCGTCCTAGTGCTTCTAGTGAGACACTTCTCCGCAGCAGTTGTTAATTTTATGCTCTATAATAGTGACCTAGTTCATTTTCTGAGCCATAGTAGAGCTTATTTAATGTTATGCCCCATAGTAGTTTCTTTTATGAATCGTAATAGTGCTTAAGCTCACCCTATGTCACATTACAGATCTACCACACATTATGCCGTACAGTACCACCAATTCACATTATGATATACTGTATAGTGCTCCCTGTTCATATTGTGCCTCATTACAGTGTCCTGGTTCATATTATATAACATTAAAATGCCCTACAGTTAATTTTATACCACACTACAATGAGCAGGTCCAGGGGAATACCTAGATATATTACAGGCCGCAAGGAAAAAGTTTGAAAGGACCCCTACGTACCACCCAATGGCGAAAAATGTATATAACACATGTAACTTTGACAGGGAAGGTGGCCCCTCTCAGCTGTGGGCCCCATAGCAGCTGCACTGCCTGCACCTATGGTAGCTACGCCCTTGGTATATCGTAAAAAGATTCTATTTGGTTGTACGGTTGTACTCAATGAATAATCTGCAATAGCAAATTGAACATTTACCTGTATTATATATATATGGCCGAACAACCTGTGGCTCGTCATTTTCTGACCACAGGCCACACTTTAGCACAATTAAAACACATCCTGATCGACCATATACCAGTGTCCATCAGAGGAGGCGACCGCGATGGAAAATTGCTCAAATGCGAGAGCAGATGGATTCATGTTCTAAACACCGTAGCTCCTAACGGAATGAACGAGAGACTTAATTGGAATGTGTTCCGTTGATAAATATGGCACTGAGTCCCTCGAGTTACCTGCATCCTAAACTTGCCAGCACATGTAACTGCTTCAATGCTGTAGGTCTGACTTGTGGGAATTCTTTACTGCCCAGGATCAGCATAACCTACATTAGTGGGCATTAGTTAGCTTACAGTTATACACATTATTGTTGTTGTTATAATTGATATTTATTTCCTTGTTTATTTCACGTTTTGCCCACTCACTAATTATGCCTTTTTTTGTGTATGACATGCAGACGCCTGCGGTGAGGGCCGGGGAGATCAATCAGCGGTCTCCTACAACTGGCACCGGCTAACAGACGCGTCGCCAAGACGACGGGACGCGTTGCCATGGTAACCGGTGAGGATCCCGTCTGACGTCACCGGATGTGACGCACCCGCGACTCCAATGGGCGGAAGCGCACGCCGGACCCGGCTCTCCCGCGACGGTGACTGTCTCCCCTATTTAGGTGAGTTTTAAACTACATGTAATGTTTGTTTTATCCTTCATGCCTGCCTTGAAAACGGTGCTAGACACCGAAACGTCGGCCTCACATGGCATATCTTTGATGATGGCTTTGCCAGAATAAATTAACCACTTTTCTTCATCTTCAAACCTGAGTGCCGCAGTCCTTCTGTTTGCTTTACCCATTTCATACTGAAGGCACCGCAACAAATTGATTTTCAGCCACGAGTGACGGTTCATTCTTGTACACTATATATATATATATATATATGTTTGATGCACACAAAAGGTATAAACATATAATAATCTCTAGAAATACACAATATATATGCAACAAACAACATCTCACAGAGGAAAACAATGAAAACTGTACATGTAGTATGTACTTACATGTCAGGTGTCAGACCCGGCGGAATAACTTCCATAAAAGCCTCCATGTCTGTGACGCCTACACTACTCGTTGTGCTGCAGTTGCCATTACTGTTTGGAGAATACAGATTTCAGGATTTTGTACATGAGACGTACACGATATATACATAATCTGCACCCTCAGGAGTCCTGATTCTGTTCATTTCCTCTATTCTGAGGAAGGATGGCACTAACTACAAAACAATGCACAAAGTGGGTCATTCAGACCCGGCCGCTAATTCAGCTCGCAGCACAGTTTGCCGATAGCGGCAAACCGTGCATGCACAGCGGCCACATCGTGGGCATTTGCGGGGTGGTGACGTGACCTTCAGGGGGTAGGGCTGTTCAAACAGGGATGGACCAGGACCGGTTTGGGGGCGGCTGCGTGATGTTACACGCAGCCGCTCAAAACAAAAATATGGCGGCCGATCACCTGACCAGGTTTCAACCCTAGATCCAAAGTGTCTGCAATTAGATTGCAGACTCATCGGGAGGCGGCCCCGCACATGCTGGTGGCCTTGCCCTGTGTTGGGCGGCCCTCAGCATGTACTGAGATGAATGCAGATCTGGCTGCGTATGCAGAGTAATGCTGCACTGGCCTATATTAAATTCTATTCATCACCTCTTATTTATCTACTGAACTATACACTTGTCTGTGGATGTTGTTGTAAAACCGACAGTCGGGATCCCGTCATACAGTAGACCAATGCCGGAATACCAACAACTGGTAAAATGCCGTCGACCGGAATCCCCCCCCCCCACTTCCCTGGGTATTCCCACTCGGCTGGTGGGTCCTTGCCACTCGGTCCATGCCACCAACCGTGTAGGAGTAGAACCTGTGGCGTGCAAAGCTCTCCACCTGGCCCGAAGTGTGGGGAGTGCAGTGAGCCCGCGAGGGTGCTCGCTGCCCCAATTCCGGCAGACGGGGTGCAGCTGTCGGTATACTGACAGACGGCATCCCACCTGCTGGGATATCATCCCCAACCCGTTTTATTTATGTGAACAAAATATTGTATTCTGCCTGCTTAGCCTCTTTATAGTTCTCATCTAATAAAGAGATTTATCAATCTTTTTAAAGAGGACAAGGGCAGGTGTTACCTACAGTAACCAATCACATTCTACCTATTTTGTAGAATGTACTAAGTAAAGGATAGCTAGAATCTGATAGGTTGCTATGGGCGACACCTCCACTTGTCCTCTTTGCAATGTTTTCTAAATCTCCCATTAATACTCTACACAGCACTCTGTATGACTCGGACAGTCCTCGTCACCTTGTAGATCGTTCACTCAGCTGCAGGAAACTACTGGCATCCTCTGGGTTTTCTTCCTCATTTACAAGCTGTGACCAGCTGCCCGTGCTATCCTCACTGCTGCTCAGGGGAGTAGGGAACTCAGGTCTTGGTGTTACCTTTGGAAAGCTCCCAGTTACCTGCTTTACTTGCGGTGACCTGGTTTAAAAAAAAACAACTGTATGTTAATAGTGCAGCAAACCATTATGCAATTTAAAGATGTTTAATCATAATTTATTCAAGCACAACTTGGCCACCACAACATTTGCCATGTTGACTTACTAGCTTGAAGTTTTTGTAAGTATATTATCCAGTAGAAATATACTCTAGGCAGTAATATGCATCTGATTGATTAAAAATAACATTGAAATATCTGCCTGAGACTCCAGCTTTAATCAGCTCGATCAAGTAATTTTACAGGTCATTGACGAACCACAAGAAAATGCAGTCCACAGTTCATTGTTAAAGTAGCTCCCACTTTTGAGCCATCCAGGCCATGCCAAGAAACATTAAAACTACACCTCCCAATCATGATATACTGTCCATAAATCATGGGATGTGAGTGACGCACCTGATGAGGTCACCATCACGTGTTAGGTGGGCCCACATTTTGGACCAAAAATTGTGCTAAGATCCTCAATTTTACTGCATGTTAAATTGTAGAGTTCATTGGGTACTATGGGGTAAATGAATCATCCTCCTTTATAGGGGAGAAGTGGGATCAGCGCACGTTATGTGCACATGGGTTTTGCCAGATAGAGAACAATTTTGCTGCTGCGACCAGGTCTGAATTATCTCTTATTTTACAATATGTTCTCTCATCAATGTTATTGTCAGGGACCCTGAAACCAGTGAAATATAATTACAGCTCAATAATTCAATTCTTTCTTCTAGGGCTTTCTTCTAGATTTTGGTCTGTTGGCTGTTTTACTAAAGGCAGAATGGACATGATGAAATTGCAGGTGAAACACAACTGTAGACCAAACATCATATCCTCTACACAGACAGCAATAGAAATCACAAATTGATTAAGGATCATGTTGTTATAACTGATATAAGCTGCAGAAAAATCACATCACATTAGAATAACTAAATACTGTAGACAACCAAATCAGTGGGGTGTTTGGATATGAAAACCTTATTCATGGTGCAAATAAAAGGAGCCCAAACTACAGTACCTGCAGCAATACGGCTGATTGAGAAAGGACTGAACGTGGTTTGGAGCCACTAAAGTGCATATGTGTTGGGGGGTTTGGTGGCATTTTTATAAGGGCTTGTTGGTGACACAGCTGCATGTGATGCTTTCTACCATTTGGAAAACAATGGGGAGCGATTTGTACATTTAGGATCCTATTCAGCTTCAGTAACAGATTCTGCTAAAAAGAAGAATCTGCTGCTGCTAAGGATCACATGCCGGCCAGCACAGGGCAAGGCTGCTCAGCATGCAAAGTCCCGCCCATCGTTGCGATCGCATTCTAATTGCGATTACATCGCTGGCCTGGGATTTGAGTATGTTCATCTGCTGCGTATGCAGCTGCACCGCCATTTTTTTCTTCTGAGTGACTACATGTGACGTCAAGCAGCTCCCCTCCCCCCCCCCCCCCCCAGAAAATGATCCGGACACGCCTACATTGTCCGGACTATGTCCCCAGCAATGCCACGTCGACGTCCCCCGCTGTCAAAATGCGGTTTTGCTATTTCACATGTGCTTTGCAGACGCAGCACATGCGCAGAAGTCTGAAAATTGCCCGGTATGCAATTTTTGGACTTTAGCGTTCAGTACTGAATGAGGTCCTTAATCCGTTTTCATCAGTTTCATTGACAGCAGCATCTATCGTAAAGAGGGTGATATTACTGTGTTATAGACAGAAGAAATGACCAGTGTGGCCATCAGAAGACAACAGATACTCAAAAACATGAATAGTAAATCCATGACTTTGACATTCTAAACTGCTGGCGATGTCCAGCGATTTGGTTTAGAAGCCAAAAATTATTCTTAGTAAATTGACCCCTTAGAACAGTGATCTCCAATTATTATTTGTGTATCTGGCACTGCTGGGAGGCATTATTTGTATATCTGGCACTGCTGAGGGCATTATTTGTGTATCTGGCACTACGTGGGGGGGGGGCATTACTTGTAGTTGTGAGGCCACACCCACTTTTGTGAGGATACACCCACTTTTGCAGGAACGCACGCGCATTGGGGGGAGGGGGTAGCTCCTTCAGAGGTTTTATTTTCCGAAAGTAGCTCACACCCCAATTAAGGTTGGAGACCACTGCCTTAGAACATAGGTCTGCAAACTCGGTCCTCAGGACCCCACACGGTGCATGTTTTGCAGGTCTCCTCACAGAATCACAAGTGAAATAATTAACTCCACCTGCGGACCTTTTAAAATGTGTCTGTGAGTAATTAATACACCTTTGCACCTGCAAAACAATCACTGTGTGGGGTAATGAGGACAGAATTTGCAGAGCTATGCCTTAGAACAGAGGTTCTCAAACTCGGTCCTCAGGACCCCACACAGTTCACATTTTCTAGATCACCCAGCAGCTGCACAGGTGTACTCATTACTCACTAACACATTTTAAAAGATCCACAGGTGGTTCTCACTATTTCACTTGCGATTCTGTGAGGAGACCTGGAAAACATGTACTGTGTGGGTGTCCTGAGGACTGAGTTTGAGCACCTGTGCCTTAGAATATATATAAAATAAACTTTGATTTTTTTTCATATTTGCACCTGGTAATAGCAGAGCCATAAATTAGATTACAAGATTTGCAGCGAGTTTGGGGACTGCAAATCTGCTTTAAGTAACATGTTTTGATCCTAAATTGGACGTTTCATTTCATGTCATACATAGCACTAGTACCTGACTCCTACATGTGTGATGCTTCTCTCTTCACTTTGTTTTGAAACATCTTCAAGAATGGTGATCTCTAGTACATTTCCTTTGTCCTCTTCCTCTGTCTCCTCCCTTTGATCTGTTTCAATCTGTATCAGGGGTACTTCCATGTGTCCAGTGGAAGAGGCACCCTGGTGAACGGATGTCTCTCTTCTCACCGCTAAGGTTTCTTCATTGTCCATAAGGCTGCACTGACTTCGTGAAATATTATGGTTATTAAAGCTTTCCTTATTTGTGCTATCAAGTGAATCTTGATGTTGGACTATCAGAGTTTTTCCACTCTGAACGATGTCCACAGCCAGCTTGTTAGCATAAGTGTCTACATGTGCTGGGGATCCCTTTGGTGAGGATTCTGGATCTATGCTATCAGTTCTGTCTGCTATGATTTTATTCTTACGCATTAGTGACTCAATGGAGCTGGACCAGGTCTCATATATTAGCATGTCCGTAGCTTGGTCAGTCTGGCACCTTTGGTAAAGGCAGGAGTCTGACTTACAGAGATTTGTGGAGGAAATAGCACTTACAGGTTGAATGTTGAGGAATTCCCGAGAACCACTCCTTGAAAACCCATCCAGCGAGTTTGCTTTGACCGGAGCATTTACAGTCAAACGTGCACTGGATGATCGGTTACAGGGCATGGAAGATTGTCGGAAGCAGAAAGGGGTGCGTGGTGAGGGAGGCATCAACTTACTCGTCCATTCTGCAGTATTTCTGCTGGAATATATATCCTTACTTTCCTTGTCTATTTCCTTTAACATGTATCGGTAGAACTCTTCTGTTATACTCTCTGTGCTAGACTGCTTGGAAAGACAGCTAGGTTTCACATTCAAATGGCTGTTTCTCCTAGACACCTGCTGCAATGCAGAATTCAGAATAGTATTTGCATTTTTCCCAGCATAATAGTCTAACAATAGTTCAAATTCTCTTCCCTCGTTTTCCATTTGATTCACCATAAACCTAGAAAATTCATCCGTGATACTTTCACAGCTAGACTGTTTGGACACGGAGCTGGTCCTGCTGAATGGTTGCCCTAGCAGGTATCCAGGACCAAGCGTGTTGAGAAGACTTTTGGCATAAAGGTCTTCCTCAGGTATGCTTTCATAACTGGATGCTTTGCCTCTGTTCCATCTGTCACAGTGTAATCTGTTCCGTGACAGATTTTGTCCCTGCCACAGAGAATCTGCCACTGATGACTCTGTTAGATTCATTATTTTGGAGGCCACTTCGTTGGCAAATGCATTAACGGAGTCTGGAGCATCCTCGAGGTTGATTGACTCATCCACCACTCTGTTCATCAGCCTTTCTTTAAGCTCTGGGTGCTCATCCGTCTTCTTCTTTATCTCACTGAGGCGCGGTGGCCTGTGCCTTCTAACCACTGATCCACCCGAAGAGGTCTCTTTTTTTCTTTTCACTGTCCTGCCAGGTGTCAGTAAGCACTCACTGCTCTTTGCCCATGCACAAAACCATGGCTGCCTTCCATTAGAGTTTTCCAAACATATAGCAGCTATTTCAGTGGCCATAGAAACAACCGTTTCGGCCAAATCATCTGCAAAGTCTGTTAGGCAGTAATTACTGATGGGATGTTTCAGTGGTAGAACAGCTTGAGCGGAAAGAAGCTTGTAGTTACTCACCAATGATGTATTCAAAGTGAAATCTTTGGACATATTAAGATCATAGCTGAGATTTTCGTAACTCCCTGAATTTATACCCCGGTCTATGGATTCTTTGTCTAGCACATAAAACTTGCACTCATCTTCCGTGACAGTACTTTCCCTAGCTAGGAATGCTCTGTGCTCATTATGGTGACGTTTGTAGCGTTCCCTTTTCAGGCACTGTTTACTGCAAGATGCTTTTGTTACTGCTGGTAGTGTATTGCTGTCTGTAGCTTCATTTTGCGATAGTTTGTGTGAAATTGGTTCAGGTTTTTGCTCAATGTACAAATTGGCTAGTTGGTTTTCGTTCCACTGACCAGGTGCCCTATTAGCTATTGGCATGTCAGGCATGTCTTCAACCTGTCTTAAATCTGGATCTACAGAGTTAGGATCATCAGCCACAAAATTAGAAGGCAAGTCTCCACTTTGCACAAGATCACTCATCTTCTTACAAGTGAAATCCATCACGCTGAAGAGAAGCTCGGTGGTAGTTGACACAAAATCACTTTGCGCACTGGAGCACTGTTTGCCCTCAGCACTCTGCAGCCGTTGAATGGCTTCCTCAGCCGAATGTCTCAGTATTGTATCTGATAAGTTATGAGCTAGGTCATCATTAACAACATCGCCCACATGAGCCAGTTTACAAGAGCTTACACTGCTCCGGATTTTTTCATTGATAGACTCAATAAATTCTTCTAAATTCCTGTATGTGCATGGACTAGTCAACACTACAGCCGCTTCTCTAAGCAGAGCTTTTGCAATGTTGCCTTTGAGTTTTTCCATGCTGCTTCCCAAAGCTATGCTACAATGTAACGTCACAGCTGCTGAAGCATCCGCTGCTACCAAAAGTCCAGTGGATGTGGTCGGGTAATGGCCTTGCTTTTGTTCACTAAGGCCACAAACAGCAACTGCACTTGCCACACGAGTCATTTCACACAAAGCAGTTGGCACTGAAAATTCTGTCCCCAATACAACCCCTGGAAATCCTACAGTGTCTGTGGTGGGTGTCTCAGCAGTGTCTTTCTTTTCTGAGTCCATTTTATAATTTTGTTCCACTATAATTTGCTGTGAGGGCTGAGAACTGGAGATTGTGCCTATTACTGATGCTGCACATGCTAAAGCAACTTCTAGTGTACTTTGTGTGAAGCCTGAAGATGACTTCTCATCTGTCCAGTGATCAGAAACACTAGTGGGACTCTCCTGTTCAGGCCATTGAGACTCCTCGATCCACTCTGTTGGGGTCTCACAACTGTCCGGACTCTGAACTATAACAATTTTTGGAAGTTCATTCCATGAGCGGGATGCTGCAGGAGAACCTCCTTTGCAAATGACTCCAGAGTCACTGGCTGAGATAGAGACAGCTGCCTCCTTGGTGAAAGAGTTGTCAGATTGTGATAGCCTAATAAATGCATCCTGCAGCACACACTCAGCCAAGTTTGTTGCATACTGGCCTGTGGTCGCAGGGTCTTCAAAAGAGTCTGTGTAGTCATCAACCCCACACACTTTGTCGTGCAGGATATTGCGATCTCCAGCCTGCTCAACATATATTTCACTCCTACACAGTTCTCCAACAGGTTTTCTCCTCTCAGTTTTATACTCAATAGTTTCATCAAAGCTGTGCCCCATCAGAGAAGGTCTCCTCATTTCATAGCTTCTCTCCAACTCTTTCCAATTCTCAAGATTCACAACTGGTTCCTCATTTTTAAGATTTGTCCCTTTACTCTTTTTGTTCTGAGAGTTTTCAGTTCCTTTTCTTTTTACTTTCTTGATCTCATCAGGAGACTCTGAAATGAAAAATCAGAAAAAATGGGTCAGATAGTTTTTATGCATGTATTACCACTAGCGAAAAATACCATTCATACTGATTCTGACTTTCCTATAGTAAGTACTGTATCCAAATCCATTATTTTAGTTAGTGAAGATAATTTTTGGGCAGGGTACAGGTAGGAGATCACACCCTTTGAAAATCATTTTTTATTTGATCCTATATTTAGGAGAAACAGAACACTAGTCTCATCAATAAAGAAACACTGGCACTTACATAGAGTATTGAGATGAACTACAATGTTTTGGGCTCTATGACGGGTATCTGAAATATGTACACTATTACGTCTGACTAAATCATGAAAAGCAGAGCTAAGTAGCTACTGTACTTCAAGACCAAATATATTTATTGTTGGTTGGAGTCATGGCAATAACTTTGTATTTGTTTACCAAAGCCAGTTTTAGATTTAATTATTACTATTTTTATTAATTTTACATTTATGGTAATTATAAAAAAAATATGAGAAGATCCTTGGTTCCTAACATGTGTTATACTCCACCCTAGGATCAACCCAACATCAGTGCTGAAGACTCACCTTATGTTGGCACCTAAGTTGGATTACAAATTCTTATATGTGGCCATTTGAAAATAACTTCTATCAGCAAGACCTAGCAGGCATGTTTGTTGGCTGGTTAATCTCTCAAACCCCCATTTTAGGGCCTAATTGAGACCTGATCGTAGCTGAAAATTTGTTAGCAGATGGGCAAAACCATGGGGGTAATTCCAAGTTGATCGCAGCAGGATTTTTGTTAGCAGTTGGGCAAAACCATGTGCACTGCAGGGGAGGCAGATATAACATTTGCAGAGAGAGTTAGATTTGGGTGTGGTGTGTTCAATCTGCAATCTAAATTGCAGTGTAAAAATAAAGCAGCCAGTATTTACCTTACACAGAAACAAAATAACCCACCCAAATCTAACTCTCTCTGCAAATGTTATATCTGCCCCCCCTGCAGTGCACATGGTTTTGCCTAACAGCTAAAAAATTTCCTGCTGCGATCAACTCAGAATTACCCCCATGTGCACTGCGGGGGGGAGATATAACATGTGCAGAGAGAGTTAGATTTGGATGGCGGGTGTTCAAACTGAAATCTAAATTGTAGTGTAAAAATAAAGCAACCAGTATTTACCCCGCACAGAAACATTATAACCCACCCAACTCTAACTCTGCACTGCACAGTGACGGAGACTGGCTGAGTCACAGCTGACCTGGGGCTGGGCTGGGGTCACTGAGGGGGGCGCGCTGGGATGGAAAAAGACAGTTACTGATTCCTTTTAATTACACAGCGGACGGCCCGTGGCTGGTGCGATGCCGCAATTTATATAATTATTTAAATCTGACATGCTGCCGCTGCTGGACCTTGGAGCTCCTCACACTGACGGGCCCAGGTCGGCTGTCCCCTTTGATCACCCCTTTCGCCGGGCCTGATCGGAGGTGCATTACTGAGACATCAGCAAAACTACTGAAAAGAACAGCTACTCCATTGGGAGTCATCCACAGCGGGTTGAGGCGGTGACCGCAGGAGTGGCCACCAACTGAGCACTGCCAAGTTGGTAGAGGACAAACAGACTAAGCAGCTGGAATCGTCAAGATCAAGTCAGAACTTGGAGCTCCCAGCAGGTCCGGACTGGCCATCTGGCACTTCTGGCAAATGCCAGAAGGGCCGATGGCCACGTGGGCCGGTCCAGCGGTCACTGAGACGCGCTGCCGCTCAGTCCGGCGGCAGCGCGTCTCAGCTGTCAGGATTGGAGAGCTGTGAGGACTGAGGTGAGAGCGCCGGGCGCCCGCCAGCACGGCTGTGTCTGGCGCGGCGCGTATAGCGGACTTCAAAGCAGCCGCCGGTTCGTGAGCCAATCAGAGCTCGCGGACCGGCAGCCAATCAGAAGCCGCCGGTCCGCGAGCTCTGATTGGCTCACGAACCGGCGGCTGGTTTGAACGCTATACGCTGCCGCGCCAGACACAGCGGGCAGCTGGCGGGCGCCCGGCGCTCTCACCCCGTCCCTCACAGCCCGGAGGAAGAGGAGCAGCAGCAGCAGCAGCAGTGCAGCAGCGGTAAGTAGCTGCAGCACTGGCTGCTGTGGGGGCAATTGTATACCTGGCACTGTGGGGGCAATTGGCTGGCACTGTGGGGCATTTGTATACCTGGCACTGTGGGGGCAATTGTTTACCTGGCACTGTGGGGGCATCTGCATACATGGCACTGTGGGGGCATCTGCATACATGGCACTGTGGGGGCATCTGTATACCTTGCACTGTGGGGGCATCTGTATATCTGGCACTGTGGGGGCATTTGTATACCTTGCACTGTGGGGGCATTTGTATACCTGGCACTGTGGGGGCATTTGTATACCTTGCACTGTGGGGGCATTTGTATACCTGGCACTGTGGGGGCATTTGTATACCTGGCACTGTGGGGGCAATTGTTTACCTGGCACTGTGGGGGCAATTGGCTGGCACTGTGGGGCATTTGTATACCTGGCACTGTGGGGGCAATTGTTTACCTGGCACTGTGGGGGCATCTGTATACATGGCACTGTGGGGGCATCTGTATACCTGGCACTGTGGGGGCATCTGTATATCTGGCACTGTGGGGGCATTTGTATACCTTGCACTGTGGGGGCATTTGTATACCTGGCACTGTGGGGGTATTTGTGGATCTGGCACTGTGGGGGCATTTGTATACCTGGCACTGTGGGGGCATTTGTATACCTGGCACTGTGGGGGCATTTGTATACCTGGCACTGTGGGGGCATTTGTATACCTGACACTGTGGGGGCATTTGTATACTTGGCACTGTGGGGGCAATTGTTTACCTGGCACTGTGGGGGCAATTGTTTACCTGGCACTGTGGGGGCAATTGTTTACCTGGCACTGTGGGGGCATTTGTATACCTGGCACTGCACTATCGGGGGCATATAATGTAAATTTCGGCTCATACCGGGTGCTGTAATGTGAATTTTGGCTCATACTGTATGGTATAATGTGAAAGGGGCAGCAGTACTAGATAGTATAAGGGGTCCTACTATTGTGGTGCATAATGCGTATAAGGGGTGTATAGTGTGGTAAACTACACTGAAGACCACGCCCCCTTTTGAGTGACAACGCCCCCTTTTGAGTGACCACGCCCCCTTTTCCGAAGCGCGCGTGCTTAATTACAAACCTCACATTTACATACCCCCACTTAAAAATTTCCACTTCAACCACTGGTTGAGTATATTTTAATAGAGAATGATGTACGCCTGTATGTTGTTAGAATATTAATTATATTTGTAAGAACATAGACTAATAAGTGGGAGGAGTCAGGAATAGTAAGGGGAGGAGTCACAGAGGTGGGCCTGTGTGCTTCGAAAATGCCAGGGCCTATTTTTAGTCCCAGTCCGGCCCTGGCTCCCAGTAATGCAAGATCTCTCTCAGCAAGACCTCTCTCAGTGGCATCTCTCACAGCGGCACCTCTCTTACCAGTATATTTCCCTGCTAAGGCATGTATGCAATAGTATGTTTTATGGTTAACTTTACACAGTTAGGGGTGATGGAAGCTCTGGGAATCTTTACGCACAAATAAATAAATAAATGTCTGTGTACACTGTTATCTTTGCTCATGGTCCATGCTCACTGTCTCCCCACGTTGTGCCACCCCTGTCTGTCTGCCTCTTCTCTTTAGACTGCAACCTCTCATGAACAAGACCCCCTTCACTCATACATAGTGGCTGTGGAGAGTGCACTGAAAAGACATGTCCATCTCAGTGCTGGGTTGTGTGGCGTGGGGCTGATGGCTGCTGTGGGGCTGGTGGATCAGTCCAGGGGTGGTCTGTCTGTCATCTGCTGTATCTGACAAAGGTTGGTCTCCAACTAGGGGTGATCTGTCCATATACATCCAGGGGCTCCGCCCCAGTGTTAATTAAAAAGACAGTTTACTGTATTGTGTACAGCCAAGGGCTTGTGTGTCCTATCAGTATCAGTCCAGGAGTGTTCTGTCTGTCGTCTGCTGTACCTGACAAGGTGTGCTCTGTCCACCTAGGGGTGATCTGTACATACAAAGCTAAAAAGCCTAAAATATAATTCTAATATATATATATATATATATATATATATATATATATATACATACAAGTTGTGCTCATAAGTTTACATACCCTAGCAGAATTTGTGATTTTCTGGTCATTTGTCAGGGAATATGAATGATAACTCACAAACTTTTCTTTCACTCATGGTTAGTGGTTGGGTGAAGCCATTTATTGTCAGACAACTGTGTTTACTCTTTTTAAATCATAATGTCAACAGAAACTACTCAAATGACCCTGATCAAAATTTTACATACCCCAGTTCTTAATACCGTGTATTGCCCCCTTTAACATCAATGACAGCTTGAAGTCTTTTGTGGTAGTTGTGGATGAGGCTCTTTATATTCTCAGATGGTAAAGCTGCCCATTCTTCTTGGCAAAAAGCCTCCAGTTCCTGTAAATTCTTGGGCTGTCTTGCATGAACTGCACGTTTGAGATCTCCCCAGAGTGGCTCAATGATATTGAGGTCAGGAGACTGAGATTGCCACTCCAGAACCTTCACATTATTCTGCTGTAGCCAATGAAAGGTCGACTTGGCCTTGTGTTTTGGATCATTATTAAATTATTATCGTCATGTTGGAACGTCCAAGTACGTCCCATGAGCAGCTTCCGGGCTGATGAGTGCAAATTTTCCTCCAGTATTTTCTGATAACATGCTGCATTCATCTTGCCATCAATGTTGACCAAGTTTCCAGTACCTTTGTAGCTCACACATCCCCAAAACATCAGCGATCCACCTCCGTGTTTCACAGTAGGAATGGTGTACCTTTCATCATAGGCCTTGATGACTCCTCTCCAAATGTAACGTTTGTGGTTGTGGCCAAAAAGTTCAATTTTGGTCTCATCACTCCAAATGTCTTTGTTCCAGAAGTTTTGAGGCTTGTCTCTGTGCTGTTTGGAGTATTGTAAGCGGGATGCTTTGTGGCATTTGCGTAGTAATGGCTTTCTTCTGGTGACTCGACCATGCAGCCCATTTTTCTTCATATGCCTCCTTATTGTGCATCTTGAAACAACCACACCACTTTTTTTCAGAGAGTCCTGTATTTCAGCTGAAGTTATTTGTGGATTTTTCTTTGCATCCCGAACAATTTTCCTGGCAGTTGTGGCTGAAATTTTTGTTGGTCTACCTGACCGTGATTTGGTTTCCACAGAATCCCTCATTTTCCACTTCTTAATTAGAGTTTGAATACTGCTGATTGGCATTCTCAATTGCTTGGATATCTTTTTATATCCCTTTCCTGTTTTATACAGTTCAATTACCTTTTCCCGCAGATCCTTTGACAATTCTTTTGCTTTCCCCATGACTCAGAATCCAGACACGTCAGTGCAGCACTGGATGAAAGATGCAAGGGTCTTTCAGGAGTCCAGAAACTCACTGACCTTTTATACACACACACTGATTACAAGCAAACAGATCACAGGTGAGGATGGTTACCTTTAGTAGCCATTCAAACCCGTTTGTGTCAACTTGTGTGCATGTTACCAGTCCAAAATCTACAGGGTATGTAAACTTTTGATCAGGGTAATTTGGGTAGTTTATGTTGTCATTATGATTTAAAAAGAGCAAACACAGTTGTTTGACAATGAATGGCTTCACCCAGCCACTAACCATGAGTGAAAGAAAAGTTTGTGAGTTATCATTCATATTCTCTGACAAATGGCCAGAAAATCACAAATTCTGCTAGGGTATGTAAACTTATGAGCACAACTATATATATATATATATATATATATATATATATATATATATATATATATATATATATATATATATATTTTTTTTTGTTTTGTTTGTGCTGTACCCCAATACAATATACAATTTTTATTTTGTTTTCATAAGTACCGTGGGGGTAATTCAGAGTTGATCGCAGCAGCAAATTTGTTAGTAGTTGGGCAAAACCATGTGCACTGCAGGTGTGGCAGATATAACATGTGCAGAGAGAGTTAGATTTGGGTAGGTTATTTTGTTTCTGTGCAGGGTAAATACTGGCTACTTTATTTTTACACTGTAATTTAGATTTCAGTTTGAACACATCCCACCCAAATCAAACTCTCTCTGCACATGTTAGATCTGACCCCCCTGCAGTGCACATGGTTTTGCCCAACTGCTAACAAATTTGCTGCTGCGATCAACTCTGAATTAGGCCCCATGATCGCAGTATATTATTATTTCGTACTTATACACGTATTGTGCGACACTGTGGGTGAAGGTGGAAGCACAGTAATATATTTTTATACCCATATACGTATTGTGTGACACTGTGGGTGAAGGTGGTACCACAGTAATAATGGTGTTGTGGATAAGATGGCGCTAACGTTCATGCAAAGGTGGAATTTGTGAGGGAGTCAAAATACTTAGCTCTGTATATCACCGCGGTAGACCGGAGAGGCTCTTTATTCGGATCCCCGATATTGTATTCGACCACGGATAGGGTGAAAGAGATAAAGAACACACAATGTGTAATATTGTTACATGAACAATGGTAGAAAACTTCACCAATCTCATCCGGCGTACCTCACTTACAGTGTGAGTTGTCGGATGACAAATATAAAGGTATCTTTTTTGCGTAAAAGATGATACTTCTTCACATGAACACACCTCACTTACATCAAAGCAGGCGTTTATATTCCTATAAAGGTATCTTTCTTGACCATAGGCACTTCTGCACAGAGATATGATTAAAAAATGTTGGTACTTAATCAGCGTACCTAACACTCACTGTGATAACTGTATGGCTCCTCGCATCATGGTTTCTTTAAAAGAAGGCTCCATCCAGAGAAGGTGAAGGAATGAAAATGTATTCAATAAAAAATATATATAAAATGAAATAAAAAATAAAAAAGACTTGAATCAGCGTAAGAGTCAAATTCCTAAGGGAGGTAAGGACCGTCTTGGGACATAGAAGTGGCCAACTTTTGTAAGTCCCAAAAGTATAAGTAAGAAAAGGTCCTACCTTCCCTTGGAGTGAAGGACTGGTCATCAGCGGACCAGTCCTTCACTCCAAGGGAAGGTAGGACCTTGTCTTACTTATACTTTTGGGACTTACAAAAGTTGGCCACTTCTATGTCCCAAGACGGTCCTTACCTCCCTTAGGAATTTGACTCTTACGCTGATTCAAGTCTTTTTTATTTTTTATTTCATTTTATATATATTTTTTATTGAATAAATTTTCATTCCTTCACCTTCTCTGGATGGAGCCTTCTTTTAAAGAAACCATGATGCGAGGAGCCATACAGTTATCACAGTGAGTGTTAGGTACGCTGATTAAGTACCAACGTTTTTTAATCATATCTCTGTGCAAAAGTGCCTATGGTCAAGAAAGATACCTTTATAGGAATATAAACGCCTGCTTTGATGTAAGTGAGGTGTGTTCATGTGAAGAAGTATCATCTTTTACGCAAAAAAGATACCTTTATATTTGTCATCCGACGACTCACACTGTAAGTGAGGTACGCCGGATGAGATTGGTGAAGTTTTCTACCATTGTTCATGTAACAATATTACACATTGTGTGTTCTTTATCTCTTTCACCCTATCCGTGGTCGAATACAATATCGGGGATCCGAATAAAGAGCCTCTCCGGTCTACCGCGGTGATATACAGAGCTAAGTATTTTGACTCCCTCACAAATTCCACCTTTGCATGAACGTTAGCGCCATCTTATCCACAACACCATTTTTTCTGTCCACATTCTAGGACCTTTTGGGATAGGTCCAATTTTGGATTTAGAAGGCAGCTTACGGTATACAAGAAGCGCCCCTAAGGATTTTCATTTTCTCTACAACATTCCGGTACCACAGTAATATTTTTTCATACTCTAAAGGCCCACTAAACGAGTCCCCGGCAACGCTGATATTGTCGGAAGCGGGTACCCTGCACGGTGCCGGCATCGGCAAGTGCATACACTGAGATTTCTCTCAGATTGGCCCTTCTGAGCGATATCTTTTACTTTCTCGTTTAGTGAGTATGGGGCTTTACACGTATTGTGGTACACTGTTGGTGAAATTAAAACCATCGTGCTTGATTACTATTTCTGACTCATACATGTATTATGCGATGCTTTTGGTGAAATTAAACTGCAGTGTTTGATTACTATTTCTGACTCATACACATATTGTGCGACACTGTGGGTGAAGGTGGTACCACAGTAATATATTTTCATACTCATACACGTTTTGTGAGACACTGTGGGCGAAGGTGGTACCACAGCAATATATTTTTATACTCATGCACATTTTGGGCCTAATTCAGACCTGATAGCAGCAACAAAATTTTTCTCTAATAGTCAAAACCATGTGCAGTGCAGGTGGGGCAGATATAACATGTGCAGAGAGAGTTTGCTTTGGGTGGGGTGTGTTCAAACTTAAATCTTAATTGCAGTGTATAAATAAAACAGCCAATGCGACAATGTTGGTGTAGGTGGTACCACAGTAATATATTTTCATACTCATTCATGTAATGTGCGACGCTGTTGGTGAAATTAAACTGCAGTGTTTGATTACTATTTCTGACTCATACATATATTGTAACACTGTTTGTGGTACATTTTTTGCACAAATAGTGGTGTGTGCTGTAACCCACTTCGTTCGAGTTTGGATATATATTGAGAGGAGAGCCGGAGGCACAAACTAGTGCAGCTGCTGCCACTAGTCATGACAATACAAGTCCATCAACTAAGGCCGATGCCTAAGGACATAGAGGGCTTAAGTCAGGGCATGTAAAAGCAAAGCAGTAATATAATTTTACAGTGGTAAAGAAAAAAACATCATAAGGAAAGTTAGTTTCAGAGAAACATAAAATTGTCAATATGCCATTCACCACACAAAGTGGCTAGGAAAGACTCAGGCCTTGGCCTTTATTTATAATTGGTGATTCTGCAACTGTCAGTGAGGCATCTTCTTCTGCTTCTCATGACGATGCAGGAACTTTTCACTCAGAGTCTAGAAGAAGTGTCAAAAAAATGTATAACTAAAGCAGTAGTTCAGAGCCGTCACACATTCCTGAGGAACTTTTAGGGGTGTCCACGTTAGCTATGTGTGAGTCTGATATTTCTCACACTGTCCTCATAGAGAAACCTCTTTAACCTCCTTCCATCATTTCTGCACCATCTGCACATGTGGGGAGCAGTACACGTAAAGGTGGTGATGAGGGCATTGAGCATTCATATGTGGAAGTGGAACAGGATAAGGGGGATATGAGTAAACTACTACTATCTGACACTGAGGATGTTGATGATGATGTGTATGTAAGTAAGCCGCCAGTGGCTGCTGTGGAATTATTTTTCCACAAATCCTGACAATGATTGTTAAGGCATCTGATCCATTTGTGAGGCCAAAGTTAGTAGAGGTAGGAAAGTTGGCCATCTAGGCACCGCCTCCATGTTACGTCATTTGCAGCAAATTTATGAAATGTATTTTACAAGATTATAATGTAATTAGCACCCTCACCATCAACCTTCTCATTAGTATTCGGCAGTAGTCCTTCCAAAAACGTATACATGTACTTTTTAATATCCAACATAAGGGTGGGCGGGAGGTGGGTGGTAGGGAGGACCCAAGGACAATTCCATCTTGCACCACTTTTTATTACTGCACTGCTGTGTAGCAATATTTCATAGATGTGCTATAAACTGCCGTATGTTTGTGCCCCTGCTCTGTCGGTTAATAACCAGCCAGAAAATGGGTGAAAATAATATTGTGAGCTGTGAGGTTGGTCAAAACTAACTGGAAATGAATGTCATTGAGGTTAATAATACTGTAGGAACATAAACAGGCAAAAATTCTGTTATTTTAGTTGTTTTTATGATTTTTTTCTAAAAAAATACTGATCCAAAACCAAAACCCCACAAGGGCGGTTGGGGCAAAACCAATACAGATCCAAAACCCAAGATTTGGTCCAGCACACATCTATACATATAAATAAAGGATGACAAAAAGTATAATAAAGGTATTATACCATTGCTATTACATGTCTCCTGTGTGATCCTTAACCCATAGAGAGCTGGGGTACCATGTCGCTGTAAACATTCTGTTTTTTTAAAGACAACTCTGACCCTTGGGCAGACAGAAGTCACATATAAATCCATCATTTCTCACATGCCTCATACCCTCTGACAGTAATTTTGTGTGTTTTAACTCTAGTACAGTACTCATTTAAATAAAGTAAATGAGTCTGAAAATAGAGTCCAATATCTTCAAAGATTCACCATACTTGTGTTGCCACACACGGGTGGTCTTCTGTTTACCGTCGGCCGGGCTCCCGACGACCAACATACCGGCGCCGGAATCCCGACCACCAGCATACCAACATCTTTTCTCCCTTTTGGGGGTCCATGACCCCCCCTGGAGGGAGAATAGATAGCGTGCCTGCAGCGTGGCGAACGCAGCGAGCTCGCAAGGGGCTCATTTGCTCTTGCCCAGCTGTCGGTATGCCGGCGGTCGGGATTCCGGCGCTGGTATGCTGGTCGCTGGGAGCCCGGCCGCCGGCATACCCTACTACACCCGTCACACACATTCTGGCCTGTTACAATAGCATTGTGTCCTTAAAAATGGTTTTGTTTTTTGTGTCATATGCTTCCCCTTATCTCAAGAGCACACATTGAGTAAACCAAAACGGCCACCTATGATCCCACGACTTGATTAAACATACTTAGCCACATATACAATATTTTCACTGGCATTAGAACTGCTGCACCTGGACAGTGCAAACCATCCAGCAAATTGGGGCTATACTTATGAAGTGATGGGTTTGACCTCAAATTTAAAGTTGCATACTATATGCAAAGCCTGGGATGTTCTGCTCTTAATGTTTGTGATGCTTTAAATTTCGAGGTGAAGCCTGCTGAAAAGCTGTTCTGAGGAGACATTTACTTCAAATTTGAATATGTGCACTGTCCAAATGCTAAAATAAAATGTTTTGCCCAGGTATATAAAGGATAATTACATAACACTAGGTGATTCATCGCGCCCTACGGGCGCTCTTCACAACGTCACGAGGGGCTACGCCCCCTTAACCCCTGCACATCCTTTGGGCCGGGAATATTTGTATTATATGGAGTATTACCTTCAAGCGTAATGTTGTTAGTGGTTAAATAATTTACGGGCAAAGAGCGTGCGATGGTCAAGGGGGCGTAGGCCCTTGTGATGGCGTGAAGAGCGGAAGCAGGGCCAGAAGAATGACCTAGTGTCTTAATAATATGTTATGTGTACATAATTTAGGGGGTACAGTGGCCTTGCACATCATGGGAAACTGCAGCACAGTCACAATGGGCCCATGGTTACTGGTATATGCAGGTGGTACAGTGGCCTGGCACAGCATGGGAAGGTGCAGTACACCCACTATGGGCCCATGGTCACTGGTATATGGAGGGTAAGTAGAAGGTGCACCGGGAATATTGGGGGTTGCTGGCTGCAGTTTGCCTCTGCCCAGTCCCAGCAATGTAGCCCCTGTGAGTGGGCAGATGCTCCGTGTTCTTTTCCTCCAGCCAGCCGCACTGGGCTCGCCCTCAGGCTACTCACATTCTCCGTGTACCACTCGTTCACTGTCGGCAAAGGCGTCCTGGCTGACATCTTGTGGGGAGGAGGGAGAGCGAAGGCCCCGGTCTGCAGCCTGTGTGAGTGAGTGACATGGTGTAATCACAGCAGCGGCAGCATCCCTCCCTTCGTCGCATAACGGGGCATCCTCATCATGCCAGCGGGGACATGCGGTGCTGGGGCCATGGCGCCGCATCCATCCAGACTAGTGCGGAAGGGATATTCCAATACATCAGAAGGAGCTGACCCCCCCCCCCCCCTCCCCCGTCAGGGCATACAGCAGCAGAGTGACATTCCCCGCACACATCCACGGCAGCCAATTTGGCTTCCAGTGTGAGATTTAAAAATTGGTCACAGAGTCACAGATCTGGGCAAATATATAACAGATTGTTTAAGTAAGACGATGATGGGTACATCCACACCTCCCAGCTGTCACAGTTTTGTCAGGAAAGTACCGCTTTTTGGGTACTGTCCCACCATCCTAGCCATGGGCCGGAGTGTTCTGTGGTTGGTGGGGGAGGGGTGATGTGGTTGGGGGAAGGTTGGAACACCTCCTTTCACCCACTGCTCTGCGGGGAAGAGTAGTGGATTGTGTCATATTTGCAGTATTTCACACTCTGTACCATAATGCTAAACATAATCAAGTGATGATAATAATAATTATGCCATCAGGTTTGTGCATGTATGTTGGACCAACGTCCATGGTGTGTGTCTCCGGCCCAGTTTTGTCAAAAGAAAAAAAGACACACTCTGCCCTCCTCTCACCTTCCGTAACAAATACAAAATGATTAAACCAGTTCTCCATAAAGTTTAAAAACCAACTCCGGAGCATGCACCTGCATGTTCGGTCTACTGTGACTACACATGCAGGCCAAGATAGTAACAACTGGAAGAAGTGAAAATGGGTCTGTGAAGGAGGAGATAATGTAGATTTTAAAATAAATAAGAAAAAAGGGAGGAGAGCCAGAAAGAAAAGGACAAGAGAAAAACAGGTATACAGACACAGGGGGCAGAATAATAGCATAATTCAGCCCCTTACACCTGCCTGGATGGGTGGCACAGGGCAGGATGGGGGTGGTCTCCAACACAGGCCAAGTACAGTAGGACTGAACTTGCGCTAAATGGAGGAGTTATTGAACCAGCAGGATTTTATTGGTGATAGGTGAGTTTGTCTAATGAGATGGAGTACAGTGGAGCATGGGAAGTGATATAGTGGGTTGAATTTGGAGAAATATAAATTTGATAGTGTAGAGCATGAGAATAATGATTGAGAGAGTTCATGAAGGTATTAATAACGTATAGATCAATAGGTCTTATGTTCATATACCTTATAAATTAAATAAGATATATATATATATATATATATATATATATATATATATATTAAGTTTAGGGTTTGATATTTTTTGAGAATTATATTTGAAAGAAAACAGGGTATATTAATCACAGCGTTTAAAATAAGAGAGGGCAGGGAAGGGTGTTGAGGAACAGAAAAGATAGTAAGAAAGAGGGGGAAAGGGGAAAAAAATAAAAAAGGGAGGTGGACAATTTAGTTAATGGTATATGTCGATATATTTGAATCACAGAATTAATTTTTGAATGAAGATATTTGATAATAGACTATGGGGTATATTTACTAACATTCGTAATTCTCCCGATTTGGTGGGAGAATAATCACGAATGACATCGAAAGTGTAAAACTGCAACTTTTTGAATTTGTTACGACGGATTTACTAAGCTGTCGTATTCGGGTTTTTCTTTTGTTCCGATGTCGATGTCATTCGTGTTTTTTTTTTTTTTTTTACGGCAGTGATTAGCAAAACACTGCCGACTTTTTTACAATGAATCTCGGCCGGATCTGTGTGATCCGTGCTGGGGTACATTTTTTTTTTTTTTTTAAATTAAACACTGTAAAATCCCCAAAAAAAATTGCGTGGGGTCCCCTCTCCTAAGCATAACCAGCCTCGGGCTCTTTGAGCCGATCCTGGTTGCAAATATATGGGAAAAAAATTGACAGGGGTTCCCCCATATTTAAGCAACCAGCATCGGGCTCTGCGCCTGGTCCTGGTTCCAAAAATACGGGGGACAAAAAGAGTAGGGGTCCCCCGTATTTTTAAAACCAGCACCGGGCTCCACTAGCTGGACAGATAATGCCACAGCCGGGGGTCACTTTTATATAGTGCCCTGCGGCCGTGGCATCAAAAATCCAACTAGTCACCCCTGGCCGGGGTACCCTGGGGGAGTGGGGACCCCTTCAATCAAGGGGTCCCCCCCCCAGCCACCCAGGGGCCAGGGGTGAAGCCCGAGGCTGTCCCCCCCCATCCAATGGGCTGCGGATGGGGGGGCTGATAGCCTTTTGTGATAATGAAAAGATATTGTTTTTAGTAGCAGTACTACAAGGCCCAGCAAGCCTCCCCCGCATGCTGGTACTTGGAGAACCACAAGTACCAGCATGCGGCGGAAAAACGGGCCCGCTGGTACCTGTAGTACTACTACTAAAAAAATACCCAAAAAAAGACAAGACACACACACCGTGAAAGTAAAGATTTATTACATACATGCACACAAACATACATACATACTTACCTTATGTTCACACGAGGGTCTGTCCTCTTCTCCAGTAGAATCCAAGGGGTACCTGTTGAATAAATTCTACTCACCAGATCCCGGGTCCCAGGGTCCTCGGGGCAACCATTTGTAATCCAGGTACTTGAATAAAATAACAAAACGGAAAGCCGAGCCACGAACTGAAAGGGGCCCCATGTTTTCACATGGGACTCCTTTCCCCGAATGCCAGAAACCCACTCTGACTGATGTCTAAGTGGGTTTCTTCAGCCAATCAGGGAGCGCTACGTTGTAGCACCCTCCTGATCGGCTGTGTGCTCCTGTACTGTCTGACAGGCGGCACACGGCAGTGTTACAATGTAGCGCCTATGCGCTCCATTGTAACCAATGGTGGGAACTTTCTGCTCAGCGGTGACGTCACTTTAGGTCAAGTACCAAGTACCAGCATGCGGGGAGGCTTGCTGGGCCTTGTAGTACTGCTACTAAAAACAATATCTTTTCATTATCACAAAAGGCTATCAGCCCCCCCATCCGCAGCCCATTGGATGGGGGGGGACAGCCTCGGGCTTCACCCCTGGCCCTTGGGTGGCTGGGGGGGGGACCCCTTGATTGAAGGGGTCCCCACTCCCCCAGGGTACCCCGGCCAGGGGTGACTAGTTGGATTTTTGATGCCACGGCCGCAGGGCACTATATAAAAGTGACCCCCGGCTGTGGCATTATCTGTCCAGCTAGTGGAGCCCGGTGCTGGTTTTAAAAATACGGGGGACCCCTACTCTTTTTGTCCCCCGTATTTTTGGAACCAGGACCAGGCGCAGAGCCCGATGCTGGTTGCTTAAATATGGGGGAACCCCTGTCAATTTTTTCCCCATATTTCTGCAACCAGGATCGGCTCAAAGAGCCCGAGGCTGGTTATGCTTAGGAGGGGGGACCCCACGCAATTTTTTTAAAGAAAATAACCACTTTCCCACCCCTTCCCACTGATATACATGCACGGATCTCATGGATCCGTGCATGCCTATACAATCACGGATTAAAAAAGCAGGTCTGGTTTTTTTTAGCACTTTTTTACGAGTTGTAATTTTTCACGGCAGTGTTTGTTTTTTTTTTGCTTTGCACTTCTTAGTAAATTACCGAGATTCATACTTAAACAGCCGCGTTTTGACCGATGGTGTATTCATTTGTATTTTTTTTGTAGGACTTCCAAAAAATTACGAATGCACTCATCACTGCCGTGATTTGAGTTTAGTAAATTACCGAGATGACACTTTGATGAAAAAACGGCATCTCGGTCAAAATCGGGACCTTAGTAAATTTACCCCTATATTGGAAAAAAATTATTCTTTGGACACATATTAAAATAGTTCACAGAATTACTGGTGGAGAGGGGGAAATAGGTAATATAAAGTCATTTATAATGCATAAATATAAGATATATAAAATCGCCTCCTTGATTGGTTACGAATTAATAAGGAATTAATGGATAATAGATATTCACATGTTTCAATAAGATCTATATAAGGGGAAATTTAATGTGATGCTCTTACTGAATGGATTAAATAATGGTCTATGAGATAAGAAAGATATTTAAAAAATAAATATTCCAACCCTTGAGCCTATGCAAATGTATTGTACTGTACTATTTCATTATATGTGTTTAGCGATGTGCGGCGGACACTTTTCGGGTTTTGTGTTTTGGTTTTGAATCTGGATCTCTGCTTGTGTTTTGGATCTGGATTGGTTTTGCCAAAACCACCATTGCGGGTTTTGGTTTTGGATCTGGACGATTTAAAAAAACAACAACATAAAAACAGCTAAAATCACAGAATTTGGGGGTAATTTTGATCCTACAGTATTATTAACGTCAATAACATTCATTTTCACTCATTTCCAGTCTATTCTGAACACCTCACAATGTTGTTTTTAGGCTAAAAGGTTGCACCAAGGTAGCTGGATGACTAAGCTAAGCGACACAAGTGGGTGGCACCAAACACCTGGCCCATCTAGGAGTGGCACTGCAGTGGCAGACAGGTTTGCAGTTTTAAAAACTAGGCCCCAAACAGCACATAATGCAAAGATAAAAAAGAGGTGCAAGATGGAATTGTCCCACCCACCCTTATGTTGTTTAAACAGGTCATGCACAGTTTAATAAACCCATCATTTCAGTGACAGGTGGTCCCCCTGGAAAAAGCTTGCCAAGTTCTCAGAATCATAGCTAGCTACAAACATACCACCTCCATATTTGATGACTTTTCACATTATGAGAAGAGGCAAGAAGAAGAGGACAGTGTCAAGAAGGTGAATAAAAATTAGAGAGGCACACACAATCAGGAACAACACATGGGCTTTCACCTCCACTCCTATATTGGTGTGGAACAGGAAGGACTTCACCCAAGCAAATTTATAATTACCACATTACTGGACAAACTGAAAACCTAGGGGCCAAAGTCTCCAAATTTGTACCTCCTTCTCCATGTTCAGGGATTAAGATAATCTCAGATTTAATGCTGGGATGCAAATAAACTGGTGTATACCACAGGATCAAGATTGGATATGTTCCCCAGTTACACGCATGTGAGCATACCTGTGTGTCCCAGTTACACGCATGTGAGCATACCTGTGTGTCTTGTTTATTTTTTTCATATTTAATTTTTAAATAGAGCAGCCCCTTAGATGTTTTAGCAGCCCCTCCTGAGCCTTAACAGCAGGCCCGGATGGGGCAAGTTGACTTCGGATGGGTTCGGTACAGTACTAAGCAGGACTGTGCAGTTAATTTTTTGTTATTCAGCCCCTGCCCTAGTCAAAAATCATTTCATACTATAGGAAGGACTGTGTGAGAAAACAATGCTAACCTCTGTGCCCACAGCATGCCTCAGCCTGGCAAGCCAGACATCTTCCTGGGCCTTATTCAGTAACTGTTTCTGCCTCACAGGAGCTCCTGGCCCATCTAGTGCTGCAGTGCAATGGAAAGCTGATGCAATGCAAGATCACTGAAACTGCTCTTCTAACACTGCAAGGTCTTGCGATAACCCTACGCAGCCCTTAGGAATGAACCCTGTACAACAAATGCGCATCTTCTAAGTAAATAATCCCAAAATGTGGAACACTGATAATAAATCAAAATTACTGTTGACTAATTGGGGCCATTCATTTGAGTGAGTCCTTAACATGAAAGAATTGAGAAGACCATCTCTCTAATGCTCTGGCAAAAAATATCACTTTTACCTCTCCAGCAGTTGTGCTGGATTATAATTCAGCCTCTTCTAAATCAACTGACTTTGGCCACAAATGTGGTCTCTCCCCACTTTATCTCCTATATAATAGCCCTGTGACTCTGTGCCTGGGTTTCTAACGCTGGGCGTGGCTAGGATCTCTCATTGGGTTAGTGGCAGGTCTATCACACCCAGCCCACAGCTGATTGGGCGAGAAACGCCCTCCCACACAGGTTACATCCAATGGGAGGCTCTGCCCTTTGCCTGCTGTGTTTTCACAGAGCAGGATTAGCAATAGGACTGATGGAGCTGCAGCTCCAGCCCCACACCCCAAAATAGTCCCACTGCATCTGCAGCAACATACCCTCCAACAATTTACACATAAACATTGATGCAAATTCGAAAAGGGGGCGTGGCCACGAGTACGCCAGCGAGGCCACGCCCCTTTTCCTATACTTTCAATGGAAGCTTGGAGAGTCAAAAATCAGTACAGACCATAAAAAAAAAGGTACTGTACCTGCCAAAAAGGTGCAGCTGGAGGGTATGCCACTGCATCAAGTCTCTGCGCTGTAGATAGGGGGAAAAACAATCCTTTTACTGCAGCGTCCTATGGGGGTCATTCTAAGTTGATCGCTAACTGCATTCATTCGCTTTGCAGCAATCAGACAAAAACTCGCCACTTCTGCGCATGCGTATGCAGCGCAATGCGCACGTGCGGCTTACTATTACAACGAACGATGTAGTTTTACACAGGGTCTAGCGATGCTTTTCAGTCGCATAGGCAGCCACAGAGTGATTGACAGGAAGAGGGCGTTTCTGGGTGTCAACTGACCGTTTTCAGGGAGTGTTTGGAAAAACGCAGGCGTGGCTGGCCGAACGCAGGGCGTGTTCATGACGTCAAATCAGGAACTGAATGGTCTGAAGTGATCGCAAGCGCCGAGTAGGGCTGAAGCTGCTCTGAAACTGCACAAAAAAATTTTGTACCCGCTCTCCGATCCCTTTGTTCGCACTTCTGCTAAGCTAAAATACACTCCCACTGGGTGGCGGCATAGCGTTTGCACGGCTGCTAAAAACTGCTAGCGAGCAATCAACTCGGAATGACCACCAATGTCTTGCTGCCAGTCCACCTGCCCCCTCCGGCATCAACAATCCCCACTCCCTAGCCGCGCCGCAGGTGGAACAAAAGCTGCTGCGGCCACCAGCATAGATGTGTATGAAAGCGGCGCAGCGGAAGACTTTCATAGCCCTCCCTGTGCCGCATACTTTCTGAGCCCCGGAGCCTGCTCTGCGTGTGATGTCACAGAAGTGCCTCCCCACCACAGCCGCGCCCAGATCCCCAGAGGCCCTGACTCCGCAACACAGCACCTGGCCTGCCGGCCTGGAAGCCCCGAGATGGTTAACGTAGCGGATAGAGAGGGTGATATAATGGAGGGTAATGTATGGACGCTGAATCAATGTAAAAGGTGACAGTGCTGTGCAGTGCAGTGGGTGTGCAGTCTGGGCCGGTGCTAGAGTGTTCGGCGCCCCCTGCAAACTATAAATTTGCACCCTTGCATACTTTACAAACACACAGCACACATAATGACCCCTGTAGTAGAGACACTTACACATGTAATGCCCCCTGTACCAGAGACGCTTACACATGTAATGCCCCCTGAACCAGTGACGCTTACACATGTCACGCCCCCCCTGTACCAGTGACGCTTACACAAGTAACACCCCCTATACCAGTGACGCTTACACACGTAATGCCCCCTCTCCCAGTACCGTTTACACACATACATTACACACATACACAGTCACACATATATACAGTATACACAGACACTGTATATATACACACACACTCACTCTCTTTCCAGACACTTATCTAATGAAGTCTGGCTGGCCGAAGCTGTAGCAGATCATCCTCCTGCTGCAGCATGGTCCAGTGTAGCTCTGCCCCTTACTCCCATCTAGCTCCGCCCACTTTGGCTCCCTCCCGGCCACTGAATGTCACACAGGGGAGGGGAGGGGGGAGAGGAGGTTTTGTGCTGCCGGCGCCGAGGGGGAGAGGAGGCTTTGTGCTGTCGGCGCCGAGGGGGAGAAAAGGTTTTGTGCTTCCGGCGCCGCTGCATGTGTGTAGTGTCACTGACACTGCACAGCACTCTCACCTTTTACATTGATTCAGCCAGTCACACAGTTCTGCCAGCCAGTCACTATTGTTAGCGCCGGTGTCCCAACGCGCCGCATTACAGGGAAGTAGACGCACTACATAAACTACAGCTCCCAGCAGCTCTTAGCGCCGAAGCATTCCGCCCCTTAGGGCTGCTGGGAGCTGTAGTTTATTGCATACATCTTCTTCCCTGTAATGCGGCACATTGGGACACCGGCACGAACAATAGTGACTGGCTGCTGTGCGAGTCTTTGGGAGAGCTGCTGCCAAAAGGAGGACAGCAGCTTAGATGCTGACAGGAGGAGAAGCAGGATAAGCATTACCCGCCTCTCCCCCACTCGCAGTACCTCCGGGTCCCATCCGTGGCACCCCCACACACCCCCTCCAGCGCCCGCGATAGCTCCGGACCCCCTCCCCCACCCTCAGCGACCCCGCACCTCCCACCACATCCACCCCTCTCCCACCCGGGGCAACCCCGCAACTGCTCCTCCCCCACCCGCAGCGCCTCCGGACCACCACCTGCGGCACCCATGCACCCTCCCCCACCTGCGGCACCACTGCAACCGCCCCTCACGTGGCACCCCAGGATCCCATCCGCCTCTTCATCGCACCCCCTACTCCCCCAACCAAAGTACCTACTAGGTGATTCACCAGGCCCTGCGTGCGCTGTTCACGCCTTTGCAAGGGGCTTCCACCCCTTAACCATTGCACGCCCTTTGTCCGTGCAATATTTAACCACTCACACAATTATGATTGGAGGTAATACTCCATATAATAAAAATATTGCACGCCACAAGGGTGTGCAAGGGTTAACGGGGCGTAGCCCCTTACGACGGTGTGAAGAGCGCCCGTAGGGCGCGATGAATCACCTAGTTTAAAAATACTTCGTCAAAATAGCAATTTCCATTTCCACCTTTGCGGCTATGTTTTCACAAATCTGTTTGTGAAGTTGAAGCTTGTTTCATATCTGCTCTAGGCTTTCAGTTAAACCTAGGATCAAATACAGAGGCACCCCTGCAATTATAGGGCAGCACCCCTGGATTTATACAGCATAGGCATCACCACTGGAGAATTACACAACACAGCAGACAGGCAACAGCACCCCTGGATTTAAACAGCAGTGGGGCAGCACCCCTGGACAGATAGGGCAGAGGGGCAGCACCCCATATAGGGCAGCACCCCTGGAATAATGTGGCAAAGAAAATATGTGCAAGATAGAAGTGTTCTTGGGCCCTCCCACCCACCCTTATGTTGTATAAACAGGACATGCACCCTTTAACAAACCAATCATTTCAGCGACAGGGTCTGCCACATGATTGTGGCTGAAATGATTGGTTTGTTTGGGCCCCCACCAAAAAAAGAAGCAATTAATCTCTCCTTGCACAAACTCGCTCTACAGAGGCAAGATGTCATCCTCATCCTCAGATTCCTGCCCCCTCTTCAGTGTTTACATCCTCATCCTCACAGAGAAATAATATTCAAACAAACCATATCATTTAGTTGTCAGTGGACTGTTTACGCTATTACCCAAAGTTTGTGAACTTGACAATGACTTATGATGAATGCGCTGCAGGTGACGTATAAGGGAGGATGTTCCTAGGTGGTTAACACACTTACCCCTACTTATTATAGATTGACAAAGGCAATAGATAGCTTGACTCCTGTTGTCCGGATTGTGGAGAAATAATTCCACACACCGAAGAGATGGCTTTTTTGGTATTTTGCCCAGGCATGACAATGGGCTTTTTCATCCCATGGCCAACAACTGTCTCCACTGGTGCCTTATTCAAACAAACCGCATAACCATCAGAATCCTCATCATCAACATCCTCCTCAGCGCCAGCTACACCCATATCCTCCTCATCCTGGTGTACTTCTACAGTGACATCCTCAATCTCAATATCAGCAACTGGACTGGCGGTGCTCCTCCCAGCACTTGCAGAGGGCGTGCAAATGGTCGTAGGAGCCTCCTCCTCCCATACAGTGTTGTGTAGATCAAGCCTAGACATGGCAACCGCGGACAGTGCCAGCACCTCTGTATTTTCACAACACCCCTGTAATATTACAGCATACAAGTGCACATTTATTTTTACTGCATCCCTGTATTTTTACAGCGTACAGGGCCAGTGTACTTTTATTTTATCAACAGAACCCCTGTATTTTTACAGCATACAGGACCAGTGTGCTTGTATTTTAATAGCAGCACCCCTGTATTTTTACAGCATACAAGACAGGGCCAGTGTACATTTATTTTCACTGCACCCCAGATTTTTTACAGGATACAAGACAGGGCCAGTATACATTTATTTTAACAGCAGCACACCTGAATTTTTACAGCATAAAAGACAGGGCCAGTGTACATTTATTTTGACTGCACCCCAGATTTTTTACAGCATACAAGACAGGGCCAGTGTACATTTATTTTCACTGCAACCCAGATTTTTTACAGCCAGCACCCCTGTATTTTCACAGCATACAGGAGGACAGTGCCCCTGCCCCTGTACAACACAGTGACAGCCAGGACAGCAACACCCATGTACATCTGCAGAACCCCTAACAGCACATGAAACACCAGAGACAGCCAGGACAGCACCCTTAACAGCACAGGTACACAGCAGTGACATGAATAGCACCCCTACAGAGCACACACTGACCCCATCCGACGTCACAACTCACAGAGGTCTGTCTCCCTCACTCTCCAAGTCCAGAGTGAAAATAGCGGCGGCACGCGGCTGTTTATATGGAATCCAAAACCCGCGAGAATCCGACAGCAGGATGATGATGTTTTGCCTCGTTCTGGTTTCTGAGTCTGGCAGGAAGTCCTGAGCCGGACTTGGAAACTGGCTCAGAACGGGATGTTCGGGGGGTTCGATTCTCGGGGGGACCAAACCCGCTCATCCCTAGTTTGTATGTTTGTATATGTAACTTTTATATGGAAAATGTGAAAATGAATAATAAAGAGAACTTTAAAAAAGAAAAGAAAAAAAGACTGAGTTTGCACAATTGCAAATACATGCAGCCTGGGGGAAGTGAGCATATACACCTGTGAAAGCCATATTATTTGTGATGGTGATAGGGCAGGGGTGGGGAACCTCCGGCCCGCGGGCCGAAGCCGTTTGCTCCGGCCCACCCGCTTCTGTCAGTGAGACACGCCGCCGCTCAGTCCGGCAGCAGCGTGTCTCAGCTGTCAGGACAGGGAGAAGAGCGCGGCGATGTTGGATGACGGCGGCGGCGTGTAGGACTTCAAACTAGCCGCCGCTTCGTGAGCCAATCAGAGCTCGCGGACCGGCAGCCAATCAGGAGCCGCGGCTGCCGCCCCGCGAGCTCTGATTGGCTCTCACACCGGCGGCTGGTTTGAAGTCCTACACGCCGCCACCGCCACCCGACATAGCCGCGCTCTCCTCCCTGTCAGCAAGCAGCGGTAAGCAGCACGGGGGGGGGGGGGGCTTCTGTATACCTGGCACTGTGGGGGCATCTGTATACCTGGCACTGTGGGGACATCTGTATAGCTGGCACTGTGGGGGCATCTGTATAGCTGGCACTGTGGGGGCATCTGTATAGCTGGCACTGTGGGGGCATCTGTGTAGCTGGTACTGTGGGGACATCTGTATAGCTGGCACTGTAGGGGTATCTGTGTACCTGGCACGGTGGGGGCATCTGTATAGCTGGCACTGTGGGGGCAACTGTATAGCTGGCACTGTGGGGGCATCTGTGTACCTGGCACTGTGGGGGCATCTGTATAGCTGGCACTGTGGGGGTATCTGTGTACCTGGCACTGTGGGGGCATCTGTGTACCTGGCACTGTGGGGGCATCTGTGTACCTGGCACTGTGGGGGCATCTGTGTACCTGGCACTGTGGGGACATCTGTATAGCTGGCACTGTGGGGGCATCTGTATACCTGGTGCTGTGGGGGGCATCTGTATACTTGGCACTGTGGGGGCATATGTATACCTGGCACTGTGGGGGCATCTGTATACCTGGCACGGTGAGGGGCATATGTATACCTGGCACAGTGAGGGGCATTTGTATACCTGGCACGGTGAGGGGCATTTGTATACCTGGCACGGTGAGGGGCATTTGTATACCTGGCACGGTGGGGGGCATTTGTATACCTGGCACTGTGGGGGGCATTTGTATACCTGGCACTGTGGGGGCATCTGTATACCTGGCACGGTGGGGGGCATATGTATACCTGGCACGGTGAGGGGCATATGTATACCTGGCACGGTGAGGGACATTTGTATACCTGGCACGGTGAGGGACATTTGTATACTTGGCACTGTGGGGGCAATTGTGGATCTGGCACTGCACTATTGGGGGCATATGTGTATCACGTCCCATTTTAACTGCCCATACCCATTTTTTTTGGCGCGCGCCTCCGGCGTACCTCTAAGGGGCAGACCTACTGGGGGGCAGGGTAATTTTTTTAAATTGAGAATTTTTGTATGGCCCCCAAAGGATTTTATAAATATCCAAATGGCCCTCGCTAGAAAAAAGGTTCCCCACCCCTGTGATAGGGGGTGGGTGCAAATAACAGATGATGCCAACTGCTTGTGACTGGCTATTTGAACACACACCCCTGTCTGCAAATTCACATGGAACCTTTGTGAACCTTTGTGAACTAGTTAAAGCGATTTATGGGTTTTTTTGTTGCTGTTTTTTGCGAGACAGGGAGCTGTTTCTGCTGTATTACTGTATTTTGTGCATAATGTCAAATGTGTATGTTGCACATAAAATAAAAGGTTTACAACACATGCGAAGCTGCTAATGATGTGCCAAAATCATACGCTTATGCTACTGTTGTCAATCGAAGCGGATGTTGAGCTCTGCATATGGTTGAAAAAATGTATTGCAACCAACTCTGAATTGATCCCTAAATGTCAGTACTGTGTGTGTTTGTTACAGTTTGTACCATGTTTCTGGTGGCAAGAGTACTCACCTGCTCTGCTATTCTCCTCCTCGCTATTCTCTTCCAGCTGTTCAGAGGCAGTCAGGAAATCCTCCTCTATGGATGATACTGAGCAGTTGGTGTCGTCCTCAGCTCGGATGGCGCTGGTATCAGGCTGCAAGTTATTCTCTTGTGCCAGCTCCAGACCCAGAAGAAACTTGTTTAGTTCCAAGATAATGTAATTGGAGGAGTATTTCCTCATTCTCCCACGTTGCAACAAGCAGATCTCGTTTGGCCACATGACCTGTAAGAGAGCAATACAACCCTGAATCATTTAAGACATAGGTTTATAATAAAAGTACCTGTGTGACCAATGAATGTACTGTGCTAGGCAGGAGCGGAACTATTGTGAATATGGTCCACAATAGCCTCCGGGCCCATTTTCTACACTGCACCAGCTCACATCAAGCAACATAACAGAGGGAATGAACTGAAGCAACCTCAGCATGGGCCATACAGGTACTTGAAGCAGCCAATCACAGGTAGACCTCACATTCCTGGGAGAAGATGTATTATATAAGTAGATAAGTGTCAAATGCACTGGATCCAGTGCAGTTTGGACACTTACATCAAACTTCAACATGTATTACGTTAGTTATCATAGAAAACATCACTTTGCGTTGTGACTGACACACTGATCAGCGGCAGCAGCAGAACCAGATTTACAGTATGTTCCCTGTGCCTCCCTTTCATAGGAGGCTTCAACTCCAACTATCTCAGCAGAGTCAGCTCCTCCAATCCACGTGTTCCCATCTCTAACTCCCCGCATTATTCTCTTTCGCCCTCTGCTTGCACAGTAATAGAGGCCCAAAGAACTTTCCCATGTGTGGCTCTTCCCTTATCCTCCTCAATGTGTGCCTCTGATCCCATTCCCCATGTGTGCCTCTGCACTTATGTGCATCTGGCCCCATCCTATAGTGTGCCTGACTCCAATCCCCTAATGTGTCTCTGCACTTATCCCTACTCTAGTATGCCTCTGAGCACACTCTCCTAATGTGCATCTGGCCCCATCCTATAGTGTGCCTGACCTCTATCCCCTAGTGTGCCTCTGAGCCAATGCCCCTAATGTGCATCTGGCCCCATCCTATAGTGTGCCTGACCCCACTCCCCCAGTGTGCCTCTTTGTGGTGTGTTAGCGGGTCCAGATTGGGTCCAGATTGTAACAGGAATGGGTTTTTTGGGTTGACCCTATTTAGGTCGACACTCATTAGGTTGACTGGAGTGTGGTATACACAGTGAAAGTATTAAGAAAGGTTACTATCTTAACCAGAGTTAGCATCGTGCCATGCAGACGTACATTGCGATTTCAATTAAGATGGAAGCAAAGGAGGCTGTATAGTCACTGGAAAAGGGGTCTGACTGTATTAGACACTAAGGGGTATATTTACTAATGGGAGTTTGATTTCAAGTTAGATATAAACCGACTGAAATTGAATCAAATCGACATTCTTTTTCACTCATTATATTAGTCATTTACTAAGATTCGATTTTGAAATCGATATAAAAATTCAATTCGATGTTCCATTTTGACTAGTGATTTTGTCTTCAGTTTTAGCTGTCCATTTCAAAATTGAACAGAAAATCACCTATAAAATCGAATATAAAATCGAATGAAATAGAATTTAAATAACACTTAATATTTCCAATGGACAAAACAAACAACATGCAAGAAGTTGCTGTGGTTCCTATAACTCTGGTCTGCGCACATCTCCGATGGTGGGGAACCTACACGTAGACAGGACACATTCTGTGCATGTGCAGAACGGGTCATGAGTCTTCGCACACAGTGACCCCTAAGCAGCAGCCTGACACCAATTGGGGGTGAGGAATACAAAAACGCAGGAGCAATGACCATCTCTGAATGAGGCCCATAATTCCTACAGCCACAGTGAACCACATTAGCGATGTGCGCAGATCCACAAGTGTTTCTTTATTTCTTTTAAAATTGATAAAAACATCTAAATTCATGTAATTTGGTCCTGTCACATAGAGCCTTTACAGTATCTGACCTGATTCATTGATGGGCGCAATGGCAACTGCAGCTGAGACTGAATAATTTCATACAGAGGAGTGGGGGTGTTCCTGCACCACTAAAGAGAATTCATGACGGTAATAATTATTTACTACCAACTGCTACAGAGATTGCAGGATGGGATTATCCTTATGATGTTATAGAGTTGGTGGTGCTCCCCAGGGATGAAATGACAGTTATATCATTAGGGGGGTGTTTTTGTAAGAGAACAAAAAGCACAGAAATTTTGTCTTTTTGGGGGCACTCTTGAATGTAATTACTTTATTAAAATGTAACTTTTGTTCGATTTACGTTAAACCCATGTGTGTATATTATTTTATTTTTTGTTCACCTTGGGTTATCTGTTATTAATAACAGATCCTTACTGTATTTGTCTCAAGGGTTTAGTTAATTATAAGAAAAAATCCCTATGGATCATTCACATCTAGTTAGGATGTACAGAGGTAATTAATACATTCAACCTCTGTATTAGTTAATTGGATGGGTGAAGATATCAAAACTCTTAGGTGGTAGATGTTAGATAGATCCAAAATTTACTAAATAATTCTCTATTCTCCTGAGGAGAGTGTATGTAAGAGTGGCTATCACAAATGAAAAGGTTATTGTTACCTATAGCCACTATCGGGTACGAAAGGGAAACCTTTGTAATTCCTTAATTATAAAAAACATACAAGACAATTCATTTCTGTGTCACCGTAAGTAATTAAGAGAACAAGCCTTTGCAGTTTCATAGTGCTTCATTGCATTAGAATTATCACTATATGAGGATCCAACAGTATACTTGAATACAGGGGTCAAAAACAGACTGATACTCAAAATGGTACTATTCCAAATGTACAACATATACCCTGCTAATCAACAATCACAAAAGTATATTTGTCATAGGGTCAGAGAGCAGGCTGGTATTTCTGAGGAGAATGGGCTGCTCTTAGTCCCAGCAATCAAAATGATGCTAATATGAAATAAAAATTAATTAAACTACTGTAAAAATAGGATTTTAGTACCTACCGGTAAATCCTTTTCTCCTAGTCCGTAGAGGATGCTGGGGACGCTTCAAGAACCATGGGGTTTATACCAAAGCTCCAGAACGGGCGGGAGAGTGCAGATGACTCTACAGCACCGATTGACCAAACATGAGGTCCTCCTCAGCCAGGGTATCAAACTTGTAGAACTTAGCAAAAGTGTTTGTTCCCGACCAAGTAGCCGCTCGCCAAAGCTGTAACGCCGAGACCCCTCGGGCAGCCGCCCAAGATGAGCCCACCTTTCTCGTAGAATGGGCCATCACCGATTTCGGCAACGGCAATCTCGCCGTAGAATGAGCATGCTGAATCGCATTACAGATCCAGCGTGCAATAGTCTGCTTGGAGCCCCAATCTTGTTTGGAGCATACAGGACAAACACAGCCTCCGTTTTCCTAATCTGAGCCGTTCTGACGACATAGATTTTCAATGCTTTGACCGCATCGAGAGACTTCGATTTCGCCAAGGCTTCAGTAGCCACTGGCACCACAATAGGTTGGTTCATGTGAAACGATAAAACCACCTTTGGTAGAAATTGCTGACGAGTTCTCAACTCCACTCTATCTACATGGAAGATCAAATAGGGGCTCTTGTGAGACAAAGCCGCTAATTCAGACACCCGCCTTGCGGACGCCAAGGTCAACGGCATGACCACTTTCCAAGTGAGGAATTTGAGCTCAACCTTATGCAAAGGTTCAAACCAATGCGATTGCAGGAACCGAAACACCACGTTAAGATCCCACGGTGCCACTGGGGGCACAAAGGGAGGTTCAATGCGCAGCACTCCTTTCACGAAGGTCTGAACTTCTGGAAGGGAGGCCAATTCTTTCTGAAAGAAAATTGATAAGGCTGAAATTTGTACTTTAATGGAACTTAACTTTAGACCCGCATTCACACCTGCTTGCAATAAATGGAGAAAACGCCCCAGCTGGAATTCATCCATAGGAGCCTTTTTGGATTCACACCAAGACACATATTTTCTCCAAATACGGTGGTAATGTCTCGCCGTTACTTCTTTTCTAGCCTGAAGTAGTGTGGGAATGACTTCACTGGGAATGCCCTTTCGGGCTAGGATTTGCGTTCAACCGCCATGCCGTCAAACGCAGCCGCGGTAAGTCTTGATACACGCATGGTCCTTGCTGTAACAGGTCCTCTCATAGAGGAAGAGACCAGGGATCTCCTATGAGTAATTCCTGAAGATCCGAATACCAGGCCCTCCGTGGCCAGTCTGGAACAATGAGTATCGCCTGAACCCTTGTTCTTCTTATGATCTTTATCACCTTTGGAATGAGTGGAAGTGGAGGGAACACATAGACCAACTGAAACACCCACTGTGTCACTAGGGCGTCCACCGCTATTGCTTGAGGGTCCCCCGACCTGGAACAATATCTCTGAAGTTTCTTGTTGAGGCGAGACGCCATCATGTCTATTTGAGGAATTCCCCAACGACTTGTCACTTCTGCAAAGACCTCTTGATGAAGACCCCACTCTCCCGGATGGAGATCGTATCTGCTGAGGAAGTCTCCTTCCCAGTTGTCCACTCCTGGAATGAAGACTGCTGACAGAGCGCTTGCATGTCTTTCCGCCCAGCGAAGAACTTTTGTGGCCTCCGCCGTTGCCGCTCTGCTCTTTGTTCCGCCCTGGCGGTTTATGTACGCCACTGCTGTTATGTTGTCCGACTGAATCTAGATGGGCAGATCGCAAAGAAGATGTTCCGCTTGTAAAAGGCCATTGTAAATGGCCCTTAATTCCAGAATGTTTATGTGCAGACCAGCTTCCTGGCTTGACCATTTTCCCTGGAAATGTTCCCCCTGTGTGACTGCTCCCCGGCCTCGGAGACTTGCATCCGTGCTCACCAGGATCCAATCCTGGATCCCGAACCTGCGCCCTCTAGGAGGTGAGAACTGTGCAGCCACCACAGGAGAGAGATTCTGGTCCTGGAAGATAGGATTATTTTCCGGTGCATGTGCAGGTGAGACCCGGACCACTTGTCCAACAGGTCCCACTGAAACACCCTGGCATGGCACCTGCCAAACTGAATGACCTCGTAGGCCGCCACCATCTTCCCCAGCAACCGAGTGCATTGATGAATTGACACTCTTGCCGGTTTCAGAATCTGTTTGACCATGTTCTGGATTTCCAGAGCCTTTTCCACTGGAAGACTCAGTGTAATTCTGTGTCCAGAATCATACCCAAGAATGACAGCCGTGTTGTCGGAACCAACTGTGATTTTGGCAAGTTTAGGAGCCAACCATGTTGTTGCAGGATTGCCAGGGAGAGCGTGACGTTCTTCAGTAATAGCTCCTTGGATCTCGCCTTTATCAGGAGATCGTCCAAGTACGGGATAATTGTGATTCCTTACTTGCACAGGAGAACTATCATTTCCGCCATTACTTTGGTGAAAATCCTCGGAGCCGTGGACAGACCAAACGGCAACGTCTGAAATTGGTAATGACAATCCTGAACAACAAACCTCAGGTAAGCCTGATGCGGAGGATATATGGGGACGTGTAAGTAGGCATCCTTTATGTCGACCGACACCATAAAATCCCCCTCCTCCAGACTGGAGATCACTGCCCGGAGAGATTCCATCTTGAATTTGAATTTTTTTAGATAGAAATTGAGGGATTTTAGGTACAGAATTGGTCTGACCGAGCCGTCCGGCTTCGGGACCACGAACAGGCTCGAAGAAAAGCCTTCTCCCTGCTGTGACAGGGGTACCGTGACAATGACTTGATTTTGACAAAGATTTTGTATTGCAGCGCATACTACCTCCCTTTCCGGAAGAGAAGCTGGCAAGGCCGATTTGAAAAATCGGTGAGGTGGCACGTCTTGAAACTCCAATTTGTACCCTTGGGCTACTATATCTAATACCCAAGGATCCAGGGACGAGCGAACCCAGACCTGACTGAAGAGTTGGAGACGTGCCCCCACCGGTGCGGACTCCCGCAGAGGAGCACCAGCGTCATGAGGTAGATTTGGTAGAAGCCGGGGAGGACTTCTGCTCTTGGGAACCTGCCACAGCCGGTGACCTTTTTCCCCTTCCTCTTCCTCTAGTAGCAAGGAAGGAAGACCCTCGTCCTTTTTTGTATTTATTGGGCCGAAAGAACTGCATCTGATAGTGGGGCATTTTCTTTTGTGGTGCAGGGACATAAGGTAGTAATGATGACTTACCCGCGGTAGCCGTAGATACCAGGTCAGCAAGGCCGTCACCAAACAAGACACCACCTTTATACGGCAGAGACTCCATAGCCTTCTTAGAGTCAGCATCAGCATTCCATTGATGAATCCACAATGCCCTCCTAGCCGAGACTGCCATGGCATTGGCCCTTGATCCCAAAAGGCCAATATCCCTCGCAGCTTCCCTTAGGTAGGCTGCAGCGTGCCTGATATAACCCAGTGTCAAAATAATGCTATCCCTATGCAGGGAATCTATATCAGATGACAAGTTATCTGCCCACTTTTCAATAGCGCTACTCACCCATGCCGATGCAACGGCAGGTCTGAGCAGCGTACCTGTAGTGACATAAATGGATTTCAATGTATTTTCCTGCTTACGATCCGCAGGATCCTTCAGGGCTGCCGTGTCAGGAGACGGAAGCGCCACCTTTTTGGACAGACGCGATATAGCTTTGTCCACAGTGGGGGTTGACTCCCCCCTTTCCCTGTCCCCAGAGGGGAACGGATATGCCACCGCAATTCTCTTGAGAATCTGTAACTTTTTGTCAGGATTTTCCCAAGCCTTTTCAAAAAGCGCGTTCAGTTCATGAGAGGGAGGGAACGTTACCTCAGGTTTCTTTCCTTTAAACATACAGACCCTTGTGTCAGGAACAGCAGGTTCTTCCGTGATATGTAAAACGTCTTTTATCGCCACAATCATGTACTGAATGCTCTTAGCCAGTTTAGGATTCAATCTGGCATCACTATAGTCGACACTGGAGTCAGAGTCCGTGTCGGTATCTGTATCAGCAATCTGGGTAAATGAACGCTTCTGTGACCCCGAGGGGGTCTGTACTTGTGATAATGCATCCTCCGTGGATTTTCTCCATGCCTGGTTCTGAGACTCTGATTTATCTAATCTCTTATTCAGAGACACATTTGCATTCAAACCACTCAACATATTTACCCAATCAGCATTCGGCGGTGCCGACAGGGTCACTCCCACCGTCTTTTCTGTCCCCACTCCAGCCTCCTCCTGGGAAGAGCACTCAGCCTCAGACATGTCGACACACGCGTACCGACACCCACAACCACACTGGGGCTATAGGGGACAGACCCACAGCAAAGCCTGTAAGAGGAACACAGAGGGAGTTTTGCCAGCTCACAACCCAGCGCCTATCCGGTTCTGAAACGTTTAATATAATGCCTCAGACCTGTTAGCGCTTTTATATTAATAAAACAGCACCAAATTACTGTCGTCCCCCCCCCCCCCCCCCCGGTTTTGCACACTGTTACTTGTACAGTAGTGTAGGAGGTCAGGACCAGCGTCTCTGCAGCTCTATGAAGAGAAAATGGAGCTGGTTAGAGCTGTGTGGGCTAAGCCATGCCCACTTAATGGCGCGCTTCAGTCCCGCTTTTTTCTACATATTTATACTGGCGGGGGTCTGGTGTTAGTGCCCCAGCACCGTTTACCACTTTTGCCAGTCCATTTGTGAGGTTTATGCTGCCCAGGGCGCCCCCCCTGAAGTGCCGCCATGTGTGTTTGGGAGCATGGCGCGCAGCGTGGTACCTCAAAGCCGTCACTGAAGTCTTCTGATCTTCTTTCTACTCACCCGTCTTCTGACTTCTGGCTCTGCAAGGGGGGTGACGGCGCGGCTCCGGGAACGAGCATCTAGGCGTACCTAGCGATCAGACCCTCTGGACCTAATGGTGTCCAGTAGCCTGAGAAGCAGAGCCTTTAAATTCACAGAAGTAGGTCTGCTTCTCTCCCCTCAGTCCCACGAAGCAGGGAGCCTGTTGCCAGCAGGTCTCCCTGAAAATAAAAAAACTGACATAAAGTCTTTTTTAGAGAAACTCTGGAGAGCTCCTCAGTGTGCATCCAGTCTCACTGGGCACAGAATCTAACTGGAGTCTGGAGGAGGGGCATGTCTCCTGCGGATCCCGTCTATACCCCATGGTTCTTGAAGAGTCCCCAGCATCCTCTAGGACGTATGAGAAAGCTTAATGATCACAACTGATACTTGTTTATAAGCACATAATGTGGTTATGTAGATACATTAATTAGGTCATCCAGTATGATCATACGATTACAGTCTGTTGGTGGCTTCAATTTGCAGGTGCATAGAGTAGTTTGTAATGATATACCAATGGGGTTCAGTGTTAGTTTGATGTGATAGATAGAATAGTACCTACTCTGGTGCCTTCCCATGTGGACAACCAGTGAATGGGAGGTGAGAGGGTTAACCGGCCAGAGTAGGGTTGAAGGAAGCAGCGGTGTGTGCTATCAGGGGCTGCAGAGCTTGGTCACCCTGGTTACCTAGAGGCAATTGCAGAGAGACCCCCACCGCTGACCCTGATGAGAGGATGCCGGAAATACCTGTATGTGGAGAGAAGTGTATGTGGTTGGATCTTCCACTCTGCTGGCTATGGTGGTCATTCCGAGTTGTTCGCTCGTTGCCGATTTTCGCTATGCTGCGATTTGCTGCTAAAGCAGCGCGCATGCGCTTAGTTATTTAACTAAAAAATTAGCAATTTTGCTGTTGTTCGTGCGGCGCTTTTCAGTCGCTCTGTTGATCGGTGAATGACTGACAGGAAGTGGGTGTTTCTGGGTAGTAACTGAGCGTTTTCCGGGAGTGTGCTAAAAAACGCAGGCGTGTCAGGCAAAAACGCAGGAGTGGCTGGAGAAACGGAGGAGTGGCTGGCCGAACGCAGGGCGTGTTTGTGACGTCAAACCAGGAACTAAACGGACTGAGGTGATCGCAATCTAGGAGTAGGTCTGGAGCTACTCAGAAACGGCAAGGAATTATTTATTAGCAGTTCTGCTAATCTTTCGTTCGCTATTCTGCTAAGCTAAGATTCACTCCCAGAGGGCGGCAGCCTAGCGTGTGCAATGCTGCTAATTTCTGCTAGCGAGCGAACAACTCGGTATGACCACCCATGTCTCTTGTGCCTGATGCCGGGACCCATGTGCGCTGCATGGAATCCTGGAAGTGACGTCAGAGATGACGTCGGCTGACCGGATGTACGTTTCACCCAGGGAGATGGCCTGTCCACCACAAAGCCTGACCTTGGGATTCCCTCCTCCTACTATAAAGACGCCGCAAGCCAATCACGTCCGTGGGCGGAACTGATTGACAGTTTGGGCAACGAATACCTAATAGGCCACTGTGGGTCAATCTCATCCGAGACTGGTATCAGATTAATTGTTATTGTGGCCAAATAATATTCCATTGATTATCAAAATTCGATATTGCTGGACAAATTGATACGGTACTCTTCGTACATAATTTAATTTGTTTCATTGCCCCGATGTAATGAAAACAAACATGAGAAAGATCATATTATATATTTGATTACTAATTATTGATATTATGGTCGTATCGATCACAGCTAATTAATGATCTTCACAATTGCATTGATCACTGGTGGTCATTCCGAGTTGTTCGCTCGCAAGCTGCTTTTAGCAGCTTTGCACAGGCTAAGCCGCCGCCTACTGGGAGTGAATTTTAGCTTATCAAAATTGCGAACGAAAGATTCGCAATATTGCGAAAAGACTTCTCTGTGCAGTTTCTGAGTAGCTCGAGACTTACTCTGCCAGTGCGATCAGTTCAGTGCTTGTCGTTCCTGGTTTGACGTCACAAACACACCCAGCGTTCGCCCAGACACTCCTCAGTTTCTCCAGCCACTCCCGCGTTTTTCCCAGAAACGGTAGCGTTTTTTCGCACACACCCATAAAACAGCCAGTTTCCGCCCAGAAACACCCACTTCCTGTCAATCACATTACGATCACCAGAACGAAGAAAAAACCTCGTAATGCCGTGAGTAAAATACCTAACTGCATAGCAAATTTACTTGGCGCAGTCGCACTGCGGACATTGCGCATGCGCATTAGCGACTAATCGCTCCGTTGCGAGAAAAAAATAACGAGCGAACAACTCGGAATGACCCCCACTGTTAGTGTTTTTAGGTTAATGGTGATTCTTATTGATAATTTCATGTATGGAATCTATAGTTTAAAAAAAGAACCATACAGTTAGTAGTGAAGGAAGAGGGGCAAGGATGTATATTAAATACAGTCCTTACCTAGGGGTTTTTTATATATTCTTTGAAGACAAAATAAATCCTTCTATTTTACGGACAGGGTTAATGCTTAGGTAAATACTAATCGCTGTGTCCTTTTGAGCTGAATAATTTTGCACATCCTCAATGTGCACAAAAAAACAGCAAGTACAGAGACGCTCAGCCGTGCAATCGGAGAGACACAGCAACTGTGTACACATTCCCAACGCACACGCACATCATTCGATAATTGTCAGCTTGATAAACTCAAAGACCATGCAGCATGGCAGCCTGAACACAGATGCCGGAGGCATACCAAGGAGCCCACTGCTGCCCAGACCAGCAAACAGTTATTCCCTGGCCCCATTTTGAGCAATGCTGGATGAATGTCCCAGTGCAGAGAGCATGGTGGGCCTCACTGCCTGAGGGACCTGCCCCTTAACTTAATACCCCTTTTACACCTACGAGCACGGGTCGCAGCCGGGAGCCTGACACGGGAGCTGCCCCCTGCTGCGACCCGTGCTCGGTCCCTTTCCCATCAGCAGTCACAACCCGGCATATGCCGGGTTGGTGACGCTTCTAGCTACACGGCAGGGGCGGCGCAGGGAGATCACATGATCTCCCAGCGCCGCCCATCCATACAGTGTAAACGGGAGCCGTGTCGCATCGACACGGCTCCCGTTTACACTACACCCTACCCGGATCATTCCCGTGTCCTACCCAGGTAAATAGCCGGGTAGGATTCACGGGTCACTTGATCCGGGTTGACCCTTTTCCACTTGCCAAAAACACGGGTAAATGCGCGCCCCCGTGCATTTACCCGTGTTTTTTGAGCTAGTGGAAAAGGGGTATTATAGGGAGGCAGGGCTGACCTTGTATGTGCCTGACTGATAGAGGAGTCCTGCCACATGTCAGCGCTGATGAACACAGCCACACACAGCCTGTACTTAATAGCCAACTGTACATTATTTCTGATTCACTGAACAGTAGACTGGGGGGCACACACGGAGACAGCATACAGGTCCCGTCTCTATTAAACCATCTATGCACTGAATTCTAGATTCTCATCCACAGCTACTTCCAATGCTCTTTCATCATTTGTTAGTATTAAAGCTTCTTTGTGAGTTGCTTCCTCGCCAGTTGTTTGAGAGCCTGAGGTGCTCACTGTAAGAAATTTACAGTGTCCCTTCCCGATGGAGCTTGTAGAACCTGGTTCAGTCAACATCAGGTATATCAAAGTAGATGATAATTATTACCAAAGGCGTCACTGGGTGCGATGACACCCGATGTGCAAAACAGTGCCCTGAAAAGGGGCATGGCCTGGCTGGAAGGGATCGTGGCCTTGTGGGATGCACCTGTTTTCAGCACTCCGATGGTGTGCCCAGCATTCCCATAGATGCTGGGCTGCCCCAGAGACTATTCTGGCTGAACTGCCGGCTTCTACACTGTGACCGGAGCTGAGTGCTGCATGTAATGTTACAGTGCATCACCCGGCTCCTGTCACTGTAGAGGAGTCAGCATTTTGGTGTTGTCCACCTGAGGGTGACACCCGCACCTCCCTAGTGACACCTGTGATTGTTACCTTTGCTTTTAATGCCGTTTTAGCTATGTTTTCAATTAGGTCCCTTTCCAACTACCTTTCCTGTTCTAAGGTCTGTAGATCATTACAGTACAATGTAAAAGTATTCTTATTTTCTATCAGCCACCTCTTTAAAACATCTTATGAAAATCCACCAGTGCTACCTTAATGAATGACTAGAAGTGGCAATTCACCAGTATAGGCTTCTAACCACTATAATTCCTAGTAACGGGAACAGAGTATGCAACATTTTTCTTTCCCTATTCATCGGTCTTGTAACAAGACACGAAATTACATATTTCAAAGAGAGCAGTCTGTTCTTTCAAGTGAGTTCAAGCTCTTTATTTAATCCTCTAAAGACATAACATCTTAAATCCGTGGTCTGAATTTATACCCCTTGAAACAAGTGCATTTCTGCCGTAAGATAAGCACCTTATTTAAGGCAGCAGAATCAAAGAGACTGAAGGGGGTGACATTATTTATTATTTTATTAAGAATTAATACAAAAAGTTAAACATTAACGGAGTTTTAGCACACACTGTTGTTCTCTGTCAGATATATTATACGATCTCCTGTGTTAGTCTAGCACAGGATTTTAAACGCAGCACATTGAACAAGATTTTGGAATTGCCAAGGCACACCATCAGTACCCCATGGGGAAAAAAATCACACACATTGTCCCTCACAGGAAAAAAATCAATCACACTGTCCTCCATAGAAAACAATAACACACATTGGTTCCGAGATGAAAAAAACCTAAAACACATTTTCCCCTACCTGTCAGTAGCTCAGTTGTCCCTGGACCCTTTCAACTCCTCCTCAGCTGTGGGAGTTGCTGCAGCCCGTGGAGTAGCACTAGCAACAGACAAGACTTGGAGCCTTAGGGGGACATTTACTAAGCAGTGATAAGAGTGGAGAAGTGAGCCAGTGGAGAAGTGCCCATGGCAACCAATCAGCACTGAAGTAACATCTATAATTTGCATACTATAAAATTATACAGAGCAGCTGATTGGTTGATGGGGCAACTTCTCCACTGGCTCACTTCTCTGCTCTTATCACTGCTTAGTACATGTCCCCCTTAGTCACAGCACTGGGCCTGCAATGCGGCATGTGATGGGCTCTCTGATGTCACCCAGCCGCATCTGCATAGGTCAGGGCCACCAGTAAGAGACCAATGCTGGACAAAATTAAAGGTTAAACTGGCGGCAGTGCAGGCATCTTCCGGTTCTGGCGGCACACTTGAGAACCGCTCACGGCACACTAGTGTGCTGCGGCACATGGTTACAAAACACTGGTCTATCATAATCTCTGTAGAGACCCTTCCCTCCCCTTACAGCTCGCACTGGCTATCTGGTAGATACACCCTCTTTTCTAACTGTACAGATGTAAGGAGGACTGTAAGGTTCCCTCCTGTCAGTGTAGAGAAAAGGGAAGAAAAAGGATCTGCTTGCGGCGCACTGATAAACTAAAACATAACTTTTATTGGTTTATTTAAAATGTATATTTTATATTGTTAAGAAAGACATGCAAAATATTTAAAAGGCATGTATTAAAGTGAAGAAGAAATTTGACATTGTGAACAACAAGAAAAAAAGAAAATAAAGTTAAAAAAGCTGAGTGTATATTTTTTGTCTCCCAGATTGTTTTCTTTGCTATAATATAATAAAGGGTAAATTGTGACTACTTCAATGATATCACAATTTGTTCTAAAATTTTGCCAGAAATGTTATGCTTGTCTGGACTAAAGAGTTCTATATACTTGAGTACTTGGCAGATTGCAAAGAAAACAACCTGGGAGACAAAAAATAGAGACTCAGCTTTTTTAACTTTATTTTCTTTATTCTTGTTGTTCACAATGTCAAATTTCTTCACTTTAGCACGTCTTTTAAATATTTCACATCTTTCTTATCAATATAAAATCTAAATTTTAAATAAACAAACTAGTTTATCAGTGCGTCGCAAACAGATGCTTTTTCTTCCTTTTTTGTAGACGTAACATGATCTGTGGCAGCACCCCCACTAATTGATGAACGATTGCATCTTATTATTATTATTATTATTAGGGGTCTTCATTTGACTAATAATTCCAAATCTACTGGAAAATTACACATTTCCTGTGCAATGGATATCTCCTTACCTCCTGTCAGTGCCCAGAGCCAGATTCCCCCCTGCACCCTTCCCCACTACTTGTACATGAAGAGATGAAAGAGAGAGACTGGCGGTGGGGAAGACAACAGACAGATGAGAAAAAGAGACAGAGTGGGGACTGGACAGAGCTGAGAAAGTGACAGACTGTGTGTGTGTGTGTGTGGGGGGGTCCACACATTGATGTAAAAGTGAGACAGGGTCCGGAGTGGTACAGAGATGAGAGAGACACAGCTGCCGACAGCTCTGTCGGGCCCTGGTACTTGGAGGGGGCATGGCCAACTCAGGGAGGTGTGGGGCCAAGCCCCCATCTTACTAGCAGATCTAAAATACACTATGTGCGCGCCTGCGATGGGGTGCCAGTGGCTGAGGGCAGGCTGGTCAGAGGGACAAATCCAGGGGATAGGACTGACTGCTGCAGCAGCAAGCAACGTCTCTCCCAGCCCAGCACACAACTGCGTGTGCTGGCTGTATCATCAGCAGTCATCATCAGCAGTCTTTTTCTCCCAGCCTGAAGTGCCGATGCAGGCCCTGGGTACACTTTAGACCAGGGGTGGGGAACCTTTGGCCCGCCAGCTGTTGTTGAACTACACATACCAGCATGCCTTGCTACAGTTTTGCTATTTGGCCATGCTAAAACTGTTGCAGGGCGTGCTGGGATGTGTAGCTCAACAACAGCTGGAGGGCCGAAGGTTTCCCATCCCTGCATTAGACCATTGATTCTCAAACTGTGTGCCTAGGCACCCTGTGGTGCCTCGGGTTACTTGCAGCGGTGCCCTGGGTTGGTGGTCCAGGACCAATTCATATTATTTATGATCAATGTAATAGACAAAATCAGTGTTTGTCCTTTCTAATCATAAACTATGTGGACAAACAGAAGTGAATCCTGTCCCTCACCACATAACTGAACCCAGTGACGCAAGTAGAAAAAATGTCTTACGGGTACTGTGTGCGCATGCCGAAGGCGTGTGCGCCAAAAAATGGGTGTGGCCAAATGCCACATGGTCAATGAAAATGGGGGCGTGATACAAATATGGGGGGAGGGGCAGATACACATATGACCCAAATAGTGCCAGATACACGTTGCCCCACAGTGCCAGATATATATTGCCCCACAGTGCCAGATATACAAATGCCCCCAGAGTGCCAGATACACATTGCCCCACAGTGCCAGATACACAAATTCCCCCACTGTGTCAGATATACGTTGCCCCCCAGTGCCAGATACAGAAATGCACCCACAGTGCCAGATACAGAAATGCCCCCCAGTGCCAGATATGCCCCCAGTGCCAGATACACATGTCCTCCCAGTGCCAGATATGCCCTCAGTGCGAGATACACATGTCCCCCCAGTGCCAGATATTCCCTCAGTGTCAGATATGCCCCCAGTGCCAGGTACACATGTCCCCCCAGTGCCAGATATGCCCTCAGTGTCGGATATCCCCCAGTGCCAGGTACACATGTACCCCCAGTGCCAGATATGCCCTCAGTGTAAGATATGCCCCCAGTGCCAGATACACATGTCCCCCCATTGCCAGTGTCAAAGTCAGAAAAATATCACGATGCACACTGCCATATTTGCACCTCATATGTGTCCCTGCTGCGCATGCGTGCGCTCTCCCGCGCGTGCGCATACTTGCTGTTGCGGGCACCCGCAGGCGCACGGTATGCGCATTTACGGTAGAGATTGTATGCGTCTAGCGGGCGACTCTTTCGTTACATATTTTCACATATAATGTATTTTGTAGATTATGGTCCCTTTGATAGAATCTGAAAGTTTGGTTAATGTAGAATGTTCATGTACGGAGAAATCCCTCTTTGTTTGATACGAAGGGTCAGACAGGAGTAATACAGTGGTGTTTAGTATCCATCGGAAGAGTATTTAATTAGCAATATTCCGGTGTTGGTTTGAAGCGTATAAATCGCTCGTGCGAATAGTTATGGACATAAGAAGTTTATGTCCATTTACTATTATTTGCACTTACTTATCCATGCGGCGGGAAACCTAGTTTCCCACCCACCTGAGCAGTTGGAAATCGTCACAGCCCACCTGTATGAATCAACCTATGACCTTTTGTTATAATGCGAGGAGGAATTCCTGTGTCCAATGAACAATGAGATTGTAGGGACCATTGAATTGTATTGTGTGTGGGGCATAAATAGACAAGCCGATCACATCCAGCTCTCACTCTTCAACGGTTCTCATTGCTGATAATCGGGAGCTGGATGTCCAGAGGCGCATGCGATCGTTCCCCTTTGTGCGTAAGTTTTTCTCCGCAATCATATTGTCTTCCTTGTTATTCTGAGCCATATCTCTCCATATCTCTCTCTCTCTCTCGCTATCTCTCTCTCTCTCCTCTTTCTCTCGTATTCTCTTAAACGTAATTGTATTATATTGTATTTCCTGTGTAGTTATCTGGTTAGTTAGTCTATGTTATATTGTAGTGTGTGACTTGTATTGTATTATTCTTTTTGCAAGTAATAACATTCATAATATATATATAAGGCGTTGGACCCTAAGCCCAGGTATCTGTGTATTTCTTATAGTGTTAAGTATTTTCAGAGCGTCGGTGACGCTCGAACAGCTTTTAAGTTAATAAGGTTACACGGTGTTGCATCTACACTCAATCTCTGCACCAAGGTTTACTGCATAATACACTGTTTTATGGTATAGTTACAAAGGTTTAACATTGTGAGCGTCTGCGCCGCTGGTGATCTCCTCGTGGTCTCGAGCGTTCGCATCGCTATAGCAAATCATTACGTTAGTCGGCAGCCAATAGTGTGCCTGCCTGTGATCTCTTGGCCGTGAGCGAACGTGACGCTTGAGCGTCTCGACCTCGGCTAAGCGATTGCTACGCAACGTGCGTACCCTTACGGTACTCCATACGTCAATAGCGTACAGTGTTCTTAGACCTCATAAAGGGTTTTAAATAAGATAAATATTTAGCTTTATCAATTGGGGGCTCGTCCTGTCCTTCACATATCTCTGCTAGGTAATTTCAGCAGACATTATCCAGCAGCAAAGGGCGGGAGGTCATATTCCTCGTAGTGCTGTTTGGATAAGTGTCTGCTTCGCTTAGTAAAGGGTGCTGAAGGAATCCGGAACCGGAGGTAAGAACAACACGCTAGTGTCTTTTAAAACTGTTTATTTCTGTCTTGCGTACGCACGCACGCACATATCTGCATTTCTTTTTCATTTGTGTATTTTCATATATCACTCTCCGGTTTGCCATTTTATAATTGATAAAACGTGCTAAGAGAGATTTGTCGCTATTTCATAGTTAAAGTGTAAAACCCACACGCAACTCTACCTAAGGTATAAGGAGAGATTGGTGTGTTGCGCGGTAGACGATCGAGAATCATCTACATTGATAAACGTGTTAGTTGTGTTACGGTGGATATTTGCTTTGCGTACACGTGTCTCTAACAAAGGGTGAGACTCACGTACGCAACTCAAAGGCCGACGCACGCAGCGTAAATTACGCAACGGAGCGTCTGGGTACGCCCACGTAACTCAAGCCACATGATAGTGTTGATTTTCAACAGGCGATAAATAGCGCAATAGGCGGTAAGTAGCGCAAGTCTATTTTAGTGTCCGAAATTTAGATTAACAGATCCTTCTCCAAATTCACAACACATCTGGTCTAAAGAAAATTTCTGCGCAGAAATAGAAATAGAAACAAAAGTGTATATGTGGTGAGTGAGTGTTTGTTTTTACAATTTTGGGGATTGAACCACAGAAATCATCGAGTTCTCGTGAAGGTACATACGTGTAAGTGACATGCACGGTGGCTAGGGAGGCATCCCTGGTTAAACATAAAATTTGAGCATTAGAGTGTAGCGGACCAGGAGGTATAGCAGACCAGGAGGTCAGACCAGGAGGTCGTATAACAGACCAGGAGGTCTAGGTACAAAGTAGTCCACTATAGAGACAAGGCACAACACCAAGAAGGGTTGGTGCAACACCCATATAGGACAATAAAGCTCAGGCTGAAGGAATTCGCTGCTGCCGAATGTCGATTCCACTGGTCGCTCCGTACATAAGATTAGTTGCTTATGTGCTGAACGACTGTACCGCACGTAATTGTGTGCATTAGTTAGTAACCTGACCAGTACCATTTGTGTACAAACCCGGTCATAAAACTATTTGTACACTCTGATGTGATTTGTGTAATTTTTTATTTTCTGAAGGGAAGTTCGCTGGTCACTCAGGAATTGTCCAACAACCAATAGTTACTGGAAAGAGTAAGTGTTCTGCGGATATCCCTCGCATGTTCCAGTAAATAGAGGTTCATAGGGGCCCTGGGTCGAGTACGCCAGCGCTAAGGCAGTGTGTGGGTCGTATTGGTCGGCGTGGGCGAGTGAGTGGGGTACTCGGTAAACCGCCACCGTCAGCCTATCGTGAATATTTTGGTTTTTTGTAAGGGTTCGCTGAACACCCTGATATAAAGGTCAGAGGTAGAGCAAGCAACACCTGCAAATTATGGGGGCCAGTTGTTCAGGAAGGGGGCGATCAACCTCGGTTCGGGTTGATTCTGTAAACCGACCAGTCGGGTCGGCAAGGTATGTAATGTGTGAAAAATACGGAAGACACACAGAAATTTTATGTGATGAATGGGAAAGAATGACTGTACATGACGGGGAGAAATTCCCAAGAATAGGTAGCTTTAGCCCAGAAGTGTTACTAAATCTAAGGAGAAGGATAGGTCTTATTAAACCAGCAAAGAGACGGATCAAACATTATGATTATTTGCAGTTATGGCAACAGGAAAGTGAATTGCAAAGAGAGTTAACTGACATATCTGACTCTCATCTTGGGAGGAGAGACATGGCAATGGAGAGAATTATGGTTGCGGAGAAAGGCACAATGTTGAACAATAAAAACGCACTTAGCAACTGTAGTATAGATGATAAGAATAAGTGTAATAAACATAACAATGATAATTGTAATGCTGTTAAATGTACAACTATTAACCCGTGCAAGTCGCACCCCATGTCAAACTTCCCTCAGGAATACAAACAAGAAAGTGAACCCAACACGATGTCGGCACCTCTTCCAGCAGCCATCACACAAGACATCCAGGTGGACGCGACCAAATCGGTAAAGGCAATAATCAAACCCCCTAACGGAGGGTCAGGTGAGGTCGTGTCCACAGGTACGTACAATGTTTTATATCACGCACAAACAAATGTACCCCATATTGTAAGACCAAAACAAGGTGATGTAATTGAGTTTAGTCCTGTCAGGGTGATCACAGTCCCCAATGGGAAGACTGACGATCAGGGAACCATTCCCGTCCAGGACAGTGCAATGCGCTGTCCCTGGTCCCGGACCGAATTGAGATCAATTATGTCTGAATTTCCTGATCCTAGGAAAAATCTAGTCGCATGTCAAAGGTTTGTTAAAGAACTAGGAAACTCCACAGAACCCACCAACAAAGAGTGGCGGACAGTGCTGAGGGCATGTTTGCCCTCCAGTGTTGACCCTGCGAAATTTATTGCTGATTGTAAATTAGACACGGAGGTACCTTGTACGGAGGAACACAATCAGGAATGTATTAAGCAGATCAACCGACAGTTAGAAATATATTTCCCAGCCATTGTCGAGTGGAACAAAATCTTCTCCATAAGACAAAACGAAAGGGAAAGTATTTCCAATTATTTCAATCGAGCACTGCAAGTAATGGCTAGGAACACTGGGATCACAGACATCAAAACAAGTGCACCGCACAGAGAAGTAGCAGTATCTGTGCTAATGGATGGTTTAAAGGAAGTGTTGAGAACAAGGATACAGATCACCAATCCATACTGGAGAGATAAATCAGTAATTGCATTAAGGGACTCTGCTGTTGGGCATGAGCAAACCAGCATCAAGCAAAGGGAAACAAAGGAGCCTCAGATCCCTGTGGGTAAGTCCAAGGTGATAAGGTGTTATAATTGCCAGAAGGAAGGCCATTATGCAAGAGATTGTAGATCAAGAAATTTACAGAAGGTATATAAACCCCCTAGACAACAACATAACCATGATATCCAAGGAAGCAGGGAAGTACAGGGAAAGCGGTTGATGGTGATGAGCATCCGAGCATTTGAGGAGGCATCAAATCAACCAAGGCCCCATTTCACTGACACTTGGAGGAAGCCCAGGGTTTGTTATCGTTGTAAAAGAGAAGGGCATTATGCCAGTAACTGTAACATCCCACGTAAGGTCAAACCCCCTAGACAATGAAAATGACACACCAAATTACAATCAGGGATCATATAGGAAGAATTTTAAGCCACACCCATGATATGTAGTCAGGAAAGGTGATCATTAGGACTGATGGTAAGCCTGAGGTTATAGTTAATAAATTGGGAGGTCATTCCCTGAAGACACAGGAATGTCCGGGTGAAACGTTGTAAATGTATCTGTGAAATGTTTTTTTCTCTCTCCCCATCTCTGACAATTATTGGTAGGACTCAAACATTGCATGTCTGCTTGGTCTTTGCAGAAGTCTACCAAACCCCAGCATGACCTATCCGCATCAATGTATTCTGGCCAGATACAGACAGTGGAATATGGAGGTGCTGGGGGGAGGGACTGCGCAAGGAAACCATTGGACATGTAGATATGACAGCCTGATGATCTGACAATGTTTTAAAATGTTTGAAAAATGTTTTTTCCCCTGTTGTTGTTCACTGTTGATTTATGTGATATATACATATATGGATTGTTCTCTCTCTCTTTTGTTTTTTTGTTTTCTCTCTCTTCTCACTCATGTTTTCATGTTTTAAAGATGGTATGTCACACATCAGCTAGACAAATGGTAATGCAAGATTTTTGCTCCTTACAGAAAGATCGCTGGTTTGGAAGAAAGATTGCATCACCGGAATGTTCGTTTGGAAGACTGAGAGACGGCACCTTTGAGATGACGACAGAACAGGAAGAACAACAAAGACTAGAGAACTTAATTATCGTAACAAGTCTCTCTCCCCCTCAAACTGATTTTCTGTACCCCATTACAAATTTCTTCTTTTCTCCTCCTGTAAGATGAACTTGCCCAAAGAGACTGTGATCCGGATTTTCCTGTTGACCATGATGTTGACCAGAGCAGTCTGTTCCGGCGAGAGTACCATGGAGGTCGAGAGAGGTTCTGGAATGGGTTCTGATGACAGAGATGGAGGCGTAGTTTTCCGAGAACAACATAATCAACAATCAAAGGCGAGTATCAGAAAACGATCCGATAGCATTGACCATAGAAGGAATTGTGAAGGATTGTTAGCTGAAGAAAACTGTATCTGTAGGCTCTGTGACAATGTGGTTGAGGATGGGTGCATTAAGAAATGCCAATCCAGTTTTAATATCCACATGGACCGGCACCCCTTGAGTGACTATCACTCCTTAGTGGGTAGTGTGTTAAATCAAACAGATTGTTGGGTATGCTCTCAAGTACCTCAAGGTCATAGCAAATCAGGACTAGTACCATTTCCTTTAACGATAGGGGAGGTACTCGAGCTAAAGGGTGGGAGACCGGTGGACAGGAGGTTTAATATCTCCAGTCCTCCTAGTTTGAAGCTCCACCAATATCATGTGGATAGATCCCTAATATGTTTTAACATTACCAATCCCCGAAAGCCGGGAAATTGGGAAGTGTCATGGAGTAACCAAACCATGACCTTTTCATATAGAGCAGATAGAATGCCGACAGATACAGAGCTTATACGCCACATAGCCAGTAGAGAAAAATCTTTCCGATATAGGTATACCCTAGGAAGTAGGATTTCGAGAGTTGGAGAGGTATCACCAGGATACTGCGCACATATCGTACAAACTGATACGTGTACTAAACAGATGGGAGCATTAGGGTTAGGAGATATCACATGGAAGATGTGTAATATGGTTATGTCCTACTCCGTCCCATATGTTCTCCCCGATGATGCATATTTCATATGCGGGAGGAAGGCGTATAAGTGGCTTGCCCCAAACTCTGAAGGATTGTGTTATATTGGAAAAGTACTGTCTGAAGTAATGACTGTATCACATGCCAAAATGAAAGATATACACCGTGTTGCCCAAGCTCCTTATACTCACACCCACTACGAGCACGTAGTTAAACGGCACCTGATAGAAAGAACAGAGCATCCGGCCTCTGACATGATCCATGAATCCACCGGGATTCAGTTTCTAATCGCGTTAGACATCACTCGCACCGCCAGAGGAGTGTTGAATTATAAATACACATCTGCGCTCGCAAATTTGTTAGACAATATCACAGAAATGTATGATGACACGTTTAGGTATACTGGAAGAGAACTTCAAGCTTATAAAACAGAACTGGTTCAGCATAGAATGATTCTTAATTATCTCACAGCAGTGACAGGCGGATATTGTGTCACACTGGCAACGCAGTACGGCGTGAAATGCTGCACATATATAACGAATAGCACCGAGGACCCGGTCGAGGTCATAGACCAAAAGATGGACGATATTCTCCAACTGAAGTGGGAATTTCGCAGGAGACACAATCTCACTCTTGCTGCTGTAGGTAATGAGCTGACTGGTTGGGTGTCATGGTTGAACCCGCGAAATTGGTTCACTTGTTTAGGAGAATGGGCTCAAGGAGTCATAATGGATGTTGGGAAGTTTCTTCTATGTATCTTAGGTGTTATCATAACGATTGGCTTGATATTTAGATGCGGTCAGGCTTTAACGAAGTGTAAACGAAGTACCAGGGTGATGAGTTTAAGGAGTGAGGAAATTGTAATTCCAATGGATTTGATTTATGACCCAAATGTAGAAACAATGATGTGATGAAAATGCGATTTCTACGGTCCGTTTCTTTCACCTGTTTTTCCGTTTTCTCCAAGGTCAAAAGACCCACTTGGACGAGGAATTTGATGATCCTGTATACAGACAACTGATGGATTAAAGAAGAAGTTTTGACAACCTTATACACAGATATTTGATGAACTTTGCCATAGATCCCCAGTTTCCCTAGAAATTTTAAAATTACGCTAGCCCAACACTTTTGTAAATCTATGGACATTGACAAAGCTTTTTGCCCACACGCCTTTTGGCAAAAGCACAAAGAAGACTGCATTCAACAGACACCGAACAAGACTTCAACCGACAAATGTTCATTTACCTGACATAGAATACCACTGCATTTACCGTAATTATGTATTTTCTTCATCTCTACAACCTTCAGGTAATTACACACATAGTCGATAGGGAATACAGGCACAGATATCAGCAATCACATATTCCCCCATTCATGTATCATCAACTAAAATGTGCTCCCCATTTGTTACAACCACAGCCGAAAAGAGCTCGGTAAAGTTTGACAGCCCATCCACAGACCCGTACCACGGGATAACAAGGAATTCAAATGTATACTTCGCAATGCCTCGAAGCTTGATTTAAAACACGTACGGCACGATGATACATGACCCCCAAACACGGATTCATACACACATGCTTCTGCTATCTCACTAGGTCATACCCTTTTCCTACCTTCTCCTCTCCTCCCCTACCCAACCATGGAAATGTATTAACCCCTGACATATATTTTTCTCGTTTTGAAATGTTTTAGGAAGTGGCAGTTATTGTTGACTGCCAAAGGGTGGACTGTCAAAGTCAGAAAAATATCACGATGCACACTGCCATATTTGCACCTCATATGTGTCCCTGCTGCGCATGCGTGCGCTCTCCCGTGCGTGCGCATACTCGCTGTTGCGGGCACCCGCAGGCGCACGGTATGCGCATTTACGGTAGAGATTGTATGCGTCTAGCGGGCGACTCTTTCGTTACATATTTTCACATATAATGTATTTTGTAGATTATGGTCCCTTTGATAGAATCTGAAAGTTTGGTTAATGTAGAATGTTCATGTACGGAGAAATCCCTCTTTGTTTGATACGAAGGGTCAGACAGGAGTAATACAGTGGTGTTTAGTATCCATCGGAAGAGTATTTAATTAGCAATATTCCGGTGTTGGTTTGAAGCGTATAAATCGCTCGTGCGAATAGTTATGGACATAAGAAGTTTATGTCCATTTACTATTATTTGCACTTACTTATCCATGCGGCGGGAAACCTAGTTTCCCACCCACCTGAGCAGTTGGAAATCGTCACAGCCCACCTGTATGAATCAACCTATGACCTTTTGTTATAATGCGAGGAGGAATTCCTGTGTCCAATGAACAATGAGATTGTAGGGACCATTGAATTGTATTGTGTGTGGGGCATAAATAGACAAGCCGATCACATCCAGCTCTCACTCTTCAACGGTTCTCATTGCTGATAATCGGGAGCTGGATGTCCAGAGGCGCATGCGATCGTTCCCCTTTGTGCGTAAGTTTTTCTCCGCAATCATATTGTCTTCCTTGTTATTCTGAGCCATATCTCTCCATATCTCTCTCTCTCGCTATCTCTCTCTCTCTCCTCTTTCTCTCGTATTCTCTTAAACGTAATTGTATTATATTGTATTTCCTGTGTAGTTATCTGGTTAGTTAGTCTATGTTATATTGTAGTGTGTGACTTGTATTGTATTATTCTTTTTGCAAGTAATAACATTCATAATATATATATAAGGCGTTGGACCCTAAGCCCAGGTATCTGTGTATTTCTTATAGTGTTAAGTATTTTCAGAGCGTCGGTGACGCTCGAACAGCTTTTAAGTTAATAAGGTTACACGGTGTTGCATCTACACTCAATCTCTGCACCAAGGTTTACTGCATAATACACTGTTTTATGGTATAGTTACAAAGGTTTAACATTGTGAGCGTCTGCGCCGCTGGTGATCTCCTCGTGGTCTCGAGCGTTCGCATCGCTATAGCAAATCATTACGTTAGTCGGCAGCCAATAGTGTGCCTGCCTGTGATCTCTTGGCCGTGAGCGAACGTGACGCTTGAGCGTCTCGACCTCGGCTAAGCGATTGCTACACAACGTGCGTACCCTTACGGTACTCCATACGTCAATAGCGTACAGTGTTCTTAGACCTCATAAAGGGTTTTAAATAAGATAAATATTTAGCTTTATCACCAGATATGCCCCCAGTGCCAGATATCCCCCAGTGCCAGATATACATGCCCCCCCCAGTGCCAGATACACAAATTCCCGCAGTGCCATATGCCCCCAGTGCCAGATACACATCTCCCCGAAGTGCCACATATGCCCCCAGTGCCAAATACACATGTCCCCCCATTGCCAGATATGCCCCCAGTGCCAGATATCCCCCAGTGCCAGATATGCCCCCAGTGCCAGGTATACATGCCCCCAGTGCCAGGTATACATGCCCCCAGTGCCAGGTATACATGAAGCTCCCCCCCTTCCAGCTGCTCACCGCTGCTGCTGCTGCTGTCTTGTGTGTGTGAGGGGAGGAGAGCGCAGCCTGCGCCTCTCCTTCCCCTTAGTGTCCGGCGGGTGCGGGTGGCTCAGTTTAATTCAGCGCCGATCCGTGAGCCAATCACAGCATGCGGTCCAGCAGCCTTGGCTGCTGGTTCACGAGCTCTGATTGGCTCACGGGCGGCGCTGAATTAAACGAAGACACTGAGGGGCAGGAGAGGCGCAGGCTGCGCTCTCCTCCCCTCACATCAGCGGCGGTGCGGCGGTGAGCAGCAGAGCGACGGCGGCCCGTTGGTGTGGGTACGGCGCACCCACGGCTAAATTCTTATGGGTATGCCGTACCTGCCCACTTGCACCACTGACTGAACCTAAGGATGACATATACAGATGTGTCCTCATATACCATGCCATGTAGCAGGAGATGCCTGGCGTGAGTGAGCTGACAGGTCCCACGCAACTCCGTTAGTGTTGAGCGTCTTTATTTTTTCAAAAATGGATCTTATTCGCATCGCTATGTGAATAAGACACACATGCAGACTCAGCTGATTAAAATCATATGCAGTATCACTATGTTCTGTATGTGACTGCGGCTGTACCTGCATATGAAATGCTTTTCCAGGCAAACATTGTAGCGTAGCATTTCATATGAAGATACAGGCCCGGTTGCACACAGAATATAGGCATGCTGCATAGAATTTTAATTAGCAAAAGCAGCTTGAGCATCTAATTTGCATTTTCATGGAAAAAGTTGCACAAAAAATCTGTAAAAACAATTTACTTAATTTAAGATTTTTTTACTGAATTGTTCAACAAAAAATCATGAAAAATTGTGCAATGAGAATTTCTAGTTTTCAATTCTCATTGTATTCTCTCAAAATTTTTCATGATATATAATTTACCTATGAGAAAAGTATCACTTTCGAAAAACTTTGAGAATTTTTCCCTGTGTTCCTCACACTGCGCATGCGCAGCATCCAAACAAAGGAGTGAAAATTACATATATTCTATCTATCTATCTATCTATCTATCTATCTATCTATCTATCTATCTATCTATCTATCTATCTATCTATCTATCTATCTATCTATCTATCTATCTAAAAGGCAAGACTGCGCAACTGGAAACCACCCTCAGTCCTTATGGATCCATAGTAATTTTTATATATATATATATATACATATATATATATATATATATATATATAAAATATTCACTAAAATAGGAGCGGCGACCCCCGCAAAGGCCCACCGGCTACTACTGCATTCGGGCAGCTAGGCTATATGAGTCGCAGCGGTGGTCCCGAGTACTGCCGGGCTGCTGATCACTACGGGGGGCTCCTAATTGTCGGAGGCCGCCCGGCTGCAGACAGAATCGCTGCAGCCACTCCCCCGCTGCTGGCTCCTTACTGCCGGGGTGCCCAGCTGCAGAGATCACACATCCTTATATGCAACCATCAGTTGCACCAATGACACTTCCACCAGCCCTATAGGAGGTACAGTTTCTCCGTCTGGCCATGGCCTCCTGTGCCTGCGGCTGTGACTGCAGCCCCTTGCACTTACGTGCCCAGACACTCCTATAGCATGACCAGGAACGCTCATCACTTTTCCGCCACACTTCTAATACCATCTGTTCCGTTTGCACCAACACCTTTATCATATACACTCAGGGTAACGCACGCGCTGTAAGGGGTTTCAGAACTTTTCACGTAAGCGCATTTGCAAATAATCTTTCAACTACATAACATCACCATTGCGCGCAGACCGCGTACAGGTCAGAATCAGGACCATAATAGGAACATTGTGTTACTGCAAAGGTATCTTCTCTTATCTACACAAACATATTATATGTTTTTTATACTAACAGAGGAAAACGTTTCAGTATTTTCCAGTTTCTTTATTACAAATGGAAAAAGCTGTCAGTTTCAGTAATAAATCTTGAGAATTGTGATATTTCTGATGCTTTCTACCGTAACAGTGTAATGGGCCAACTGTAATCACCTCGGGACATGAAACAATGCTTTATGTACAGGTAGATAAATATGAACAGAACACTATGTACTGGTATTTAGTGGAAGCTATTTAGGGAATTTATTTTTGTTTTATATGATGGCTCTTAAGCACAATGGGATATATAAGTGGGCTGTAATGGTCTGTTTCTGACATCAAAAATAATGTAAATAATGCTGAGAAATGGTGGGAAATTGCAGAGTGTGAAAAATAGATTTTGCAGGAAATGAACAGAAATTATTGTATCTTACTGACATGTTTGTGGCAGATAAAAATATACCCACGGATTGTTGCACACATCACACAGTACAGGCAGGATTCTATGTTCAGCATAATGGGAGAGGCCTGATATATATAATTTTAATCAGTAAAGGCAGCATGGGCAGCTAATTCGCATTTTCATGGAAAAAGTTGCAGGAAAAGACGCTCAGCGCTACCAAGTCACACCATGGCATGGTGTGCCTAGAAGGGCTGTTTTTAACGTGCAGGGAGGCTAGATGTGAGTGAACATATCTGTAAACACAATTTACTTAATTTAAGATTTTTTTCTGAATTTCTCAATAAGGGGCATATTTATCATGAAAAACTGTGCAATAATAATTTTTAGCTTTCAACTCTCATCGTATTCTCATCAAATTTTTCATGATTTATCATTTACCTATGAGAAAATTGTCACTTGCGAAAAACTTTGAGAAGACAGTTTTTCAGATAGTGACAATTTTCCCCTTTGCTCCTCACACTGCGCGTGCGTATATATATATATATATATATCGAGAAAAAAAAGGAAAATACTGCGCCACAGGTGGAAATAAAACCCTTTTCAACCCAACATGTAGGCTAGGCTATATTAACACTCCCTATATGTAGGGTGTCAGCTGGTCCCCCAAATGAAACCGGGATGATTAAATCCCTGAATTAATTTACGTTTGTGAAATTAAAAACATTTGTTAAAAATGTTTACAAAACTTTTTCTAAAAATGGGATATTCATATTAAAATAATAAAGTGCAAAAGTATTAAAGTACCTATCTGAGTCAGAGGTTAATTTGATGACCAACGCGTTTCATCACACAGACTTCATCAAGGGGTCCCCTTGATGAAGTCTGTGTGACGAAACGCTTTTGCACTTTATTATTTTTATATGAATGTATAATTGCTTTTTATCCCATTTTTAGAAAAAGTTTTGTAAAATTGTTGAATAAATGTTTCTAATTTTTTAAATATCCTGTAATTATTTATAGACACCATTGGTCGCTACCCCCCATCCCTTTCTTTCATATATATATATATATATATATATATATAGAACAGACAGTAGAGGCACTCTCCAGAATTCATAAAGATGCAAAAAGGTGAATTTATTTATACGTTACACAATACACTCGAATGGTATTCCTTGATATGTCCTCAAGCGCTTTCGGCCCACAGAGGGCCTTCCTCAGGAGGCAGTATGTAATAATTCCATCAGAACATAAGACCAAACACAGGGTCTACCCGGATATCCAGCAGTAAGCTGGGTTATGCCTGACAGGCTCTATATACACCAGTGATCAATTAGAATTTGGCGCTAAACACGCCCCTAATATGACCTCATATCAAATGCGACATAATTATACAAACTAACATCTAAAGCAATCAGTACAAAATAAATACCAAAATTTCCCAACCAAGAAGGGGTAATGCAGGACACACTTATACTTAGCGGCCAGGCTCCATGTGACACAAGTGGGCAAAGCCCGTCCGTTGTAAACACTAATAGCGGACATTCCCCGTCCACAGCTGCTGAGTACAGACGGACCGCAGTGACGTGCGTAACTAGGCAACAAGCCGCACTTCCTGTCTGTGAAACGCACGTGTCACAAAGACGGAAGTAAAGCTGGAACGCATATCGGAACTCTCTTAGACAGAATAAAGACATCCAGTCTGTCAAATCCAAGTAAATTCTGAATTAATTCACTCCAATACGGAATCTATATTAAATAACATGGGACCTAGCCAGTTTAGTGTGTACCTCATTCCCCGGTGTAAAGAGCCAATCAGCTGCAGTTAAAAACCCCAAAGTTAAAGATAATAAACACACAATATACAAACCATAAGGGAATATACAAAAAATACACAAAAGAATTTAGTATTGATCAGACCATACAATGGGTACCCACTATTGCTGTATTATCTCTATGCAAAACTTGATATATAAATAAATAAATAGGATACCTCTTCATACAAAGATGAAGAAAATCTTATGATCCAATTAGTGGGTAACCCCAGTCGACCAATATTAAATCAAAAAAAAACAAAAGAAACAGCCTTAGCTATAAAATATCATAATCACCACATATCCAGACAATAAAAATTCCTACATATGTATATACATATACCTATAGGTGTCGGTCAGAGCATATCACTACCCCTAATCAAAGATATTTTTTTAAAACAAACATCTATACGGGAAGATATGTATCAAAAGTGCTATTGCACAATCTATATCCACCATAGTCAACGTAGAAAAAAATTAAGAGGGTTAGATTCATTAAGTCCATAGGGGGACACTGAACCCAGTCTGTGGATCCACCTCGCTTCCAACTTCTTTAATAGGAGTGATCGATCCCCACCCCTCTTAGGAACCGGAACCCAGTCAATGATCCGGCACTTCAAGGACGCCACTTGATGTCCTAATGTTAGGAAATGTTGGGCCACCGGTTTGTCAGTCTGTCCTGTCAACAATGCCTTGTGAATTGAACTCCGATGGTTCGCCATCCTCTCCCTAAAGGTGCATGTGGTCATTCCCACATAGGGGAGGCCACAAGGGCAGAGGAGCATGTAAATTACATGATCGAGTCGGCAATGCAGCCGAAATCTAATATTAATCATTTTCCCACTTCGGGGATGCGGAAATTTATCTCCAGCCAACATGGAACGACATGTCACGCATCCAAGACATTTTACACAACCCTTCTTTTGTGGTTGCAGCCAACCACTTTCTTCCTTGGTGAGTCGCTTCGCTGGGTGCATGAGGAGCTGTTTCAGACTACGGCCACGTCTGTATGCCATCATGGGCGGTTGTTCAAACAGTCCCTTTAATTTAGGGTCAGACTTCAATATTGGCCAATGTCGTCTTAATGATGATCCAATGTTGGTGGATTTACCATCAAATTGTGTAACGTATATCATACGTGCCTCCTTCGGTGGTGCAGACCTTATGCATTTTGTTCGTGCCCTCATCAAGCAGGTATCAATAGTACTCTTTTTGTACCCCCTTTCCAAAAAGCGGCTCTTCATCTCCAGAATCTGTGTTTCAGCTTTTACTGGATCAGTATTGTTCCTCAATACCCGCATGAACTGGGAGATGGGTAAGCTTGATTTTAATGCCGGTGGGTGGTTACTTGTTGCGTGTAAGATCGTATTCCGATCCGTCTCCTTTCTGAATAGGGTGGTTCCTAATTTATTCCCCTTACGAAAGATTGTGAGGTCCAAAAAATTGATAGAATCCCCACTAATCTGACCAGTGAAGCGTACTGTGGATTCTAAACTGTTTAAGTGTTCCAACATACAGTTAAATTCAAACTCAGTGCCGTCCCATAGCATAAATATATCGTCTATAAAACGCTTATAATAAATGATTTTACTGCCATATGTAGGTAAGATATTAATCATCTCATATTGATGCATAAAAATGCCTGCATAGATAGGGGCCACATTGGAACCCATAGCAGTTCCTGAGCACTGTATGAAATAATCATTTTGGTACATGAAATGATTATTCAGCAAAATCAATTCCAAGAATTCCAATAACCCCTCAATGGGGATTGACAAAGTCCCTACTGTAATAAGTAGCTCCCTTACTGCTTCAAGACCCAGATCATGGGGAATTATAGTATATAATGATGACACATCAAGTGTCGCCAACAGAGTTCCTTCGTCTAGGTCACCAAGTTCCATGATTTTAATAAGGAAATCCCCAGTGTCTTTTAAGTAGCTAGGGATAAATGGGGTCAGTTCCTGTAAAAAAGAGTCTACAAACATCGCTAATGGTTGTAAGAGAGACCCTCTGGCTGATATAATCGGCCTTCCCGGGGGGCTGATCAAGGACTTATGAATCTTGGGTAGAGTGTATAGTATAGGACAGATGGGCTGTTCAACCTTCAAAAAAAGGGATATCTGTTCAGTCAGCCACCCCTGGCTGACCGATCTATCAACCAGAGAGTCAACCTTCTTTTTAATAAATAGCATCGGATTGGTATCACATTTAGTATAAGTATTCACATCGGATAACTGGCGCCTGACCTCAGCATCATAGCTCTGAAAATTCTGAATGACTACGGCCCCACCTTTATCGGCGGGCCTGATGACGATACTATCATTGTTACGTAGATCATTCAGAGCCTTGCGTTGCTCAAGCGTCAGATTCCCAAATGTTCTATCAGGCATGTTATTGAAATCGTTCTCAGTCATTCTCAGGAACGTCCGTATGCTAGCGCTACAGGTCGGTGGATCAAAGCTACTAGGTTTCTTCAGAACAGCAGATCTAGTTGTCCCTATCTCAAGATTCCCTGTTTTGTCACTGAAAAACTCTCTCAACCTTAGCTTCCGGCCAAATTTATATTGGTCGACTGCCAGGTTAAAGTCATCATGTCTGGCTGTTGGCACAAAAGATAAACCGAGAGCCAAGAGGGAGGTCTCATTAGTAGTGAGATTATAATCAGAGAGATTAAAAATATTGGTTAAACTTTCTTCCTTCTCCCGCTTCTCTTTAAAACCGCCTCTTCTTGGGTGGGGTCTTCTATTTCTACTCGGTTTTTTGCTGCCGCCACCGGTCTGCCTCTGCCTAAAAAACCACTTGGAGGTCTAGATCCCAGGGAATCTGAATCTGAAGCTGAGTGGGATGTCGATGAGTCTGCACCCGGTTGGTATCTATTACGGAAAGGTCTATTTTGTCTAAACCGTCTAGAATTACCTGTTCCACCCGTTAACCATCTGTATACCTGATGGGTAGCATAGTCATGATTCACCGCCTGTAGCTTTTTCCTTTTAAATGTTACCAATTCGTCTTTAAACGTATCAACCTGTGTTTGAATCTTTTCACACCAGGTATCGGTTTCTGGTTGGACACCCATCACCTGATTTTTTTCTCATTTTCAAGTTTACCTGTTGGGATATCTTGAGCCGTATGAGTGGGCTCTACGGCAGTTATCTCTTTCCCCAATTTTAACAATTTTAATTATGTTTATGGTCTAATTTTGCTTTTTTTGATGTTTTGTGTATTTATATACACTTTTTTTGTAGGTGTCGGTCAGAAGATTCAGTGTCGTCCCATAGTATGCTCAGGCTCTTTGCTTTGAGATATGTGATTGTATTTTGTCTGTAAAAGATCTAGGTGTTTTGGGGCTATACTTCAGAGTCTAGTCCCCTTAGCCACCATATGTTGTTAGGTTATTGAGAATGACCCAATCAGGTACTCCTTCTTTTGATGAAGGCCTCCTCTTAGCAGCTGAAAATCAAGTAGTTTCATTAACAGATGATGACGCAGAAAAAGTGTATTTTGATCACCTTGAATTTAAATCATTACCTGCTGAGAAGTCCATTGATTTATTCCATAGAATTACTCGTTTGAAACGTCGGGAGGTTGAGCTTACGCTCCATGGCCAGTTCCTTTCAGAATATCACCGCTCCAAAAAAATACCACGAGGATTTCGGGTGAGCAATACTCCCACCATTGGTAGAACCAACGCTGCTTTTTGCACCAAATGGTGTGGAGTATTAAATAAGTGCTCACTCGATCTCATCTTATTAGTTATTGAAGAGGTTGGTTTGGAGTTGGTGAAAATTCGTGAAGAAATTGTCAAATTTGAAAAAACCCATCACCAGACTTTGAAATCGGATAAAACCGATACCTGGTGTGAAAAGATTCAAACACAGGTTGATACGTTTAAAGACGAATTGGTAACATTTAAAAGGAAAAAGCTACAGGCGGTGAATCATGACTATGCTACCCATCAGGTATACAGATGGTTAACGGGTGGAACAGGTAATTCTAGACGGTTTAGACAAAATAGACCTTTCCGTAATAGATACCAACCGGGTGCAGACTCATCGACATCCCACTCAGCTTCAGATTCAGATTCCCTGGGATCTAGACCTCCAAGTGGTTTTTTAGGCAGAGGCAGACCGGTGGCGGCAGCAAAAAACCGAGTAGAAATAGAAGACCCCACCCAAGAAGAGGCGGTTTTAAAGAGAAGCGGGAGAAGGAAGAAAGTTTAACCAATATTTTTAATCTCTCTGATTATAATCTCACTACTAATGAGACCTCCCTCTTGGCTCTCGGTTTATCTTTTGTGCCAACAGCCAGACATGATGACTTTAACCTGGCAGTCGACCAATATAAATTTGGCCGGAAGCTAAGGTTGAGAGAGTTTTTCAGTGACAAAACAGGGAATCTTGAGATAGGGACAACTAGATCTGCTGTTCTGAAGAAACCTAGTAGCTTTGATCCACCGACCTGTAGCGCTAGCATACGGACGTTCCTGAGAATGACTGAGAACGATTTCAATAACATGCCTGATAGAACATTTGGGAATCTGACGCTTGAGCAACGCAAGGCTCTGAATGATCTACGTAACAATGATAGTATCGTCATCAGGCCCGCCGATAAAGGTGGGGCCGTAGTCATTCAGAATTTTCAGAGCTATGATGCTGAGGTCAGGCGCCAGTTATCCGATGTGAATACTTATACTAAATGTGATACCAATCCGATGCTATTTATTAAAAAGAAGGTTGACTCTCTGGTTGATAGATCGGTCAGCCAGGGGTGGCTGACTGAACAGATATCCCTTTTTTTGAAGGTTGAACAGCCCATCTGTCCTATACTATACACTCTACCCAAGATTCATAAGTCCTTGATCAGCCCCCCGGGAAGGCCGATTATATCAGCCAGAGGGTCTCTCTTACAACCATTAGCGATGTTTGTAGACTCTTTTTTACAGGAACTGACCCCATTTATCCCTAGCTACTTAAAAGACACTGGGGATTTCCTTATTAAAATCATGGAACTTGGTGACCTAGACGAAGGAACTCTGTTGGCGACACTTGATGTGTCATCATTATATACTATAATTCCCCATGATCTGGGTCTTGAAGCAGTAAGGGAGCTACTTATTACAGTAGGGACTTTGTCAATCCCCATTGAGGGGTTATTGGAATTCTTGGAATTGATTTTGCTGAATAATCATTTCATGTACCAAAATGATTATTTCATACAGTGCTCAGGAACTGCTATGGGTTCCAATGTGGCCCCTATCTATGCAGGCATTTTTATGCATCAATATGAGATGATTAATATCTTACCTACATATGGCAGTAAAATCATTTATTATAAGCGTTTTATAGACGATATATTTATGCTATGGGACGGCACTGAGTTTGAATTTAACTGTATGTTGGAACACTTAAACAGTTTAGAATCCACAGTACGCTTCACTGGTCAGATTAGTGGGGATTCTATCAATTTTTTGGACCTCACAATCTTTCGTAAGGGGAATAAATTAGGAACCACCCTATTCAGAAAGGAGACGGATCGGAATACGATCTTACACGCAACAAGTAACCACCCACCGGCATTAAAATCAAGCTTACCCATCTCCCAGTTCATGCGGGTATTGAGGAACAATACTGATCCAGTAAAAGCTGAAACACAGATTCTGGAGATGAAGAGCCGCTTTTTGGAAAGGGGGTACAAAAAGAGTACTATTGATACCTGCTTGATGAGGGCACGAACAAAATGCATAAGGTCTGCACCACCGAAGGAGGCACGTATGATATACGTTACACAATTTGATGGTAAATCCACCAACATTGGATCATCATTAAGACGACATTGGCCAATATTGAAGTCTGACCCTAAATTAAAGGGACTGTTTGAACAACCGCCCATGATGGCATACAGACGTGGCCGTAGTCTGAAACAGCTCCTCATGCACCCAGCGAAGCGACTCACCAAGGAAGAAAGTGGTTGGCTGCAACCACAAAAGAAGGGTTGTGTAAAATGTCTTGGATGCGTGACATGTCGTTCCATGTTGGCTGGAGATAAATTTCCGCATCCCCGAAGTGGGAAAATGATTAATATTAGATTTCGGCTGCATTGCCGACTCGATCATGTAATTTACATGCTCCTCTGCCCTTGTGGCCTCCCCTATGTGGGAATGACCACATGCACCTTTAGGGAGAGGATGGCGAACCATCGGAGTTCAATTCACAAGGCATTGTTGACAGGACAGACTGACAAACCGGTGGCCCAACATTTCCTAACATTAGGACATCAAGTGGCGTCCTTGAAGTGCCGGATCATTGACTGGGTTCCGGTTCCTAAGAGGGGTGGGGATCGATCACTCCTATTAAAGAAGTTGGAAGCGAGGTGGATCCACAGACTGGGTTCAGTGTCCCCCTATGGACTTAATGAATCTAACCCTCTTAATTTTTTTCTACGTTGACTATGGTGGATATAGATTGTGCAATAGCACTTTTGATACATATCTTCCCGTATAGATGTTTGTTTTAAAAAAATATCTTTGATTAGGGGTAGTGATATGCTCTGACCGACACCTATAGGTATATGTATATACATATGTAGGAATTTTTATTGTCTGGATATGTGGTGATTATGATATTTTATAGCTAAGGCTGTTTCTTTTGTTTTTTTTGATTTAATATTGGTCGACTGGGGTTACCCACTAATTGGATCATAAGATTTTCTTCATCTTTGTATGAAGAGGTATCCTATTTATTTATTTATATATCAAGTTTTGCATAGAGATAATACAGCAATAGTGGGTACCCATTGTATGGTCTGATCAATACTAAATTCTTTTGTGTATTTTTTGTATATTCCCTTATGGTTTGTATATTGTGTGTTTATTATCTTTAACTTTGGGGTTTTTAACTGCAGCTGATTGGCTCTTTACACCGGGGAATGAGGTACACACTAAACTGGCTAGGTCCCATGTTATTTAATATAGATTCCGTATTGGAGTGAATTAATTCAGAATTTACTTGGATTTGACAGACTGGATGTCTTTATTCTGTCTAAGAGAGTTCCGATATGCGTTCCAGCTTTACTTCCGTCTTTGTGACACGTGCGTTTCACAGACAGGAAGTGCGGCTTGTTGCCTAGTTACGCACGTCACTGCGGTCCGTCTGTACTCAGCAGCTGTGGACGGGGAATGTCCGCTATTAGTGTTTACAACGGACGGGCTTTGCCCACTTGTGTCACATGGAGCCTGGCCGCTAAGTATAAGTGTGTCCTGCATTACCCCTTCTTGGTTGGGAAATTTTGGTATTTATTTTGTACTGATTGCTTTAGATGTTAGTTTGTATAATTATGTCGCATTTGATATGAGGTCATATTAGGGGCGTGTTTAGCGCCAAATTCTAATTGATCACTGGTGTATATAGAGCCTGTCAGGCATAACCCAGCTTACTGCTGGATATCCGGGTAGACCCTGTGTTTGGTCTTATGTTCTGATGGAATTATTACATACTGCCTCCTGAGGAAGGCCCTCTGTGGGCCGAAAGCGCTTGAGGACATATCAAGGAATACCATTCGAGTGTATTGTGTAACGTATAAATAAATTCACCTTTTTGCATCTTTATGAATTCTGGAGAGTGCCTCTACTGTCTGTTCTATAATTTGAATGCCTTTGCATTCTGGAGTGATCACCCCAGTCGTTGTCTCCTTTGAAGATGTGAGTGCGACCATTTTTTGGATATATATATATATATATATATAATGTTCACTATAAAAGGAGCGGCGACCCCCGCAAAGGCCCACCGGCTACTACTGCAGCTGGGCAGCTAGGCTATATGAGTCGCAGCGGCAGTCCCGCGTACTGCCGGGCTGCTGATCACTGCGGGTGACTCCTAATTGTCGGGGGCCACCCGACTGCAGACAGGATTGCTGCAGCCACTCCCCCGCTGCTGGCTCCTTACTGCCGGGGTGCCCGGCTGTAGAGATCACACATCCTTATATGCAACCATCAGTTGCACCATTGACACTTCTGCCAGCCCTATAGGAGGTACAGTTTCTCTGTCTGACCATGGCCTCCTGTGCCTGCGGTTGTACGTCTGTGACTGCAGCCCCTTGCATTTACGTGCCCAGACACTCCTATAACATGACCAGGAATCCTCATCACTTTTCCGCCACACTTCTAATACCATCTCTTCCGTTTGCACCAGCACCTTTATCATATACACTCAGTTTAACACACGCGCTGTAAGGGGTTTCAGAACTTTTCACGTAAGCGCATTTGCAAATAATCTTTCAACTACATAACATCACCATTGCACGCGGACTGTGTACAGGTCAGAATCAGGCCCATAATAGGAACATTGCCATCACACTTTACCATTGCACATAAGCTGTACTCACACTGACCACACATACTAAATTATAACAATTACATTATGCATGCACATAATTTACAGGCAGTGGACCAATTTCTTATAAACACAACCTCATATCAAAGTTATATTTCGCAGATGAAGCTTGCAATTTTGTTAGCTGAATCGATAATCAATGCACTAGGACCTGGCGACACTTGTTCCTGTGGAATCAGTTATATGTTTTACCATGAACATACAACAGAAAAGAATGAAGGTCAGGTGTAGAATGAATCATGGTTAGTAATCACAAATCACGGCATACTACATTAGGGAGCAGGGGCTGCAATGACATAATTCACAGCATCAAGCCCCAACACATTTACAGTACATGGGTCTCACCTCTGGCATGTGCCGAAGTGCCCGGGTTTAACGTTGGCAAGTATTTCACATACATGGCAACATTTTTAACTGGGCACTTCGGCACATGCCAGAGGGGAGACCCATGTAATGTGTTGAGGCTTGATGCTGTGAATTATGTCATTGCGGTGACACTCCCTGCTACCAGCACCGAGCCAACCAATTTGATGCCCTTGGAAAGATTTTGGCTGGTGCACCCTAGTCCTGCCACTAGTTCTGCATCTATCCCAGCACCCCTCTCCTAGCGACCCTCACCCAGCAGCAGACAGCAACACCCATCACCCCTCACCCATATCAATTCTCATCCACAGAGCCGTAACTAGACATTTTGGTGCCCTGTGCCACCAAGAATATTTGCATCCCCACCCCCATATTTTAAATAAGGACCTTATACACAATACATCACACGACAGTGTCCCTTATTCACATTATATCACACAGTAGTGTCCCTTATTCATGTTAGGCCTCACAGTAGTGTATGTTATTCACATTACACCACACCGTATAGCTCCTTATTCCAAGACACCCATAGAGAGAGAATGCAACCTGTGGCAAGTTAAGCTCGCCATCGAGCACGCAAGGGGTTTAGCTGCGCTCGCCGCCCCTGCCGTCATTTCACCATTCAGGATGCCGATGACGGCATAATGACATTCGGCATCCCAAGCGGCGGTAAATCATACAGAACCCATGTGAACTGGGTGTTGTGTGTGCATAATGTGAACTGGGGCCACTACAGTGTGTTTAACACATTTATGGTGCTGGGAGTATTTACTTATTAACATTGCCAGCATATCATACTGACAGTTTTATTGGTAGGGGCCCGCTCAATTTATTTGCCCAAACCTTAATCTTGCCCAATGCCACAAATTTAATAGGTTATTCTTATGGCTGGACTATAAACCCTAATACACAACCAGTTTGTCCAAATTCAAGAGTCTCTTAAATGCTATTTTAAAAAGAAAATGTTATCCTTAATAGGAACTGACACATCAGTGACTAGAAAAGAGAAGCCTAAAAGAAGGGAAGACAAGTATTGTACTAATATATCTGATTGCTAAATTTCTTTATTTCTATGTCTTGGTTTGCTCTTACCTTTGCTTTTACTCTTTTTCCCTTTTTCTTACCCCTTTTTCTATACTCTTAGATTTACTGTAACTGCCTTATCTTCATTTTGCTGCTTTATGATCTTTTTCTGACTATATCTTTCTTCACTCTCTGTGGCTGTCTTTTCCCACTATCAGCCTCTTGGAGTCAATATCAGGGCCTGGGCATGATGCAACCTCTGCAGATGTGGCAAAGCCTGAATGGACGTTGGGCGAAGAGGCGTAACCACCTTTGGTGACACTCGGTGCTGCAGTATAGTAGTGTGTGCGTGTGTGAAAGTGTGCATTCTTGTGATACTGGGCATGGCCTCACTGTGCAAAGCCATGCCCAATTGAGTGAGGATTTGTGCCAATCCTGGCCAGCCCTCAGCCTCTCTCCTGCCACTCTTATTTTGATGGCCAGCGCCTAGCCTCCAACCCCGAGTCTCGGCTCAAGAAAACAGTGTGGGTACTGTTCTGCTATTTTGTTGTCACCCTCTCAAATGGTGTCACCCAGTGCGGACCGCATCCCCCTAGTGATGCCACTGCTTGGGAGCAGTGGATACACAGTACTGGCAGTTGTGGATCTGTATGGTTCTCCTGATCCTACTGCAGCTGTCACTGCCTCATTGGCATTAGCTGGAGTTTTACACTCAGTTACGCTAATTTGTTATTCTAATTACAAAGGTTTTTTCTTTAAACTGAGTCTCTCAATGTCCATCATGGCGCCTCCTACGTTGGTAAGCTGGTTGCTTCTTCCAAACATGCCAAGTTGTCTCTTGTTATTTTTGATGTGTTAGTTCAACCCGGTGTTATTATGTGTCACTCGCGGTGTTCTCTTCTCACCATGCTGGTAAGCGGCGTAGGTTTTCACTTCGTTCATGACTTGGACAGTGCTTTGGCATGAGCCTTTTTACAAATTAGAGGGAGGCAGGAGGGAGCATGGATGATGCATATGGGCAGGTCTCCAGTTACTAAGTACCAGTATTGTCAGGTCTTGAAACACTGCCTTTCCCTGTTAGGTTGTTCTCCGGGTGAGTTTGGGACTCACTCATCTCTTATAGAAGCCACTACTTTAGCAGCTTCCATGGGTCATTCTGATACAGATATTACATATCTGGTTCAGTGGCATTTAGATGCGTTTGGTAGCTATATTTCTCTGTAGCTAACAGGGGGCTTAATTACTTGCTAACATACTGCGGGGGTCAATGTTTTTTCTCCCAGGATGTAATTGTCATAACAATTAAATAGATAATGGTATTATCTAATACCAACCCTGGGTAAGTATTATATAATACTGTTTATCTAATACTACCCCTGGGTAATTTTTGGATTTACCTCTGTTTTACCACCTACCTCCCCATCTATGTATTTGTGCTGAATGCTTGTGTGTTTGATTGAGGCTGCTTTAGTTGCTCTTGTTCTATTTTTCCCTGTGGTTTTGACTTACAGTATGTTGTATATCATTTCAGGTGGATTTCATAATAAATCGGTATGGGTTTGTATAACACTCCTATGTTTTCTGGGCTGAATTCCCCCATTGCTAATGATTGTACAGTATTTCATTCCCACAGGCTCAGTTGGTGTTGGGGTTTTCGCAGTATGTTTTGCCGTGCATTGCAAGATAAGGTGATGCAGTCTTTAGGAGCTCCTCAGGTTCTGATACTGCATTTCGTGGGCAGTTATTCATACTCTACGTTTTATCACCAAGGTTTGGCCCTCCTGTAAGAGTGTGCGGCTGGATATTGTGCTAAGGTATGTTTGGAGGGGTGTTAGATCTGGAACAAGGTTGGATGTTGTCTGGAAATAGTAAATTCAGTAGCAGTGTAATTTCTTTTTGTTATCAATGGCAGTGTAGTGGAACGTGATTTAATTCATAAGGATGCCCAAACATATTGGTCTGATGGTTCATCTGAGTTCTGTTGGTTTGACCAGTTGGTATTTGAAGATTTAGGCCATTGCCCCTATAGCGAGCTTTCCTTTTAGTTCCCATTGCCCCTTTTGTGAGCCCTGCTTTTTACTTCCCATTGTCCCATTAGTGAGCCCTCATTTTAGTCTCCAGTCTCCATTTCAGGGATCCCTCTTGTAGTTCCTCTGCCTGCAGAACCCTGGGGCCCTCAACCTGTCCGCCCACAATCCTGGCGACATGCTCAGAGTTGGGGACCGGGATCAGCTTGTTGGCGGAGATGCTCTTTCTGCGCACAGAGAGTGTGTCCAAGTAAACCAGCAGCAACATGTCCTCCTCCGCGGGCCTCTCGTCATCCTCCCCCTCACCAGCCTCCTTTGAACCCAGCATGGCCAGCCTCTCCTGGATCGCCTTCAGGCTCAGGGGCCCAGGAGGCTGTGGTAACCCCTCTGGATGGCATGGCACTCACAGCACACCTCGGGATAAGCAGCAGTGGTACCCCAGTCTCACTCCTCTCAGGAGCCGGGCGACTCGTCCTCTTCGTGTGGCAGGAGACACAGCAGATATAATTTCATGTAAGTGACTAAATGTAGAAGATAAAGAGACAGGGTCCACTCATAGCTCACACCCTGGCAGAGGCTGTGCATGGAAGGTAATGAGACATTACTGGGTACGCTTTCAGCTGAACCTGGTTGGAAATGGTTGATGGTCAGGAGGTGTCACGAGGTAAGGGGGTGGGAGGACCAAGGGTAGCTGAGGGGGAGAGGAGATGAGGAACATATGAAGTGGGAATTGAGAAAATCACAGGGATGGTCCCACAGGAGAGGCCAGCCTACAGTAATTAGCCACACACTGTAGGGGTTGGAGCTGAGTGCAGGGGGGAGTGGGGCCCTGGAGGCTGGTGAAGAAGGGTTGTGGGGATGGAGGAGGTGGAGCAACCAGAAAGGATATTATCTGTGTCCTGACACTGCCCGTATTAACTGGATGGCGGGCGCACTGCGCCCAATTACACAGTGCTTTGACTGGCATCTCTCAAAAAAAATTATTTGGGGGGGGGGGGAGGGGGGGGGGGGTGAGCTGCCCCCTTGCTCCCCCCTGTTCCAGCACCTATGAGCCTATGCACACAACAAATCACCATGTACACACCTATAATTGACCTATGTCTAGGATAGGCTCTGTCCAGCACATTAGTTTATGGCGAAGTTCACATTTGTGGATTTTTGTTTTGCACTTTACTATGCTTTATAGTTTTTCTCATCATTTTTTTTGGTTCCCTTTAATAGGAATTTGGGGGGGGGGGGGAAGCAAAGCATAAACACGGAAGAGAAATACAGTATTGCCAATAACACACAAAACAGAAGTGCTGACATATTATGCTATAGAAATCCGTGGATCCGCTGTAATGATTTTGATAAATGAGATCACAAATTGTTATGCATGCTCATCCATTAGAGAACACATAAGTAAGGTAAGTAGATGAATGCACTGTAAACATTTGTGGCTGCAATAAAAATGTAATATTTGCCTTGACTTGAAGGTCCTCTGAGATGTCAGTGTCCATGGGCATGTACCTAGAGGGGAGCTTTGGCAATACATTTGCCACAGTGACACCATGTGCATGCTCTAGAGCAGCATGCCCTGCAACAGTTTTGCAATTTGGTTATGCTAAAACTGTTGCAGGGCATGCTGGGATGTGTAGTTCAACAACAGCTGGAGGGCCAAAGGTTCCCCATCCCTGCTCTACAGTGTGTCTTCCAATCTGGCAAAGGGTCATGACGTCTTTCCATAGTGCGGGACTAGGGCGGGACTCAGGAGGGTATAAGGTGTCAGCGGAGAGAAGGAGCAATGTCTCCAGCTCTGATACTTCTACTGCCTTTCAGGTCTGCAGGGAGTAGCTTGCGGAGTGGGAACAGCACCACTGTAGCCTGGTGCTGTCCTGCCTTGCTTACCCTGCTTACCGCTTTTGGCTGGCCCTGAGTACACTGAAGCATCCCCTGACCCGGCCTCCCAGCAGCCTTCTTCTGCCTACCTGCCTTCTGCCCAGTTGCACTCTGATTTCCACCCATACTGTGCCAGTGAGTTCAGCACTGCCACAGCCTTCCCTGCCAATAAGCACACCTCAGTTCCGGTACTTTCCCGGTATATCTGGGAGGTGTAGCATCCCTACCTCTGACATGCAATGTCTACCTTGTGTCAACCGTTAAGGCTGGTAGTGGTGGTCTAAAGGCAGCTTGGTTTCTGACAGTCTGAGGATACTCAGATGCAATAAAAATCCTTGCAGATTTGAGGCTTCCCCTTATGTTATCCTTAGGCAGTAATATAAAAAAATAACAGAGCTATATAGTACAAATAAGGTCTATTGTTTGAGCTTACACAAATGTGGAATTAGTTGTAACCAATAAAAACAGTAAGGAAAAGAAATGACTATGGGGGTCATTCTAAGTTGATAGCTCGCTAGCAGTTTTTAGCAGTCTTGCAAACGCTAAGCCGCCACTCTCTGGGAGTGTATTTTAGCTTAGCAGAAGTGCGAACGAAAGGATCGCAGAGCGACTACAAAAAAAAATCATGCAGTTTTAGAGTAGCTCCAGACCTACTCAGCGATGACTTCAGACCATTCAGTTCCGGATTTGACGTCACGAACACGCCCTGCGTTCGGCCAGCCACGCCTGCGTTTTTCCTGCCACGCATGCGTTTTTTCGAGCACTCCCTGAAAACCGTCAGTTGACACCCAGAAACCCAGAAACCCCTTCATGTCAATCACTCTGCGGCTGCCATTGCGACTGAAAAGCGTCGCTACACCTTGTGTAAAAATACATTGCACGTTGTGAAAGTACGTCGCGCGTGTGCACTGCACCGCACTAAAATGCTGCGCTGCGAACATTTTTCACTAGCGATCAGCTCGGAATGACCCCCTATATCCTGCAACTGTACGTGTTAGTGGTAGCCTGATACCACCTGCTACTGTGTTACGGCCTGACTCATATTGTAAGCATCCCCGATAGTGGGTGCACTGGCATATCTATACAGTGAATGCAGAGGTAGAAACAATGGGGTAAATTTACTAAGGTGGGAGATTTTTAGAACTGGTGATGTTGCCCATGGCAACCAATCAGATTCTACTTACCATTTATCTAGCTGCTTCTAACAGATAATAGCTATAATCTGATTGGTTGCTATGGGCAACATCACCAGTTCTAAAAATCTCCCACCTTAGTAAATTTACCCCAATGTATAAGGAGTGCTCTGTGTGAGCAATACATGAAATCACATTTCTGTCACCTGTAAGAGTGACTTGGGGGGTTATTCAGCTTCATTAACGGTTCTGCTAAAATTGCAGCACTGCTACTGTTTAAAATCGCATGCTGAGAGCCGCCCAGCGCTGTATTCGCATTTGAAATGCGAACGCAGTACAGAAATTGAGAAACATCGGGAATACCGGTTGCCAGGCTGTGTATGCAGGAGCACCGGCACCATGTTTTCCATCACAGTGAATGCAGGTGACATCACCCACCCGCCCTGAAAATAGCCATGACATGCCTGCCTTTCTCACACCACTCCTCACCAACATGGCTGTCTATCACTATCGCATCATGCTGGGATGTGATCGCATTGTGAAAGTCTGCGCACACGCCATGCGGGCGCAGCACATGTGCAGATGGCAGATCTGCGTTTTAGCAATTTTGCAACTGATGCTGAATAACCCCCTTGGTCTCAGAAACTATTGGGTTCTCAAGCTGCTGTGGGAGGGAACACAGTCTAATTTTATATATACCGGATTCGGAATACTACGCCTACCTGTTGGGTCTCGGCTGTTGGCGCACATTTCCTGTTTGTTACACCACTCAGCAGCAAAATCTCATTCTCTCTCAGCTCCTGGGACCTTACTGAATGTATCAGCTTCTGCAGGTCTGGAGATACTTTGTCCAGTTTCTAGAATATGAAAGAGCAGTTGCAGTCACACATAATAACTATAGATATCTGATTATATAAATTCACACATGAAGAAAGCAACAATATCAGGAAGAATAAGGTCAAATCACTAAAGTACAAGTGAAAGTACAGTGTTAAGAATTATTCTGTCTCTGTGAGGAAAGTTACATCTGGGGTACTGCTAACGTAAGGTCGGAAACTTCTAGTCCATGGATAATTAGGCTACAGTGATAGAGTCGAGTATCTCGCTGATCATCCCACCAAGGAAAAAATAAGAATTTACTTACCGATAATTCTATTTCTCGGAGTCCGTAGTGGATGCTGGGGTTCCTGAAAGGACCATGGGGAATAGCGGCTCCGCAGGAGACAGGGCACAAAAAGTAAAGCTTTAGGATCAGGTGGTGTGCACTGGCTCCTCCCCCTATGACCCTCCTCCAAGCCTCAGTTAGGATACTGTGCCCGGACGAGCGTACACAATAAGGAAGGATTTATGAATCCCGGGTAAGACTCATACCAGCCACACCAATCACACTGTACAACCTGTGATCTGAACCCAGTTAACAGTATGATAACAGCGGAGCCTCTGAAAGATGGCTCACAACAATAATAACCCGATTTTTGTAACTATGTACAAGTATTGCAGATAATCCGCACTTGGGATGGGCGCCCAGCATCCACTACGGACTCCGAGAAATAGAATTATCGGTAAGTAAATTCTTATTTTCTCTATCGTCCTAGTGGATGCTGGGGTTCCTGAAAGGACCATGGGGATTATACCAAAGCTCCCAAACGGGCGGGAGAGTGCGGATGACTCTGCAGCACCGAATGAGAGAACTCCAGGTCCTCCTTAGCCAGGTTATCAAATTTGTAGGATTTTACAAACGTGTTTGCCCCTGACTAAATAGCCGCTCGGCAAAGTTGTAAAGCCGAGACCCCTCGGGCAGCCGCCCAAGATGAGCCCACCTTCCTTGTGGAATGGGCATTTACATATTTTGGCTGTGGCAGGCCTGCCACAGAATGTGCAAGCTGAATTGTATTACACATCCAACTAGCAAAAGTCTGCTTAGAAGCAAGAGCACCCAGTTTGTTGGGTGCATACAGGATAACAGCAAGTCAGTTTTCCTGACTCCAGCCGTCCTGGAACCTATATTTTCAGGGCCCTGACCACATCTAGCAACTTGGAGTCCTCCAAGTCCCTAGTAGGCGCAAGACACCACAATAAGCTGGTTCAGGTGAAACACTGACACCACCTTAGGGAGAGAACTGGGGACGAGTCCGCAGCTCTGCCCTGTCCGAATGGACAAACAGATATGGGCTTTTTTGAGAAAAAAACCACCAATTTGACACTCGCCTGGTCCAGGCCAGGTCCAAGAGCATGTTCACTTTTCATGTGAGATGCTTCAAATCCACAGATTTGACTGGTTTTAAACCAATGTGTTTTGAGGAATCCCAGAACTACGTTGAGATCCCACAGTGCCACTGGAGGCACAAAAGGGGGTTGTATATGCAATACTCCCTTGACAAACTTCTGGACTTCAGGAACTGAAGCCAATTTTTTCTGGAAGAAAAATCGACAGGGCCGAAATTTGAACCTTAATGGACCCCAATTTGAGGCCCATAGACACTCCTGTTTGCAGGAAATGCAGGAATCGACCGAGTTGAAATTTCTTCGTGGGGCCTTCCTGGCCTCACACCACGCAACATATTTTCGCCACATGTGGTGATAATGTTGTGCGGTCACCTCCTTTCTGGCTTTGACCAGGGTAGGAATGACCTCTTCCTGAATGCCTTTTCCCTTAGGATCCGGCGTTCCACCGCCATGCCGTCAAACGCAGCTGCGGTAAGTCTTGGAACAGACATGGTACTTGCTGAAACAAGTCCCTTCTTAGCGGCAGAGGCCATAAGTCCTTTGTGAGCATCTCTTGAAGTTCCGGGTACCAAGTCCTTCTTGGCCAATCCGGAGCCATGAGTATAGTTCTTACTCCTCTACGTCTTATAATTCTCAGTACCTTAGGTATGAAAAGCAGAGGATGGAACACATACACCGACTGGTACACCCACGGTGTTACCAGAACGTCCACAGCTATTGCCTGAGGGTCTCTTAACCTGGCGCAATACCTGTCCCGTTTTTTGTTCAGACGGGACGCCATCATGTCCACCTTTGGTAATTCCCAACGGTTTACAATCATGTGGAAAACTTCCCCATGAAGTTTCCACTCTGCCGGGTGGAGGTCGTGCCTACTGAGGAAGTCTGCTTCCCAGTTTCCATTCCCGGAATGAAACACTGCTGACAGTGCTATCACATGATTTTCCGCCCACCGAAAAGTCCTTGCAGTTTTTGCCACTGCCCTCCTGCTTCTTGTGCCGCCCTGTCTATTTACGTGGGCGACTGCCGTGATGTTTTATCCCACTGGATCAATACCGGCTGACCTTGAAGCAGAGGTCTTGCTAAGCTTAGAGCATTATAAATTTACCCTTAGCTATATTTATGTGGAGAAAAGTCTCCAGACTTGATCACACTCCCTGGAAATTTTTTCCTTGTGTGACTGCTCCCCAGCCTCTCGGGCTGGCCTCCGTGGTCACCAACATCCAAAACTGAATGCCGAATCTGCGGCCCTCTAGAAGATGAGCACTCTGTAACCACCACAGGAGAGACACCCTTGTCCTTGGATATAGGGTTATCCGCTGATGCATCTGAAGATGCGATCCGGACCATTTGTCCAGCAGATCCCACTGAAAAGTTCTTGCATGAAATCTGCAGATTGGAATTGCTTCGAAGGAAGTCACCATTTTTTTACCATGGCCCTTGTGCAATGATGCACTGATTTTAGGAGGTTCCTGACTAGCTCGGATAACTCCCTGGCTTTCTCTTCCGGGAGAAACACCTTTTTCTGGACTGTGTCCAGAATCATCCCTAAGCACAGGAGACTTGTTGTCGGGATCAGCTGCGATTTTGGAATATTTAGAATCCACCCCTGCTGTTGTAACAGTATCCGAGATAGTGCTACTCCGACCTCCAACTGTTCCCTGGACTTTGCCCTTATCAGGAGATCGTCCAAGTAAGGGATAATTAAGACGCCTTTTCTTCGAAGAAGAACCATCATTTCGGCCATTACCTTGGTAAAGACCCGGGGTGCCGTGGACAATCCAAACGGCAGCGTCTGAAACTGATAGTGACAGTTCTGTACCACGAACCTGAGGTACCCTTAGTGATAAGGGCAAATTTGGGACATGGAGGTAAGCATCCCTGATGTCTCGGGACACCATATAGTCCCCTTCTTCCCGGTTCGTTATCACTGCTCTGAGTGACTCCATCTTGATTTGAACCTTTGTATGTAAGTGTTCAAATTTTTTTAGATTTAGAATAGGTCTCACCTAGCCTTCTGGCTTCAGTACCACAATATAGTGTGGAATAATACCCCTTTTCTTGTTGTAGGAGGGGTAATTTAATTATCACCTGCTGGGAATACAGCTCGTGAATTTTTTCCCATACTGCCTCCTTGTCGGAGGGAGACCTTGGTAAAGCAGACTTCAGGAGCCTGCGCAGGGGAAACGTCTCGACATTGGAACGCTTCTGTTCCTGGGAATGGGCTGCCTGCTGCAGTCTTCTTCCCTTTCCTCTATCCCTGGGCAGATATGACTCTTATAGGGACGAAAGGACTGAAGCTGAAAAGACGGTGTCTTTTTCTGCAGAGATGTGACTTAGGGTAAAAAACGGTGGATTTTCCAGCAGTTGCCGTGGCCACCAGGTCCGATGAACCGACCCCAAATAACTCCTCTTCCTTTATACGGCAATACACCTTTGTGCCGTTTGGAATCTGCATCACCTGACCACTGTCGTGTCCATAAACATCTTCTGGCAGATATGGACATCGCACTTACTCTTGATGCCAGAGTGCAAATATCCCTCTGTGCATCTCGCATATATAGAAATGCATCCTTTAAATGCTCTATAGTCAATAAAATACTGTCCCTGTCAAGGGTATCAATATTTTTAGTCAGGGAATCCGACCAAGCCACCCCAGCTCTGCACATCCAGGCTGAGGCGATCGCTGGTCGCAGTATAACACCAGTATGTGTGTATATACTTTTTATGATATTTTCCAGCCTCCTGTCAGCTGGCTCCTTGAGGACGGCCCTATCTATAGACGGTACCGCCACTTGTTCTGATAAGCGTGTGAGCGCCTTATCCACCCTAAGGGGTGTTTCCCAACGCGCCCTAACTTCTGGCGGGAAAGGGTATACCGCCCATATTTTCTATCGGGGGGAACCCACGCATCATCACACACTTCATTTAATTTATCTGATTCAGGAAAAACTACGGTAGTTTTTTCACATCCCACATAATACCCTCTTTTGTGGTACTTGTAGTATCAGAAATATGTAACACCTCCTTCATTGCCCTTAACATGTGGCCCTAATAAGGAATACATTTGTTTATTCACCGTCGACACTGGATTCAGTGTCCCTGTCTGTGTCTGTGTCGACCGACTAAAGTAAACGGGCGTTTTAAAACCCCTGACGGTGTTTTTGAGACGTCTGGACCGGTACTAATTGTTTGTCGGCCGTCTCATGTCGTCAACCGACCTTGCCGCGTGTTGACATTATCACGTAATTCCCTAAATAAGCCATCCATTCCGGTGTCGACTCCCTAGAGAGTGACATCACCATTACAGGCAATTGCTCCGCCTCCTCACCAACATCGTCCTCATACATGTCGACACACACGTACCGACACACAGCACACACACAGGGAATGCTCTGATAGAGGACAGGACCTACTAGCCCTTTGGAGAGACAGAGGGAGAGTTTGCCAGCACACACCAAAAACGCTATAATTATATAGGGACAACCTTATATAAGTGTTTTCCCTTATAGCATCTTTTTTATATATTTCTAACGCCAAATTAGTGCCCCCCCCTCTCTGTTTTAACCCTGTTTCTGTAGTGCAGTGCAGGGGAGAGCCTGGGAGCCTTCCCTCCAGCCTTTCTGTGAGGGAAAATGGCGCTGTGTGCTGAGGAGATAGGCCCCGCCCCTTTTTCGGCGGCCTCGTCTCCCGCTCTTAACGGATTCTGGCAGGGGTTAAATATCTCCATATAGCCCCCGGAGGCTATATGTGAGGTATTTTTAGCCAAAAATAGGTTTTCATTGCCTCCCAGGGCGCCCCCCTTCCAGCGCCCTGCACCCTCAGTGACTGCCGTGTGAAGTGTGCTGAGAGGAAATGGCGCACAGCTGCAGTGCTGTGCGCTACCTTAAGAAGACTGAGGAGTCTTCATGCCGCCGATTCTGGACCTTCTTCTTGTTTCAGCATCTGCAAGGGGGCCGGCGGCGAGGCTCCGGTGACCATCCAGGCTGTACCTGTGATCGTCCCTCTGGAGCTAATGTCCAGTAGCCAAAGAAGCCAATCCATCCTGCACGCAGGTGAGTTCACTTCTTCTCCCCTAAGTCCCTCGTTGCAGTGATCCTGTTGCCAGCAGGACTCACTGTAAAATAAAAAACCTAAGCTAAACTTTTCTAAGCAGCTCTTTAGGAGAGCCACCTAGATTGCACCCTTCTCGGCCGGGCACAAAAATCTAACTGAGGCTTGGAGGAGGGTCATAGGGGGAGGGGCCAGTGCACACCACCTGATCCTAAAGCTTTACTTTTTGTGCCCTGTCTCCTGCGGAGCCGCTATTCCCCATGGTCCTTTCAGGAACCCCAGCATCCACTAGGACGATAGAGAAATAAGATTTTACTCACCGGTAAATCTATTTCTCGTAGTCCGTAGTGGATGCTGGGACTCCGTAAGGACCATGGGGAATAGCGGCTCCGCAGGAGACTGGGCACAACTAAAGAAAGCTTTAGGACTACCTGGTGTGCACTGGCTCCTCCCCCTATGACCCTCCTCCAGACGTCAGTTAGGATACTGTGCCTGGAAGAGCTGACACAATAAGGAAGGATTTTGAATCCCGGGTAAGACTCATACCAGCCACACCAATCACACCGTATAACTCGTGATATTATACCCAGTTAACAGTATGACAACAACGGAGCCTCTGCACAGATGGCTCTCAATAATAACCCTTTAGTTAACAATAACTATGTACAAGTATTGCAGACAATCCGCACTTGGGATGGGCGCCCAGCATCCACTACGGACTACGAGAAATAGATTTACCGGTGAGTAAAATCTTATTTTCTCTGACGTCCTAAGTGGATGCTGGGACTCCGTAAGGACCATGGGGATTATACCAAAGCTCCCAAACGGGCGGAGAGTGCGGATGACTCTGCAGCACCGAATGAGCGAACTCCAGGTCCTCCTCAGCCAGGGTGTCAAACTTGTAAAATCTTGCAAATGTGTTTGACCCCGACCAAGTAGCAGCTCGGCAAAGTTGTAAAGCCGAGACCCCTCGGGCAGCCGCCCAAGAAGAGCCCACCTTCCTCGTGGAATGGGCTTTTACTGATCTAGGATGCGGCAGTCCCGCCGCAGAATGTGCAAGCTGAATTGTGCTACATATCCAGCGAGCAATAGTCTGCTTTGAATCAGGAGCACCCATCTTGTTTGGTGCGTAGAGGATAAACAGCGAGTCAGTTTTCCTGACTCCAGCCGTTCTGGAAACATAAATTTTCAGGGCCCTGACTACATCCAGCAACTTGGAATCCTCCAAGTCCCGAGTAGCCGCAGGCACCACAATAGGTTGGTTCAAATGAAACGCTGAAACCACCTTAGGCAGAAATTGGGGACGAGTCCTCAATTCCGCCCTATCCATATGGAAAATCAGATAAGGGCTTTTACATGACAAAGCCGCCAACTCTGACACACGCCTGGCCGAAGCCAGGGCCAATAGCATGACCACTTTCCACGTGAGATATTTTAACTCCACGTTGAGATCCCAAGGTGCCACTGAAGGCACAAAAGGAGGCTGAATATGCAGCACTCCTTTAACAAAAGTCTGAACTTCCGGCAGGGAAGCCAGTTCTTTTTGGAAGAAAATCGACAGAGCCGAAATCTGGACCTTAATGGACCCCAATTTGAGGCCCATAGTCACCCCTGACTCTAGGAAGTGCAGGAATCGACCCAGTTGAAATTCCTCCGTTGGGGCCTTCCTGGCCTCACACCAAGCAACATATTTTCGCCATATGCGGTGATAATGTTTTGCGGTCACGTCCTTCCTTGCTTTGATCAGCGTAGGAATGACTTCCTCCGGAATGCCCTTTTCCTTCAGGATCCGGTGTTCAACCGCCATGCCGTCAAACGCAGCCGCGGTAAGTCTTGGAACAGACAAGGCCCCTGCTGCAGCAGGTCTTGTCTGAGCGGTAGAGGCCATGGGTCCTCTGAGATCATTTCTTGAAGTTCTGGGTACCAAGCTCTTCTTGGCCAATCCGGAACAATGAGTATAGTTCTTACTCTTCTCCTTCTTATTATCCTCAGCACCCTTGGTATGAGAGGAAGAGGAGGAAACACATAAACCGACCGGTACAACCACGGTGTCACTAGAGCGTCCACCGCTATCGCCTGAGGGTCCCTTGACCTGGCGCAATAGTTTTCTAGCTTTTTGTTGAGGCGGGACGCCATCATGCCCACCTGTGGCCATTCCCATCGGTTTGTAATCAGCCGGAAGACTTCTGGATGAAGTCCCCACTCTCCCGGGTGGAGGTCGTGTCTGCTGAGGAAGTCTGCTTCCCAGTTGTCCACTCCCGGAATAAACACTGCCGACAGTGCTAACACGTGATTTCCCATTGGAGAATCCTTGTGGCTTCTGCCATCGCCATCCTGCTTCTCGTGCCGCCCTGTCGGTTTACATGGGCAACCGCCGTGATGTTGTCTGACTGAATCAGTACTGGCTGACTTTGAAGCAGGGGTCTTGCCTGACTTAGGGCATTGCAATTGGCTCTTAGTTCCAGAAAATTTATGTGTAGGGACATTTCCTGGCTTGACCATAGTCCCTGGAAATTTCTTCCCTGTGTGACTGCTCCCCAGCCTCGAAGGCTGGCGTCAGTGGTTACCAGGACCTAGTCCTGTATGCCGAATCTGCGGCCCTCCAGAAGATGAGCACTCTGCAGCCACCATAGTAGAGACACCCTGGTCCTTGCGGACAGGGTTATCCTCTGATGCATCTGAAGATGCGATCCGGACCACTTGTCCAACAGATCCCACTGAAAGATCCGTGCATGGAACCTTCCGAATGGAATTGCTTCGTAAGAAGCTACCATCTTTCACAGGACTCGCGTGCAGTGGTGCACCGACACCTGTTTTGGTCTTAGGAGGTCTCTGACTAGCGATGACAACTCCTTGTCCTTCTCCTCCGGGAGAAACACCCTTTTCTGTTCTGTGTCCAGAACCATCCCCAGGAACAATAGACGTGTTGCAGGAACCAGCTGCGACTTTGGAATATTCAGGATCCAGCCGTGCTGTTGTAGCACCTGCCGAGCAAGTGCTACTCCGATCAACAACTGTTCCTTGGACCTCGCCTTTATCAGGAGATCGTCCAAGTACGGGATAATTATAACTCCCTTTTTTCGCAGGAGTATCATCATCTCGGCCATTACCTTGGTAAACACCCTCGGTGCCGTGGACAGACCAAACGGCAGCGTCTGGAATTGGTAATGACAGTCCTGTACCACAAATCTGAGGTACTCCTGGTGAGGAGAGTAAATGGGGACATGCAGGTAAGCATCCTTGATGTCCAGTGATACCATGTAATCCCCTTCCTCCAGGCTTGAGATAACCGCCCTGAGCGATTCCATCTTGAACTTGAACCGTTTTATATACGTGTTCAAAGATTTTAAATTTAAAATGGGTTTCACCGAACCGTCCGGTTTCGGTACCACAAACATTGTGGAATAGTAACCCCTCCCTTGTTGAAGGAGGGGTACCTTGACTATCACCTGCTGCGAATACAGCTTGTGAATTGCCTCTATCACAGCCTCCCTGTCCAAGGGAGACGTTGGCAAGGCAGATTTTAGGAAACGGCGAGGGGGAGACGTCTCGAATTCCAGCTTGTATCCCTGAGACACTACTTGTAGAATCCAGGGATCCACCTGTGAGCAAGCCCACTGATCGCTGAAGCACTTGAGACGGGCCCCCACCGCACCTGGCTCCGCCAGTGGAGCCCCAGCGTCATGCTGTGGACTTAGCGGAGGAAGCGGGGGAGGACTTTTGTTCCTGGGAACTGGCTGTATTTTGCAGCTTTTTCCCTCTACCTCTGCCTCTGGGCAGAAAGGACGCGCCTTTAACCCGCTTGCCTTTCTGGGGCCGAAAGGACTGTACCTGATAATACGGTGCTTTCTTTTGCTGTGAGGGGACATGGGGTAAAAATGCTGATTTTCCAGCTGTCGCTGTGGAAACTAGGTCCGAGAGACCATCCCCAACTAACTCCTCACCCTTGTAAGGCAAAACTTCCATGTGCCTTTTAGAATCTGCATTCCCTGTCCACTGCCGGGTCCATAAACCCCTTCTGGCAGAAATGGACAGTGCATTTATTCTAGATGCCAGCCGGCAAATATCCCTCTGTGCATCTCTCATATACAGAACCGCATCTTTTATATGCTCTATGGTTAGCAATATAGTGTCCCTGTCTAAGGTATCAATATTTTCTGACAGGGAATCTGACCACGCAGCTGCAGCACTGCACATCCATGCTGAAGCAATAGCTGGTCGCAGTATAATGCCTGAGTGTGTATAAACAGACTTCAGGATAGCCTCCTGCTTTCTATCGGCAGGTTCCTTGAGGGCGGCCGTGTCCGGAGACGGCAGTGCCACCTTCTTTGATAGTCGTGTGAGCACTTTATCCACCCTAGGGAGTGTCTCCCAGCGTAACCTGTCCTCTGGCGGGAAAGGGTACGCTATTAGTAACTTTTTAGAAATTACCAGTTTCTTATCAGGGGAAGCCCACGCTTCTTCACACACTTCATTTAATTTATCAAATGGGGGAAAAACCACTGGTAGTTTTTTCTCCCCAAACATTATACCCTTTTTTGTGGTACCTGGGGTAACATCAGAAATGTGCAAGACATTTTTCATTGCCGCAATCATATAACGGGTGGCTCTATTGGAATGTACAGTAGTCTCCTCGTCGTCGACACTGGAGTCGGTATCCGTGTCGACGTCTGTGTCTGCCATCTGAGGTAGCGGGCGTTTTAGAGCCCCTGATGGCTTTTGAGACGCATGGGCAGGCACGAGCTGAGAAGCCGGCTGTCCCACATCTGTTATGTCGTCAAATCTCTTATGTAAAGAGTCGACACTGTCACGTAATTCCTTCCACATTACCATCCATTCAGGTGTCGGCCCCACAGGGGGTGACATCACATTTATCGGCACCTGCTCCGCCTCCACATAAGCCTCCTCATCAAACATGTCGACACAGCCGTACCGACACACTGCACACACACAGGAAATGCTCTGACTGAGGACAGGACCCCACAAAAGCCCTTTGGGGAGACAGAGGGAGAGTATGCCAGCATACACCAGAACGCTATATAACACAGGGATTAACACTATAACTGAGTGATTTTTCCCCTATAGCTGCTTATATATATGTAATACTGCGCCTAAATTTAGTGCCCCCCCTCTCTTTTTAACCCTTTGAGCCTGAAAACTACAGGGGAGAGCCTGGGGAGCTGTCTTCCAGCTGCACTGTGAAGAGAAAATGGCGCCAGTGTGCTGAGGGAGATAGCCCCTCCCCTATTTCAACTGACTTTCTCCCGCTTTTACTGGATCTCTGGCAGGGGTAATTTTACATCTATATAGCCTTCCTGACTATATATGGTGTAGATTTGCCAGCCAAGGTATATTATATTGCTGCTCAGGGCGCCCCCCCCCCCCCCAGCGCCCTGCACCCATCAGTGACCGGAGTGTGAGGTGTGCATGAGGAGCAATGGCGCACAGCTGCAGTGCTGTGCGCTACCTTGTTGAAGACCGAAGTCTTCTGCCGCCGATTTTCCGGACCAACTTCTTGCTTCTGGCTCTGTAAGGGGGACGGCGGCGCGGCTCCGGGAACGAACACCAAGGACGGGTCCTGCGGTCGATCCCTCTGGAGCTAATGGTGTCCAGTAGCCTAAGAAGCCCAAGCTAGCTGCAAGCAGGTAGGTTCGCTTCTTCTCCCCTTAGTCCCTCGTAGCAGTGAGCCTGTTGCCAGCAGATCTCACTGAAAATAAAAAACCTAAACTATTACTTTCTTTCTAGGAGCTCAGGAGAGCCCCTAGTGTGCATCCAGCTCGGCCGGGCACAAGAATCTAACTGAGGTCTGGAGGAGGGGCATAGTGGGAGGAGCCAGTGCACACCAGGTAGTCCTAAAGCTTTCTTTAGTTGTGCCCAGTCTCCTGCGGAGCCGCTATTCCCCATGGTCCTTACGGAGTCCCAGCATCCACTTAGGACGTCAGAGAAAGGATTTAAGGAGTTGATGTCCTGCCCTCAAAATTGGAGTTACTGCGGTAAGCACATATTATTATTATTATTATTATTATTATTATCATAGTCACCATTTCTGTATACAGTACATTTACTTATCTATTAACATAGCGCGCACATATTACATTGCACATTACATAGAATATTTCAGTCATTCACATCAGTCCCAGCCCCAGGTGTAGTTTACAAGCTATGGGGTCTATGTACTAACCTTGGAGAGAGAGAAAGTGGAGAGAGATAAACTACCAGCCAATCAGCTCCTAACTGCCATGTTACAGGCTGTGTCTAAAAAATTTCAGGAGCTGGTTGGCTGGTACTTTATCGCTCTCCACTTTCTCTCTCTCTACAAGACTTGGTACATGGACCCCTTTATTTCCTACCACATGGACGGCAGGATACATTTTTATTAGACATAAAGCAACCTACCAGTGTGTTTTGGTTTGTGTTAGGCTACTGGAGCACCCAGAAGAAACCCATGCAAATATGGGGAGAACATGCAAACTTCACATAGATGCGGCCTTGGTGGGAACCAAACCCAAGATCTCAGAGCTGTGAGGAGGCAATGCTAGCCACTGCACCACCGTTCTTTCTATACCGGCCGACAGTCCTGATTTTGGTTAATTATTCTGATTTACAGTGGTTGGCGAAGGCAAACTGCAAGTTTCAAAGTAGGGTCTACTGACTATTAACCCCTGGACATGCTGCAGACTTCACTATGGTGTCATTTAACGGAATTACACTCCTATTTGATTTTTGTAATAATCCCTAGTATGTGCAGATTGTAGGGTGCTATGTAGGTATTTCACATTTCCTGTTAGAGATCTTGGAAGGTATCTGTCTATGGGCCAGATGTACTAAGCTTGAAAAGTGATAAATATCACTGTGATAAAGCACCAGCCAATCGGCTCCTAACTGTGATTTTTCAAACACAGCCTGTGACATGGCAGTTAGGAGCCGATTGGCTGGTGCTTTATCACAGTGATATTTATCACTTTTCAGGCTTAGTACATCTCCCCCTATAAATGAAACTTTGCGGTGATACAAGTAGGGTACCACACTATCACATTCTCACTGACTGAGCGCATTACACTAGCTTTCAATATTCGATATTTGAAATACACAGCATACACAATTATTGTTATTACATTATGTAGTGAGGGAGAGCACACTGGGGAAATGACTTACTTTTCTGAAAGCTTCATGGCTTGAACCCTCTTTCAAAGCGTTGATATTTACAAAAGAGATCTAAAAAAAACAAAGAAGGTGCAGAGTTAATAAGGTTTTTCCCCACAGACAGGTCATCTGGCCAAGGGTGTGGAATGCGGGTTAGAAAATTACAATTTGGATATTCAGCACGTCGATGAGGTCTCTATGTCATATTTTGACATACACAACGTCAGCACTGATATAATAAAGACGTGTTTAACATGTGAAAATGTCAAAGGTACTATCTAACCCTAACGGCAGCCTAACCCTAGCAGTACTATCTAAACCTAACCACAGCCTCTCCCTAACAGTACTATCTAACCCTAACCACAGCCTAACCCTAGCAGTACTATCTAACACTAACCACAGCCTTACCCTAACAGTACTATCTAACCCTAACCACAGCCTAACCGTAACAGTACTATCTAACACTAACCACAGCCTTACCCTAACAGTACTATCTAACCCTAACTACAGCCTAACCCTAACAGTACTAACTAACCCTAACTGCAGCCTAACCCTAACAGTACTACCTAACCCTAACAACAGTCTAACCCTAACAGTACTATCTAACCCTAACCACAGCCTAACCCTAACAGTACTATCCAGGGCCGTCTTTTCGTATGGGCTCAATGGGCTCTTGCCCAAGGGCCCCAGGAGTATAAGGGCCCTAGTCTGATAGCTGAGGGTCCCCTCTTTCCAGAGGTACCAGATTTTTGAAAATCGGCCCTAGGGAACTAGAGATATCCGACTTCAAAGCAGTAGTCCCCATCCAAGCCTGTTAATTGCTCTTCCCAGCCAGATATCTCAGGCTCTGTATGACTTAGAGTTTTTCTGAGGGTACTTATCAAAATCTGGGACTCTCCACTTTCTGTGGACACTGGCAGCTTGTCTATACTATGCCCAGAACCAGAGATATCAGCCTTCAAGCAGCTGGTCCCTGCTCAAGCTCCACACACCTAATATGCAGTTTTATATATTCGTTGGTGGATTGCTCTGGCTCCTGAACTCTGAATCCCAAGTCCCCTGTACCTCCTGACAGGTGAGACACTCTAATTTTTTATCCCATTCAAAGCTAAGAAATCTTTTTCCAGGAACTGGAGATATCTGCAGTCAAGCAAGCTGCTCTCTCACCAGAAAGTGATGAATATTAAGCCCACTCCACTATCAACCCCTCCCTAACATATTAAACACCCCATACCACCCTGGAAGTCATGTACCGGGGCCCCTTCAGTCAGCCCAATGCTACCTTCTACAGTTTAGTGTTCTCCCTCCCACCCCATCTGTGCAGTAAAGGAGTAATTAGCAGAAATTACTGCTCCAGGTCCTATATGCTGAGCGGAAGTTAGTATACCTCCTACCGCCCGCAGGACATCTAAGCTGCAGCTGATAGCACCCCCCTGGAGGATGGGTAGGGGCCCCAGTGCATTGCTGTGCCCAGGGGCCCACACTGCTGTTAAGACGATCCTGGTACTATCTAACCCTAACTACAGCCTAACCCTAACAGTACTAACTAACCCTAACTTCAGCCTAACCCTAACAGTACTACCTAACCCTAACAACAGCCTAACCCTAGCAGTACTATCTAACACTAACCACAGCCTTACCCTAATAGTACTATCTAACCCTAACCACAGCCTAACCCTAACAGTACTATCTAACACTAACCACAGCCTTACCCTAACAGTACTATCTAACCCTAAGTACAGCCTAACCCTAACAAGTACTAACTAACCCTAACTGCAGCCTAACCCTAACAGTACTACCTAACCCTAACAACAGCCTAACCCTAACAGTACTATCTAACCCTAACCACAGCCTAACACTAACCACAGCCTAACCCTAACAGTACTATCTAACCCTAACCACAGCCTAAACCTATCAGTACTATCTAACACTAACCACAGCCTAAACCTAACAGTACTATTAAACCCTAACCGCTGCCTAACCTTAACAGTACTATCTAACCCAAACCACAGTCTACCGCTAACAGTACTAACTAACCCTAACCACAGCCTAACCCTAACAGTACTATCTAACTCTAACAACAGTCTGCCTAGCCCTAACAGTACTATCTGAGAAATTTAGAAAGAAATATATTAAATTCAGTAAATTGTGTTTATATGTCGACCTAAAGTCAACTTTGTGGTGAGGGATAATATTTACTTCTGTTTGTCCACATATTTTATGATTGGCAGCCATCAGCACTGGTTTTATCTATTACATTGACCATAAATAATTTGAATTAGTCCTGGACCACCAACCCAAGGCACCCCTGCAAATGTCCTGAGGCACCCCAGGGTGCCTGGGCACACAGTTTGAGAACCACTGGCCTAACCCTAACAGTACTATCTAACACTAACCACAGCCTTACCCTAACAGTACTATCAAACCCTAACCACAGTCTACCCCTAACAGTACTATCTAACCCTAACCACAGTCTACCCCTTTCAGTACTATCTAACCCTAACCACAGCCTAACCCTAACAGTACTACCTAACCCTAACCACAGTCTACCCCTAACAGTATTATCTAACCCTAACCACAGTCTACCCCTTTCAGTACTATCTAACCCTAACCACAGCCTAAACCTAACAGTACTATCTAACACTAACCACAGCCTAAACCTATCAGTACTATCTAACACTAACCATAGCCTACCCCTAAAATTACTATCTAACCCTAACCACAGCCTAACCATAACAGTACTATCTAACCCTAACCACAGCCTAATCCTAAAAGTAGTATTTAACAATTTTACCATTCAACATTACAATAGCAACAGACTGTGACTGTTGACAATATGACTGCATATCAGATAAGAAAATATGGTACATCCTCATGCACCGTTCACTCTGTCCATACTTCCTATTTTCTCTGCACCATCTTCTTGTTGATGTCATCTCCGAATTCTGTGACAATTTTGCTGTCTGGCAAAATTTCCCATCCTCTGACTTAACTGCTCTCATACTACTACTCTCATACTGTTCAATAATATTGCTTTTTTTCTTAATTTTCACCTACAGTACATTTGTTTTAATTTAGTACTGGCCTAATTATTAAAAAGTTAATAAAAGAGATGTCAGTGAAATCTTTAGACAGCTTTAGTTTGCGATGAGGGATCCGTTCGGCAATACTGCACCAGCCTCCACATACAGTTTCTGCTCAACCTTCCCAATGTTCCAACTACTGTACCTCTCTCCCACTCACCTCTTCAACCTGTCTCTCTCCGCTGGCCCATTCCCACCCTTCTTTAAGCACATGCTCATCTCCGCAATCCTAAATAATGTCTTGACCACTCCAACCAGCTGTCCATCTACCACACTATTTATCGCCTAAACTTTGACTTCAAACTAGTTGAGTGATTTGTGTACAACACCTCTCTGGCTTTCTCTCCTCTCACTCCCTTCTTGATTCAATGCACATCTACCACCAACATTGCACTGAAACTGCCCTCACAAAGTCATCAACATACTATTGACAGTACATTTAAAAGGTCACTACTCCATAATGAATCCCGTCCATGTTTTTCCATTAAGAAATGCAATTGTCCGAATGTATTATTATGATGTGTATTGATTAAGAAGGCAAAAACTAATAATATTTCCCTTGTGGGGGGCAATATTATTTTATCAATATATTAGGGGGACAAAATAAATGAATCAATTTATTAAGAAAACAATATTATTTATTAATTCTATTAGGTGGTAGTATTTATTGATTGTTATTCATGGGCGATAAAAAATATGTTTATTACATGGGCAACAATTATTATTTTATGGCTCTATGGTGTCCACGTCATAAAATAATCATTGTTGGAGAAGGCAGTTTAGGTGGAGGGATGGGGTGGTAGCTAGAGAAAGATAAAGTGTAAGTGAGGATTTCTTTGACCGGAGGAGACCCTGGGTGTGTTGAAGGACAAGGGTGGGAAACCAGAGAATGATAAATTGAGCAGGGGAACAGTGTGAGCACAGGCATCAGTAGGGAGTAGATAGGTCACATGTAACTGGTCCCCCTTATTACCATGTTGTTTAATACTCAACAAGTGCAATGACCTGTCTGATCTAACTAAAGGGTATATTCCTTAGTAGCTTGCAGTAGAACCACATAAGTGTTGTGTCTAACTCACCACTGGAGCAATCGGAGAAGCAGCTGTCCTGCAATCCCAGCCACAGTTTCACTGCTGCTTAGTTGTAGTGAAAGTTTACACTATCAGGAAATGTTATTGCCCATACATGAACAGAGTCCTACAGATGTGTCCACGTTTATCTTGGCCTTTAATAGGATTAATTGAGACTGGGCAGTCGGACTTAATCCCCTGCTGTAATGACTTAATCCCCTGCTGTATTGTTCTCTGTATTGTATTGCAGCTGAGAACAACAGATAAAGGGTTTATGCAAATAAACCATGGTGTGCCTAGGCGCAGCAAAGAAGCCAAGATGAGCGTGGATCTATCTGTATGTTGGCTAAATAAATGGTTAACAGACGATAATATATGAGAGCTCCAATAGTAATAGGTTTCTTTTTATTTATAAGCACAACGCTCCTGAGATTTTTTTAGAACATTTCTACTTTATGTTTGTTATGTGTTTTTAATTATATGGTTGACATTTATATGCAGCACATTGCTATACAACATATTTTCCGATAGGGAAAATATAGTTCAATATTCAGCAGGCACTAGTAAATAGATACGGCACCTGCCAGGTCACCTCACTTGCCCCCCGGACTGTTATACTTGCCCTTATTCCCAATTCTCTTCTCTGAGTGGTCTTTCCCATAATTGTGGCTATATCACACCTAGGTGCAGATGTATTAAGACTGGAGAAGGGATAAAGAAATGATAAAGCACTGATAAGTAGAAAGTGATAACACATCAGCCAATCAGCTACTAACTGTCATTTTTCAAATCCGTAATGATTGGCTGGTGCGTTATCACCTTGCACTGATCACTGCTTTATCACTTCTTTATCCCTTCTCAAGGTTAATACATCTGCCCCCTAATGTATACAGTGAAATCCGTGGGAGTCAGGGTGGGTGCTATGCACGCTAGGCGTGACATGCATGTGCACGCTGCTATGACATCATTTCTATCAGCAGTCAGCTGTATTATATAACAGAACAAATAGGCTGAGCGCTCGGTGAATGGTGGTGTAAACGATTGTCAGCAGCAGCTGGAATAGGGAAAAGCCAATCCCTGGGAAATACAATATGAACAACAAAAACCAGGTTGCGCTTGACAATCGAAAAAATCTGAAAATTTATTGTAATAAAAGTATTTACAACAATTCTACCGGGAGTATAATAAAAACAATTCAATATGACATAATAATCTGCTCAAATAGAATACCCCTGAGCTTTGATGATTAATTAATTAGAAGGTGCTTTCTGTGCAAAGAGTGCCTAATGCTGTTTGATGCGAACTACAAATGGTTAGAAATGGTTAGAAAAGAATTTATAACATTAATGGTGAACTAAAAAGTGAACTGCAGGTCTGAATGCAGAAAAATAAAACTCACTTAATCCGTGGAAACAAAGTCCCAAGAAGAGTCTTACATCTATAGCAGCACGTGACAGTTTCAATGCTTTTTAAATTATGTGGAATCTTGAATAAATAAATAAACAGTGTCCGAGTGATATGGAATTGAACTATGCAGATACACAATTACCCACTGTGATGATGACAGCAGAGAGAGCCCGGAGTGATGTCGTCTCGGTCAGCCGCTATGCCCCTGCATGGGGACGGGAGAGCAGGGTCCGCACTGAGCCGCCGGGCCAAGATGGAATGCAGCCCTGCACGCTGGCGGCTGATGCTGGTACTTCCCGGGCGGCTAAGCCGTTACCTGTGCGGCCCGATGTCAGCGGGCTCTCACCAATGGCGGCACGACGGGACTCCCACGGGCAGCTCAGAAGGAGCCTCTCTGTTGTTCACCTATGCGAAGGTGAGATGATGATGGAATCACAGGGTGTCTGTAGTGTTTGTAGACTGCAGTCGAACACACTGGTAGTGATGGTATAGTAACTGAATTATCACACAGAGCTCCAGGTGGGCTTTGCTGAGAAGCACAGCTGCCGTGATAAGATGACTCCAATAGCCGGTGTCTGGCTGTGAGCTGAATGATGAACAGCCGCCGTGGCCGTGCTCGTGCTGCAGTTAATCCTTTATGATAAAATAGTCTCAGGGGTATACAGGAATGAGGGAGAATGACCTGTATCCTTAACGCGTTTCAACGCCAGCAGGGCGTCTTTTTCCCAAAGGCAGGCATAGCTGTATTATATAGACTATCCTCTACTCTGCCTTGTGATACTTATTTAATGCACGTGTCTAGCACCATCCACTCTCTCTGCTTGTCCTCATATATTTGAGGGGTTAGTCAATTACACATCTCTAATTGTGTTGGCTGCTTTAAGATCACTGGTAAAAGTACATATCAGTTTTATTACCTAGAGGGGTCTATTCATGAATCAGTAAAAAGTATGGAGAAGTGAGCCAGTAGAGAAGTTTCCCATGGCAACCAAACCGCTGCTATGTATAATTTTATTGAATGCAGAATTTACAATCCTTATGAACGCATGCTGGGGGCCGCCCATCGCAGGGCAAGGCCGCCCCAGCATGCTGAGCGCTGCTTCCCCCCCTTCCCCCAATCAAGCAGAAATTGCTATGTGATCGCAATTTCTGCTTGATAGAAATTAAGGTTGTCTCCTGCTGATCGCGGCGGCTGCGTGTGAGGTCACGCAGCCGCATTGATCACGCCCATGCCATGCCCTCCCCCCCCGTTTCACTGACGACTACCCCGTCTGGCCCTCCGCCCCCGCAACACTCTGTCTCCGCCTAGGAAACGGACCATTGCCGCCCCCCCCCCCCCGCCTTGCGACCGCGATCACATTTTCTGCGCCCCCCTTCCCCCCGCAGAAAATGCTGGCGCATGCACAGGACGGACGCTGCACGTGTGCCCGCATCTTTTTAGCAATTTTTGCAGTTGGATCATGTTTTGCGATCCAACCTGAATTAGGCCCTAATGGGAGAATAGACCGATATGTGGACAGTGTACCCCACCCCAGCTCATAGGAGCACCTTAATCTTAAGACTTGAACTGACATGGTATATATAACAATATTTTAGTACAAATAATGTTGAAACGTGCAAGTTAGTGTTTAAAAAAAGTGATTGTGAAGGTTATTGTATGAATCTCCCCATCCTAGGTAAGACTGTGATAGCTGGGAGGCATGTTCTGATGTTTTACCTTATCTTAAAGAAAAAGAAGAGTTTTGTCCTCCTTTAGGGGTATATGCAATTGCGGTCGAATTCCCGAAAATGTCGAAAAATGGGACATTTTTGCCCAAAAAAAAAATTCGACAATGCAATTCAGTACTTTTCGTCAAAAAAACGGACTTTCCAAATTCGACTTTTTGAAATTCGACATTTGTCAAATTCGACATTTCTGCAATGGTACAAATGCGGCAATTCGACAAAAGTATATTCAATTGAAGTTTGTAAATTCGACAACAGTGCTTTTAGACAGTAAATTCGTCATTTTCAATCCGCCACACTTTGCTGGTGGAATCTAATAAAAAAAATTTAAAACATGTTTTTTTTAGTGTTTTTTTTATTGGTAATAGCATATCTATTTATATTAGAAGGGATTAGGTACTTGGTTTGTCTATTTTGGAGGCACAAGTATTATTTATATATTTTTAAAAATATTATTATTATTATTATTTTTAAATGGAATGTTAAAAATCAGAAAAAAAAATGCGTGGGGTCCCCCCTCCTAAGCATAACCAGCCTCGGGCTCTTCGAGCCGGTCCTGGTTCTAAAAATCCGGGGGAAAAACTGACAGGGGATCCCCCGTATTTTTAAAACCAGCACCGGGCTCTGCGCCTGGTGCTGGTGCAAAAAATAAGGGGGACAAAAAGCGTAGGGGTCCCCCATATTTTTTACACCAGCATCGGGCTCCACTAGCTGGACAGATAATGCCACAGCCGGGGGTCACTTTTATACAGCGCCCTGCGGCCGTGGCATTAAATATCCAACTAGTCAACCCTGGCCGGGGTACCCTGGGGGAGTGGGGACCCCTTCAATCAAGGGGTCCCCCCCCAGCCACCCAAGGGCCAGGGGTGAAGCCCGAGGCTGTCCGCCCCATCCAAGGGCTGCGGATGGGGGGCTGATAGCCTTGAGAAAATTGAAAGAATATTGTTTTTTCCAGTAGTACTACAAGTCCCAGCAAGCCTCCCCGCAAGCTGGTACTTGGAGAACCACAAGTACCAGCATGCTGGAGAAAAACGGGCCCGCTGGTACCTGTAGTTCTACTGGGAAAAAAATACCCAAATAAAAACAGGACACGCACACCGTGAGAGTAAAACTTTATTTCACACATGTCGACACACACATACTTACCTATGTTCACACGCCGACCTCTGTCCACTTGTCCAAGTAGAATCCACGGTGTACCTGTGAATAAAATTATACTCACCTGATCCAGTGTCCTGTGGTCTTTTATTATAATCCACGTACTTGTCAAAAAAACAAAAACGAACACCCGGACCAGGCGGACTGAAAGGGGTCCCATGTTTACACATGAGACCCCTTTCCCCGAATGCAGAGACCCCCCCGTGACTGCTGTCACAGAAAGGTCTCTTCAGCCAATCAGCGAGCGCAACGTCCTGGCACTCTGCTGATTGGCTATGCGCGTCTGAGCTGTCAGACAGCGCATCGCAAAGCCTTTCCATTATATTCAATGGTGGTAACTTTGCGGTCAGCGGTGAGGTCACCCGCGGTCAGCGGCTGACCGCGGGTAACCCCACCGCTGACCGCAAAGTTACCACCATTTAAACTAATGGAGGGAGCTGTGTGATGCACTGTCTGCCAGCAGACGCGCATACAGCCAATCAGGAGAGTGCCACGAAGTTGCGCTCGCTGATTGGCTGAAGGGACCTTTCTGTGACAGCAGTCACGGGGGGGTCTCTGCATTCATGGAAAGGGGTCCCATGTGTAAACATGGGACCCCTTTCAGTCCGTTTGGTCCGGGTTGCCGTTTTGTTGTTTTGCCAAGTACGAGGATTATAATAAAAGACCACAGGACACTGGATCAGGTGAGTATAATTTTATTCACAGGTACACCGTGGATTCTACTTGGAGAAGTGGACAGAGGTCGGCGTGTGAACATAGGTAAGTATGTGTGTGTCGACATGTGTGAAATAAAGTTTTACTCTCACGGTGTGCGTGTCCTGTTTTTATTTGGGTATTTTTTTTCCAGTAGAACTACAGGTACCAGCGGGCCCGTTTTTCTCCCGCATGCTGGTACTTGTGGTTCTCCAAGTACCAGCTTGCGGGGAGGCTTGCTGGGACTTGTAGTACTACTGGAAAAAACAATATTCTTTCAATTTTCTCAAGGCTATCAGCCCCCAATCCGCAGCCCTTGGATGGGGGGGACAGCCTCGGGCTTCACCCCTGGCCCTTGGGTGGCTGGGGGGGGACCCCTTGATTGAAGGGGTCCCCACTCCCCCAGGGTACCCCGGCCAGGGGTGACTAGTTGGATATTTAATGCCACGGCCGCAGTATAAAAGTGACCCCCGGCTGTGGCATTATCTGTCCAGCTAGTGGAGCCCGATGCTGGTGTAAAAAATACGGGGGACCCCTACTCTTTTTGTCCCCCGTATTTTTTACACCAGCACCAGGCGCAGAGCCCGGTGCTGGTTTTAAAAATACGGGGGATCCCCTGTCAGTTTTCCCCCCGGATTTTTAGAACCAGGACCGGCTCGAAGAGCCCGAGGCTGGTTATGCTTTGGAGGGGGGACCCCACACAATTTTTTTTCGGGTTTTTTACAGTTTTTTAAAAATCTAATCAAAATCCATCAAATCGGCCGTTTTTCGACAGCGGGACTGTCGAATCCGTTTTTTATTGAATATGCTGAATTCCGGCACCCACTTGCCAGAATTCGACGGTCGAATTGTGTCAAATTAAAAAACGGGCGAAAAATTGCCGCGATTCGCCGGTAATTGCATATACCCCTTAGTCTTTCTATAGCTTACCTTCTATAAGGGGGAATGTGGCTATAGGCATTTGGTTCAATTAGATGCTGTGATGCCCTGACTATATATTGGCAACTAGTAACCAGCCAATCAAAATGATGGAACAACATAACAGTAATGTCAGCGCCAGCGGCTGTGCGTGCCAGAAAGAAGCAACACTTGAATTGATTTGTCGGGCACCATCTAGTGGCCACTGGCACACAAAACACTTGAATTCCCCCATTAGAACTGTTAGCTGTTTATTATATACAGTATGATAGACATATATACAGTAGGATAGACACATGGGTGCTACTGATGATGATGATGATGATGCTGACAGGAGTATCAACAGCATTATGATACATATAGTGGGGTACCATCATGTATTACACATATAAGCGCATTTCAACGCATATGCCAGTTGGCATGGATCATAAAACATATATGCCTCTGCATACGGGCGTACATATGCAATTTGTATGTGCAACTTTTTAAAGCTTAAATTATCTCCAAGAACAACAACTCAGCATCAGGCACATGATCCCATATTAGTGCGCCCCTATGGCCACAGTGGAGATGATTTGGGAGGCAGTCACCTATGTGACTCAGACTCTAATCTTACAATCCCCATATCACATTGAGTGAAGAGTAGATATCTAGCATTCTCACTCTGTCTGCTTTTTGCTGTGTGCTTTAATTTAAATGACAGCTCTAAGCATTCTTGAAAATCATAAAAAGGTCAAACCACTGCACCCTGTTGAAGTAATAAATAGAAGTGTTTTCGTCAAGATATACGGCAATTCATTCCAAACAGGAGCTACGCTCATTTATTTTGCAAATGAAGACTCTTTAGTTTAGTAGACGTCTGCTCTAAGAGATTGGCCATCTGCTCTTCTACCTAGAGCACCATGTAATGTTGCAATCTCTGTAGAAACTTTGCAGGCATATGTTGGTATAAGTATTCCACCAGTGTGTCTCTGCGTGACCATCACATGTATTGCCAGATTACTCCGGGAATGAGCTAACATTTAGCAAGGCACTGAATATTTCATTTTAAAATTTATGCAGAGGCTAAAAAATAAATTGTGTAACAGCAAAAACAAACAAACAAAACTAAAATAGCTCAGCACTAGTACGACTTTAGTAAGGTGATTTCAGCTGTCTTCTGCTGGTACATGTTAAGAAAGATTTTAGGATAATCCCTAGGTGGCGCAATTAAATCAATAGTACAAAGAAATTACCCGTGTGGGCTAAAGTCCGTTCTTTTTTTCATACAGGAAAGTTCATACGTAAGTCCGTCGTCCAGGAGATAGTGTATGAAAAAAACACACAATGCAAACACAAATGTTCAATGACACTCTTTGCAGATGCTCAAGGGGTAAAGTATCCACCCAGGCTCCTTCGGCTATTCCAGTATTTGGGATGTGCAGTTCTATTCGTAAGGTTCACCTCAGTGAGTCACATAAAAGTGCTGCTCACATGTGCTTACTTCTAAAAAGATGGCATAAATCCCATCAAGGTTTCTTTCACCCATATAAACGTGGTATCCAAAGACCATAAACCGTCAAACACCCATGAATATATCTCTAGATGTATAGGATGCTCACGTATGTGCTTACTTCAAGATGCAGTGTACTTTCACATAAAGGTTTCTTTCGACGTATTCAAGTGTAGTCCTCTTTTATTCCTTCAATTTTACTTCATGCTCGATATAAGCACAAAAAAAAGAAGGAATGTATGAGGGTACAAAGGATTTTTAATAAAATGAGTTAAAATACACAAATATTCGTTACAATTGGTTCTGTATTCTAACAAAGTACAATATTGGTAATTATTGTTCAGTTTCCACATGCTCCACCACCAACGCGTTTCTACTGTAGGTAAGACCTTGATAAAGACTTATCTACAGTAGAAACGCGTTGGTGGTGGAGCATGTGGAAACTGAACAATAATTACCAGTGAATTCAACGAAACAACGGTGAGAATACCCGGGTTTTCCATCTTTTTTCTCACGTTGAGTAGTTGCACTATCTGGTTATGACAATATTGTACTTTGTCAGAATACAGAACCAATTGTGACGAATATTTGTGTATTTTAACTCATTTTATTAAAAATCCTTTGTACCCTCACACATTCCTTCGTTTTTTTTGTGCTTATATCGAGCATGAAGTAAAATTGAAGGAATAAAAGAGGACTACACAAATTGATTTGTACAGACAGGGCTGCCATCAGGGGGTATTGGGGGCACAGCTGTCCCTGGCCCAGCCTCTCTGACAGAGGGGGGGGGGGGGGCGGGCGGGGGCCCGGGCGGCTCTAGTATCTTTAATAACTGTCACCTCTGAGGCAGTGGCCATTTTGGGAGGGACGTTTTCAATATTTTACAGCAGGCAGGCACAAAGCGGCGCCTGGGGGAGAGAAATCCCCTGACAATGAGCAGGGGTTCTGCTCGTTGTCAGGGGATTCCTGATTCAATGAGGATTCCCTGAGCAGGTACTGGCATAATTACTGTGTGGGCATAATATGTTGTCATGGGCATTACTGTGTTGGGCATAATATGGTGACAGGAGCACAATATGTTGAGAGGGTCATAACTGTGATGATAATATGGTGTCAGGGACATTACTGTGGGGACTTAATATGGTGCAAGGGCATAATATGGTGTTGCTCCGTATGTGCGTAGGATTAAAAAAAATGAATAAAAAAAAAGTATATATATATATATATATACTGCCTATTTTGTAAGTCCCAGGCCCCACAATTTCTGATGGCAGCCCTGTGTACAGACATAACATCTAGTTGATTACAGCAATTTGGTAACATGAGTGGCGTTTGTGTTTGACCTGTTTATCCCCAGAGTAGATCTGTCCAATCGCAGAGCAGATCTTGGCCTTGCAGGTGATATAACTGCTCAAGCTGACTTACTGGGCGGGATTCAATTCTTTTCACTCCTTTCCACACCCGTTCTGTTTCTGCCCTCAGGGACGTTGTATCATTAATTTAGCTCGCTACTCCCGAAGTAGCGAGGCACCCAACCCTTTACACAGCTACACCTGATTACTATGGGCGCAATATGCGCGATAACGGAGATCATTTTAGAAAGGAAATTGGGCGTGATATATAATTTGATTCTCACCCACTGTATCTACCTATTTATGGGTAACATTACTCTAACCCCAGCTACTAGTTTGAATGCTTTCTACCTTCAAATAAGGTTTGACTATAGTCTTTGGACCAGGTAACTGTACAATATACTTGGTTCAGAAAGTAAAGGAAGTTAATGGTGTATGGTCTAAAATTAAGCCTTTTTGTATTTATTGCTGTATGATTTGCCTACTATTTATGTATATGAATTATCCCCTCCGCTGACAACTTCCTATTTATTTACTCTGCATATAATTACCAGCCATACTCTAATCTGCCTGACTGGTGTTTATCAGTGCATTCTAGAAAAGAGCTTCTCACTATGGAGCAGGGGTGTAGCGAGGGTGGCTCCGGTGGAGCGCGAGCTCCGGGCGCCGGAAAATTTAGAGGGCACACCGCCGCCTGCTCACCCCCTCCTTCTGCCTGCTATACCACGGGCCGCTGTACAGCAGTAGGAGGAGAAGCAGAGGGGTGCATACCTGCTAGGTCGGTAGCAGGTCAGAGGAGACAACAACAGACAATGACAGCCAGCACATGCTGGAGCTCTCCCGGCCTCTTTATATATCTCACTATCTGCTGGTAGCTGTTCAGCAGGTTACTTCTGTCCTGCTACATGACTCTCTGCCCAGCTACTGTAGCAACTCTCTCTGTCCCAGCTGCTGCAGCACCTCTTCCTGCCCCAGGTGCTGTAGCACCTCTCTCTGCACCGGCTGCTGCAGCACCTCATTCTGACTCAGCTGCTGCAGCACCTCTCTCTGCTACCGCTGTTGCAGCACCCCTCTCTGCCCCAGTTGCTACAGCACCTTCCTCTACATTGATGCTGCAGCACCACTGTCTGCCCTAGCTGCTGTTGCGGCTTCTCTCTCTGCATTAGAAGCTTCAGAGTAGCATGTATTAGCGGCTCTACTGTGGCATAACCTCCCCTATATTTTTGTTGCGCTACTTTGGTGCACACTGTCCCAGTTTTAAACATGACGGGCGCACAAAAGAAACTTTCACCCTGAGATCCACAAGGTCTGTAACCGTCCCTGTCACCAATTTTGGATTTTTCAATATTTTTTCTTTTCAAATGTAACATGCCCCCAATTCAGAACAGGGGAGCGGACGCCGATACATTTCCTTGCTCCGGCACCATGGCACTTAGCTACACCTCTGCTATGGAGTCTATTCATTATCAAGTGCTGTGTGGCAGTACGGGTTTAGTATGAAATACCTACAATTAAAATACAGATGGTCAAAATACCGACAACAATTGACTGACGGTCAAAATACAGACAAGGTCAAAATACCGACATTTAAAATACAGACAAGGCACATTATTATATTCCCCCTCTAGGTCCACTGGGATGGTAAAGTGTGAATAAGTCGGTTTATGCAATGAAAAAAATAAGAATTTACTTACCGATAATTCTATTTCTCGGAGTCCGTAGTGGATGCTGGGGTTCCTGAAAGGACCATGGGGAATAGCGGCTCCGCAGGAGACAGGGCACAAAAGTAAAGCTTTTCCGATCAGGTGGTGTGCACTGGCTCCTCCCCCTATGACCCTCCTCCAGACTCCAGTTAGGTACTGTGCCCGGACGAGCGTACACAATAAGGGAGGAATTTTGAATCCCGGGTAAGACTCATACCAGCCACACCAATCACACCGTACAACTTGTGATCTAAACCCAGTTAACAGTATGATAACAAAAGGAGCCTCTGAAAGACGGCTTCCTACAACAATAACCCGATTTTTGTAACAATAACTATGTACAAGTATTGCAGAATAATCCGCACTTGGGATGGGCGCCCAGCATCCACTACGGACTCCGAGAAATAGAATTATCGGTAAGTAAATTCTTATTTTCTCTATCGTCCTAGTGGATGCTGGGGTTCCTGAAAGGACCATGGGGATTATACCAAAGCTCCCAAACGGGCGGGAGAGTGCGGATGACTCTGCAGCACCGAATGAGAGAACTCCAGGTCCTCTTTTTGCCAGGGTATCAAATTTGTAGAATTTTACAAACGTGTTCTCCCCCGACCACGTAGCTGCTCGGCAGAGTTGTAATGCCGAGACCCCTCGGGCAGCCGCCCAAGATGAGCCCACCTTCCTTGTGGAATGGGCATTTACATATTTTTTGCTGTGTCAAGCCTGCCACAGAATGTGCAAGCTGAATTGTACTACAAATCCAACGAGCAATAGTCTGCTTAGAAGCAGGAGCACCCAGCTTGTTGGGTGCATACAGGATAAACAGCAAGTCAGATTTCCTGACTCCAGCCGACCTGGAAACTATATTTTCAGGGCCCTGACAACATCCAGCAACTTGGAGTCCTCCAAGTCCCTAGTAGCCGCAGGTACCACAATAAGCTGGTTCAGGTGAAACGCTGACACCACCTTAGGGAGAAACTGGGGACGAGTCCACAGCTTTGCTCTGTCCGAATGGACAATCAGATATGGCTTTGTGAGATAAAGCCGCCAATTCTGACACTCGCCTGGCCGAGGCCAGGACCAACAGCATGGTCGCTTTCCATGTGAGATATATCAAATCCACAGATTTGAGTTGTTTAAACCAATGTGATTTTAGGAATCCCAAACTACGTTGAGATCGCCCAGTGCCACTGGAGACATCAAAAGGGGGTTGTATATGCAGTACTCCCTTAACAACTTCTGGACTTCAGGAACTGAAGCCAATTTCTTTCTGGAAGAAAATCGACCGGTCGAAATTTGAACCTTAATGGACCCCAATTTGAGACCCATATACACTCCTGTTTGCAGGAAATGTAGGAATTAACCTAGTTGAAATTCTTCCGTGGAGCCTTCCTGGCCTCACACCATGGAACACATTTTCACCTAAGCAGTGATAATGTTGTGCGGTCACCTCCTTCCTGGCTCTGACCAGGGTAGGGATGACCTCTTCCGGAATGCCTTTTTCCCTTAGGATCCGGCGTTCACCCGTCAACGCGGCTGCGGTAAGTCATGGAACAGACATGATTCTTGCTGAATCAAGATCCTTTCTAGTATCTCTTGAAGTTCCGGGTACCAAGTTCATCTTGGCCAAACCGGAGCCACGAGTATAGTTCTTACTCCTCTCCTTCCTATCATTCTCCATACACTGGGTATGAAAGGCAGAGGAGGGAACACATACACCGACTGGTACACCCACGGTGTTACCAGAGCGTCCCAGCTATTGCCTGAGGGTCTCTAGACCTGGCGCTTCATGTGGGACGCCATCATAACCACCTTTGGTCTTTCCCAACGGTTTACAAACATGTGGAAACTTCCAGATGAAGTTCCCCCTTTTCCGGGTGGAATTCATTCATGCTGAGGAAATCTTCCTAGTTGTCCACTCCCGGAATGAACACTGCTGACAGTGTTATCACATGATTTTTCGCCCAGCGAAGAATCCTTGCTGTCATTGCCCTCCTGCTTCTTGTGCCGCCCCGTCTGTTTACATGGGCGACAGCCATGATGATGTCCTACTGGATCAGCACCGGTTGACTTTGAAGCAGAGGTCTTCCTAGGCTCAGAGCATCGTAAATTGCCCTTAGCTCCAGTATATTCATGTGGAGAGAAATCTCCAGACTTGACCACACTTCCTTGGAAATTTCTTCCCTGTGTGACTGTTCCCCAGCCTCTCAGACTGGCATCCGTGGTCACCAGAACACAGTCCTGAATGCTGAATGTGCTGCCCTCTAGAAGATGAGCACTCTGCAGCCCCCACAGAAGAGACACCCTTGTCCTTGGAGACAGGGTTATCCGCTGATGCATCTGAAGATGCGATCCGGACCATTCGTCCCGCAAATCCCCCTGAAAAGTTTTTGCGTGAGATCTGCCGAATGGAATCGCTTCGTAAGAAGCCACCATTTTTCCCAGGACTCCTGTGCATTGATGCACTGATACTTGGCCTGGTTTTAGGAGGTTTCTGACTAGGTCGGATAACTCCCTGGCTTTCCCCTCCAGGAGAAATACCTCTTTCTGGACTATGCCCAGAATCATTCCTAGGAACAGCAGACGTATCATCGGAAAACAGCTGCGATTTTTGGAATATTTAGAATCCACTCGTGCTGTCGTAGAACTACTTTAGATAGTTCTTTTCCGACCTCCAACTGTTCTCTGGAAACTTGCCCCTTTCAGGATATCGTCCAAGTAAGGGATAATTAAGATGCCTTTCTTCTTTTAAGAATCATCTTTTCGGCCATTACCTTGGTAAAGGCCCGGGGTGCCGTGGATAATTCAACGGCAGCGTCTGAAACTGATATTGACAGTTCTGTATCACGAACCAGAGGTACCCTTGTTGAGAAGGGCAAATTTGGACATGGAGGTAATCCTTGATGTCCAGGGACACCATATAGTCCCCTTTTTTCCGGTTCTCTATCACTGCTCTGAGTGACTCCATCTTGATTTGAACCTTTTTATGTAAGTGTTCAAAGATTTCAGATTTAGACTATGTCTCACCAAGCCGTCTGGCTTCAGTACCACAATATAGTGTGGAAGACTAATACCCTTTTCCTTGTTGTAGGAGGGGTACTTTGATTATCACCTGCTGGAAATACAGCTTGTGAATTTTTTCCCAATACTGCCTCCCTGTCGGAGGGAGCCGTTGGTAAAGCAGGCTTCAGGAACCTGCGAGGAAAAAATGTCTCGACTCTCCAATCTGTACCCCTGGGATAATACTTGTACGATCTAGGGGTCAACTTGCGAGTGATCCCACTGCGCGCTGAGACTCTTGAGACTACCCCCCCACCTCACCTGAGTCCGCTTGCACGGCCCCAGTGTCACGCTGAGGACTTGGCAGACGCGGTGGAGGGCTTCTTTTCCTGGGAAGGGGCTGCCTGCTGCAGTCTACTTCCCTTTCCTCTATGTCTGGGCAGATATGACTGGCCTTTTGCCCGCTTGCCCACATGGGAAACGGAAGGATTGAGGCTGAAAAGACAGTGTCTTTTTCTGCTGAGATGTAACTTGGGGTAAAAAGGTTGGATTTCCCAGCTGTAGCCGTGGCCCCCAGGTCCGATGGACCGACCCCAAATAACTCCTTCCCTTTATACGGCAATACTTCCATGTGCCGTATGGGATCTGTATCACCTGACCACTGTCGTGTCCATGACATCTTCTGGGAGATATGGACAACGCACTTATCTTGATGCCAGAGTGCAAATATCCCTCTGTGCATCTCGCATACATATATATAGAATGCATCCTATTAAATGCTCTATATCAATAAAATATTTTTAGTCAGGGAATTCGACCAAGCCAACCCAGCACTGCATCTCCAGGCTGATGGCGATCGCTGGTCGCAGTATAACCACCGTATGTGTGTATATACTTTTTAGGATATTTTTCCAGCTGCCTATCAGCTGGCTCCTTGAGGGCGGCCGTATCTGGAGACGGTAACGCCACTTGATAAGCGTGTGAGCGCCTTATCCACCCTAAGGGGTGTTTCCCAACGCGCCCTAACTTCTGGCGGGAAAGGGTATAACGCCAATATTTGCTATCGGGGTAAACCCACGCATCATCACACACTTCATTTTATTTTATCTGATTCAGGAAAAACTACAGGTAGTTTTTTCACTCCCACATAATACCCTTTTTTGTGGAACTTGTAGTATCAGAAATATGTAACACCTCCTTCATTGCCCTTAACGTGTGGCCCTAATGAGGAATACGTTTGTTTATTCACCGTCGACACTGGATTCAGTGTCCGTGTCTGTGTCTGTGTCGACCGACTGAGGTAAATGGGCGTTTTTAAAAAAAAAACCCTGACGGTGTTTCTGAGACGCCTGGACCGGTACTAATTGTTTGTCGGCCGTCTCATGTCGTCAACCGACCTTGCAGCGTGTTGACATTTTCACGTAATTCCCTAAATAAGCCATCCATTCCGGTGTCGACTCCCTAGAGAGTGACATCACCATTACAGGCAATTTCTCCGCCTCCTCCAACATCGTCCTCATACATGTCGACACACACGTACCGACACACAGCACACACACCTGGAATGCTCTGACAGAGGACAGGACCCCACCAGCCCTTTGGAGAGACAGAGGGAGAGTTTGCCAGCACACACCAAAAAACGCTATAATTACATAGGGACAACCTTATATAAGTGTTTCTCCCTAATAGCATCTTTATATATATATTTATATCGCCAATTAGTGCCCCCCTCTCTGTTTAAACCCTGTTTCTGTAGTGCAGTGCAGGGGAGAGCCTGGGAGCCTTCTCTCCAGCCTTTCTGTGAGAGAAAAAATGGCGCTGTGTGCTGAGGAGATAGGCCCCGCCCCTTTTCCGGCGGGCTCGTCTCCCGCGCTTTAGTGAAGTTTGGCAGGGGTTAAATATCTCCATATAGCCTCTGGGGGCTATATGTGAGGTATTTTTAGCCAGTATATAGGTTTACATTTGCCTCCCAGGGCGCCCCCCCCCAGCGCCCTGCACCCTCAGTGACAGCGTGTGAAGTGTGCTGAGAGGAAAATGGCGCACAGCTGCAGTGCTGTGCGCTACCTTTAGAAGACTGTCAGAGTCTTCAGCCGCCGATTCTGGACCTCTTCTAACTTCAGCATCTGCAAGGGGGCCGGCGGCGCGGCTCCGGTGACCATCCAGGCTGTACCTGTGATCGTCCCTCTGGAGCTGATGTCCAGTAGCCAAGAAGCCAATCCATCCTGCACGCAGGTGAGTTCACTTCTTCTCCCCTCAGTCCCTCGTTGCAGTGATCCTGTTGCCAGCAGGACTCACTGTAAAATAAAAAACCTAAGCTAAACTTTCTCTAAGCAGCTCTTTAGGAGAGCCACCTAGAATTGCACCCTTCTCGGCCGGGCACAAAAATCTAACTGGAGTCTGGAGGAGGGTCATAGGGGGAGGAGCCAGTGCACACCACCTGATCGGAAAAGCTTTACTTTTGTGCCCTGTCTCCTGCGGAGCCGCTATTCCCCATGGTCCTTTCAGGAACCCCAGCATCCACTAGGACGATAGAGAAATCATGAAAAACTCATGTCAACTTTTTGACCTGTCAACATTTTAAATGTCAGTATGACCTTGTCGGTATTTTATATGTTGGTATTTTAACCATGTTGGGATTTTGACGTTGTCAGTATTTTGACAGTCGGTCAATGGTTATCGGTATTTTGACCATGTTGGTATTTTGACCTTGACAGTATTTTGACAGTCGGTCAATGGTTGTCGGTATTTTGACCATCTGGATTTTAATTGTAAGTAAATTGACTGCATCCCGACAATACATAATTAAGTATCCAACTTGCTGCAAGTAGCAGCGGTAGATAGATACTAAAACACTGTAGAAATTCCGATGCAGGGACATCATTCTCCTAATTTAATACAATTTTATTACAAACATTTAAGATTCATTTTTATATTTCATGACAGTGACTATCAGACAAAAATATGTCTATCATAACTTTATTTTTTTTAATTTGCAGTTCATATTTTCTTTTTATATTGTCTTACATATGGAAACCATATGTAAGAAAAAATGTAAAAACCCCAACATAACAATTAAATTTTTCTTAATTACTGACAAAACAGACGATAATTCTTTCTCATGACTAATGTGAGTGGGAATGAGGGTTTATTGTTTACATTTGTTTACATTTGTACTTCTATTAGTATTTACACTTCAGTTTATCAAGCATACGTTCATTATATTGGAGTACAACCATTATATTAAAATAATTTGAACAACAGCAACTGTGATATTAGAGGGGAAACCAAGGCTTTAAAGGTCACCTATTTTTGGACACCGTTCTTATGAAGTATACTACATTAACTTCATCAATATTCACCTTGTTTTTAAGTGAACCTAATAGCAAAATACAAAATATAAAATAATATTACAAAAATCAAATAAATGAAAATTAGGGGTAAATTGACTAAAGGTTCTACAAATGAAAAGTGGTGATGTTGCCAATAGCAACCAATCTGATTCTGTATATTATATTCTAGGATGCAATAGAGAAAGGATGGACAGAATCTGATTGGTTGCTATTGGCAACATCACCAATTTTCATTTTTAGAACCTTTAGTAAATTTGCCCCTTAGTCAAAACACATATCTGACTAAAACAAAGGGTTTATAAGACAATTTAAACTCTCATTTATAATTAAGCTTGTTTGCATCCTATGGTGGAAGACAGTATATAGCTCTGTATATTGAAGTTAATTGTCAGCTGCAGTTCCATAGGCACCACTGAATACACTAGATGCACTGACAGTAGAGACATCGTCATCATCATCATTATTACCATAATTGCCATTTAACATGCAAATGCTTTGTGGTTATTGATTGTGAAATATTGATTTATTGTCTGAAGCATTTCCCTGAATCGAGGTATTTCTAAAATACCCGCTTTGTTTTCACACAAGCTAAGGTATAATATCTCACTATTGTACAACATTTCTATTGCATTATTCAGAAAAAGGCATTTAATGTACAAAACACCATATTCCCTTGCAGGGTCATTCAGTATATTACATTACTTTGAACCCCCAGTGTGGTATAAGTTTGATATACAATAAGGGAATTTCAAGAGTGTTCTCTTTTTGCTGTCACTGTGACAATGATCAAATGGCAGAGCTGTGTAGGACAAAAGTCACTACAAAGACTCCGTCAGACGTATCTTCTCACACAGAGAAGGAGGAAAGATCAGAGAAAGGGCTGCACAGTATTTTGTAGGGTTTTATTCATGTTATAATATCTGTCTTACTGCAAATGGCTAATTTCAGGGAGATCTTTGTGTTGGACCTGCAGTGAGCATTTGAAGATTATTTTCCAGATATTGTGCTGATCTGGTTAATCTGTGTGTCTACATGTAAACTTTGGACAAATCAGTGACTTCATCCCTCATGTCGGACTGCGTAGCCTCTCACCTGTTGCCTGAATGCAGTGATCGGACACTGTAATACAGTATTTCCCAACCTTGGTAATCAAGGCACACTAACAGTACAGGTTTTAGTAATATGTGCTGTATACTTGAGCGCAGATGGTTACATCAAAATAACAGAGATACTATTTAGGTCACCTGTGCTCAAGTATGGCCATCCTTAACATCTGGATTATTAGTGTGCCTTGAGGACTGTGGTTGGGAACCCTGCTTTAATAGATGTGTTCATAGAAAATATATAGACAGTCTTCCTCTTGATGACTTTTAGGTCTATATAGAACCCAACAAGATAGGTAGTTAGTGCACGAGGTCATATTTGGAAGGTAGAGTCTACAAACCCCAATTCTAAAATGTTATTTTTATATTACATTTAATATAACATAAGAAAACGAGTTTTATGGTAAGAACTTACCTTTGTTAAAACTCTTTCTGCGAGTTACACTGGGCTCCACAAGGAAAGACATAGGGGTGTAGAGTAGGATCTTGATCCGAGGCACCAACAGGCTCAAAAGCTTTGACTGTTCCCAACATGCATAGCGCCGCCTCCTCTATAACCCCACCTCCCTGCACAGGAGCTCAGTTTTTAGTTAACCAGCCCAATGCAGTAGCAGGAAAAGAGACGACAACGGTTAGTAGCCACATACACCACACTCTCACGACAGGAGAAGTGTCAGCGGCTAATGCCATACCAACCCAAAGAAGCTAAGTGTGTCAGGGTGGACGCCTTGTGGAGCCCAGTGTACCTCGCAGAAAGAGTTTTAACAAAGGTAAATTCTTACCATAAAACTCGTTTTCTGCTGCGGGGTACACTGGGCTCCACAAGGAAAGACATAGGGGATGTCCTAAAGCAGTTCCTTATGGGAGGGGACGCACTGTAGCAGGCACAAGAACCCGGCGTCCAAAGGAAGCATCCTGGGAAGCGGCAATATCGAAGGCATAGAACCTTATGAACGTGTTCACAGAGGACCACGTAACCGCCTTGCACAATTGTTCAAGGGTCGCACTACGGCGGGCCGCCAAAGAAGGTCCAACAGACCGAGTAGAATGGGCCGTAATGTGAGCAGGAGCTGACAGACCAGCCCTCACATAAGCATGTGCAATCACCATTCTAATCCATCTGGCCAAAGTCTGCTTGTGAGCAGGCCAGCCCCGTTTGTGAAACCCAAACAGAATAAAGAGAGAATCAGATTTCCTAACAGAAGCAGTTCTCTTCACATAGATACGGAGAGCCCGTACCACATCCAAAGACCGCTCTTTGGGAGACAGATCAGGAGAGACAAAGGCCGGTACCACAATCTCCTGATTAAGGTGGAACGAAGAAACCACCTTAGGCAAATAACCGGGACGAGTCCTAAGAACCGCCTGGTCATGGTGAAATATCAGATATGGGGAACTACAAGACAAGGCACCCAAATCCGACACTCGTCGAGCTGAAGCAATAGCCAGCAGAAACACCACCTTAAGGGAAAGCCACTTAAGATCAGCTGAACCAAGAGGTTCAAACGGAGACTCTTGTAACGCCTCCAAAACCACCGACAAGTCCCAAGGAGCCACAGGCGGGACATATGGAGGTTGGATACGCAACACACCCTGAGTGAAGGTATGCACATCAGGTAAGGTCGCAATCTTTCTCTGAAACCACACCGACAAGGCAGATATTTGAACCTTGAGGGAGGCCAGACGCAGGCCTAAGTCCAGGCCCTGCTGAAGAAAGGCCAACAACTTGGCTGTACTAAACTTGGATGCGTCATAATTGTTAGATGCGCACCAAACAAAGTAAGAATGCCAGACCCTATGGTAAATCTAAGCAGAAGCCGGTTTCCGGGCCCGCAACATAGTTTGAATGACCGCCTCAGAAAACCCTTTAGCCCTCAAGGCGGAAGCTTCAAGAGCCACGCCGTCAAAGACAGCCGGGCTAGGTCCTGGTAGACACAGGGGCCCTGAACAAGGAGGTCTGGCGTTGTGTAAGTAGAATTGGACGCTCTGATGATAGGCCCTGCAGGTCTGAGAACCAGTGCCGTCTGGGCCACGCTGGAGCTATGAGAAGCAGAATTCCTCTTTCTTGCTTGAACTTCCAAATTACCCTGGGCAGGAGTGACACTGGAGGGAACACGTACGGCAGCCAAAACTTCCACGGCACCACCAGCGCATCCACGAATGCTGCTTGAGGATCCCTTGTCCTTGCTCCGAAGACCGGGACCTTGTGATTGTGTTGAGGCGCCATCAGATCTACGTCTGGAAGGCCCCACTTTTCCACTAGGAGTTGAAACACTTCTGGATGGAGGCCCCACTCACCGGCATGTACGTCCTGACGACTGAGAAAGTCCGCTTCCCAATTCAGGACTCCCGGAATGAATATTGCTGATATGGCCGGTAGATGGCGTTCCGCCCATTGCAGAATCCGTGAGACTTCCTTCATTTCCAAACGGCTTCGAGTGCCGCCTTGATGATTTATGTAAGCCACAGTGGTGGCATTGTCCGACTGTACTTCAACAGGACGGTTCTGAATTAAATGCTGGGCCAGGTTCAACGAATTGAAGACCGCCCGCAATTCCAGAATGTTGATCGAGAGGAGAGATTCCTCCTTGGTCCACCGACCCTGAAGGGAGTGTTGCTCCAGCACCGTGCCCCAACCTCTTAGACTGGCATCTGTCGTCAACAGGACCCAGTCGGATATCCAGAAGGGATGGCCCCTGCACAATCGTTGGTCCTGGAGCCACCAGTGCAGCGACAGACGGACCTCCGGAGTCAATGAGATCATGTGAGACCTGATCTGGTGAGGCAGGCTGTCCCACCTGGCTAGAATCAGCCTCTGGAGAGGGCGAGAATGGAATTGAGCATACTCCACCATGTCGAATGCGACACCATGAGGCCCAGCACCTGCATCGCCGAATGTATTGACACTTGCGGACGAGAAAGGAAGCAACGAATCCTATCCTGAAGCTTCAGGACTTTCTCCTGGGACAAGAACAACCGCTGGTTGTGAGTGTCCAATAGCGCTCCCAGGTGCACCATGCTCTGAGCAGGGACCAGGGAGGATTTCTTCCAGTTGATGAGCCACCCGTGGGCTTGTAGAAACCGGACAGTCATATCCAGATGACGTAGGAGAAGTTCTGGGGAATTTGCCAGGATCAACAAGTCGTCCAGATACGGCAGTATCCTGACCCCCTGACGGCGGAGTACCACCGTCATCACCGCCATAACTTTGGTGAAGACTCGCGGAGCCGTAGTTAAACCAAAAGGTAACACCCGAAACTGGTAATGGAGGTTGCCAATCGCAAACCTCAGGTATTGCTGATGGGACACTGCTATAGGAATATGCAGGTAAGCATCCTGTATGTCCAGGGAGACCATATACTCCCCAGGTTCCAAGGCCAGAACTATAGAGCGAAGGGTTTCCATACGGAACTTGGAAACTTTCACAAACCTGTTCAATGCCTTGAGATTGAGAATGGGCCGAGAGGACCCATTCGGTTTCGGGACTAGAAACAGCGGAGAATAGTACCCCTGGCCCCTCTGGGCAAGAGGCACCTGTACTACGACTCCTGTATCCAGGAGGGTCTGTACCACCGAATGTAGAGTGTTTACCTTTGTCTGGTCCAACGGGATGTCTGTCAGGCACAATCGATGAGAGGGGCGGTTTTTGAAGGCAATGGCGTAACCTCGAGTGACGACTTCCCGTACCCAGGCATCTGAAGTGGTCTTCAACCATTCCTGGGTATACCCTAGAAGCCGGCCCCCCACCCTGGGATACTCCAGGGGGAGGCCCGCCCCGTCATGCGGCAGGCTTATCCGTCTTGGAAGCTGGCTGACGGGCAGCCAAGGCTCTTTTGGGCTTCGGCTTACCAGATTTTGAAGTGCGGGCCTGCTTGTTGTACGCCTGACCTTTTGCTTTACCTGAAGAACAAAAGGGGCGAAAGGAAGTACCTTTAGCCTTCGACACAGAAGTAGCAGTACTTGGCAGACAGGCAGTTTTGGCAGTAGCCAAGTCAGCCACTATCTTATTTAAGTCCTCCCCAAACAGAATATCTCCCTTGAAAGGGAGTACCTCCAGGGTTTTTCTAGAGTCCAGAACCACAGACCAGGATCTCAGCCACAATATCCGGCGAGCCAGGACTGATGTAGTCGAGGCCTTGGCTGCTAGAATACCGGCATCAGAAGCCGCCTCTTTAATATAGTGAGAAGCTGTGACAATATATGACAAGCATTGTCTAGCATGGTCAGAAGAGATTTCAGTGTCCAACTCTAGGGCCCATGCTTCAATAGCCTCTGCAGCCCATGTTGCTGCAATAGTGGGCCTTTGTGCAGCACCCGTGAGGGTGTAAATCGCTTTCAGACAACCCTCCACACGTTTATCCGTAGGCTCTTTTAGAGACGTGACGGTAGTGACAGGTAGAGCTGAGGAAACCACCATCCTAGCTACATGTGAATCTACTGGAGGAGGCGGTTCCCAATTTTTAGACAGCTCTGGCGCGAGGGGATAGCAAGCCAGCATCTTCTTTTGAGGCACAAACTTCTTTCCCAGATTTCCCCAGGGTTCCTGACGTATATCCACTAGGTGGTCAGAGTGAGGTAAAACTTGTTTAACCACCTTCTGACGCTTGAACCTATCTGGTTTCTTAGGAGGGACGGATGGCTCGGGATCATCCGTAATCTGTAGAATCAACTTAATAGCCTCCAAAAGATCAGGAACATTCACATGTGAACTACCCTCCCCATCAGCAGTATCTGTGTCAGAATCTGTGGGGTCAGTGTAAGCGCCATCTTCATCAGACGAGGTGTCAGTGACAGCAGTGGATTGTGAGGAGGTAAGAGCTCGCTTAGAGGACCCCTTGGTCTTAGGCGAGCGAGGGTCAGACTTTTTAGTACACAAGGACTGGTTCAATTTCTTCAATTGAGCAGACAAGTTATCCGCCCACGGCGGGTTAGCTGCGGGGACCACATACGGTTGAACCGTCATAGGAGGTCCCATAGGGGGTGTTAGTTTAGTAACTAGCGTATTTAGAAGCGTGGAGAAAGTAGCCCACGGTGGGTCATTATGGGCCCCCGTTGCCACAGTCCCACTGGGGGGCAAGGAGCCCCCAGAACCAGAAGCTGCTATAGTCTCCTCATAGGGATCTGTGGCTACAGCAACACCGGCAGTGTGTTCAGACCCAGAACCGTTACCTTCAGAAGCAGACATGATATAACTTGCATTATCAGGTAACACAGTACAATTGTCAGCAGCACAATACCTCTTACCCAAACCCCTGCACAGTGTACTCAGCATAAGCAGATATACAGGAGAGATATGGTGACTAAAATCACAGAGAAAAATACGTATTAGAGTATATCTTGTGAATATCCTATATTATTATAAAACCTGACGCACCAAGCCCCCTCAGGTTATAGAATATAGGGATAGCAAGTGGAGTGAGAGACACGAAATGTAAATCACCCAACAAGCTAATGCACACACATATAGTTACAGTTGTACAATGCAGAGGTTATTATTACCAACAACAATACTGCACTGTACCAGCTTATATATATATATATATATATATATATATATATATATATATATAGCTCTGTAATCAATAGATATAACACTGCACAGTAAGAACTGGATGTATATCACAGGGTACTTGTACCAGAGAACCCTGACTAAATGCACTCTTTCTTAACAAACACTGTCTAATTGACATGTAGAATACTTAAGTGTCATGTAAAGTCACAGCGCTGACAACCAGGCGGCTTTACAAAGGAGGATTTGCCCAAGCAGTCCCAGGAACAGTGTAGCTGAGAGAAATGGCGCCCAAACACTGACAGGGAGTGAGGGAGAGACAGATATGCAGCTCCAGGGCGGGAACATTTGCTGGAAATGGTGCCCTGGGGCTGGGGGAGGGGCTCCAGGTCTAAGCCTTATCCCCTCTGCTGGCAAAACCACCTGGTACTGCGGGCTACACACAAAAAGGTTTTAAGAGAAAACCTGACCTGCACCCATGCCCTGGTGATCTAGTGGGATCGCCTGTACTGCCACAGGGTCCACCGCCAGCGCGCGCGGCCCGCCTCCCACCGGCCACGCTGGATCGCGATACAGCACGGGTCCCGCGAGCGGGACCCACTCACCACCTCCCGAAGCGCGGCCACGCGATCCCGGAGAGCCCCAGTCGTGTGTGCCTGACCAGAAGAAAACCGGAGCCTCCTGCTGTAGTTACCCGGCAACCAGGGCTCGGGAGTGTACAGCACCGCTGGGGAGAGATGGAGCTGCAGCAGTGAATGTCTCCAAACATGTACACACTGCTGCAGCCCTTGAAGTCTTCACTTCTCTTCTAAAAAAGCTCTTCTTAGGGCTGGCCAGAGCAGCCCCTCTGTTATGTGCCTGCTATGTGCAGCACCAACTACAAATCTGAGCTCCTGTGCAAGGAGGCGGGGTTATAGAGGAGGCGGCGCTATGCATCTTGGGAACAGTCAAAGCTTTTGAGCCTGTTGGTGCCTCGGATCAAGATCCTACTCTACACCCCTATGTCTTTCCTTGGGGAGCCCAGTGTACCCCGCAGCAGAAATCTATATTATATAGACCAATGATTCCACAACTGTGTGCCTAGGCACCCTGGGAGGCCATGAGGCTCTTGCAGGGACGTTTTAGGTTGGTGGTCCAGAACCAAATCAATTTACTTATGGTCAAGTGATAGGCAAAACCAGTGCTCATGGCCGCCAATCATGAAACATGGACAATTAAAAGCACAACTGTACACCACTACATAACTGAACCTAATGATGACAGGTTGGCACAATTTACTTAATTTAATATATTTATTCCAAATTTATCAATAAAAATCTTTTATCCTCCCGGTGTGTTGGCGTTCACCCCTACCTCCTACTATTTGGGACTAAGGTCAACGGATGGAATTTTATAGGACCATGGACAAAATATTTTATTCCAACCCTGAGAGGTATGGTACCTATCAGGCCATTTGGCTAGGGTGGTTGGAGTTTAAGACGTCCCCTTCATATAAGGCCTTGGTCCCTGTAGAAGCTGTTTGATTTGGATACGGATATTGTTGACTGCAGTGAAAGTAGCCTTATCAATACTTTTTTAATTAGGCTTCTACCTAGATTGAGTAAACTTTGAATTAGAAAAGTTCCCTGCCAAGAGGTTTATTTGTTTCATAAATATTTATTTGTTTGTTGACTACTAATATATGTCAATATACGCTTGACAAAAATCTTTTTCTTTTAAATTATTTAGTCAGCTCTGGATTTTTGTTCAAGTACTTTGATTTTTTTTTTTTGATCTTATGTACTTTATATGTATTTTATATTCAATTGCTTTTACTGAATTGTACTTGCATTGTCAAATTTGAAACTGAATATTGAAAATAAAGAATTTCTAAAAAAAAAATATATATCCTAGGGGTGCTGTAAAAAAATGCTGATACTCTAGTCTAGGGCACCGTGATTCAAGAAAGTTTAGGAACCACCGATATATACTGTATATTAGACTTGTATGTATAGGGTGGAGCAATTCCTCACTTGGTAAGTTTGGGACAGCGATGTTTAATCTAAAACCTCTATTACAGACACAACTAATGGAGCTGTGCTTACAAATTCTATGTATATATTTTGCTATATTTTCTATATTCCCTATATGAGCAGGATGTACCTGAAATGCAGCATGTACCATATATAGTGGGTGTTCTATACATACAGAGGTCACATTTACCATAGATCCCAAATCGCTATGATGACCAGCTGGTAATCACTGGATCTGTATGGAATATTGGGGAATTTATGTGCGGCTGCATTGCGCTGATCAGCAAATTTTTGTAAATCACATAGTTTGTCAGGGTTGTAACGAGAGCGGTGTGACCTGCTCTGCTGCCCAGGGCATTAAGCCTGGGGGGTGCAGCTGTCTCCAGCTTGCGGGCCCAGCTTACTTCTCTTCTGTGATGTCACAGGGGGCATGGGGGCCAACGCAAAGTGCCTCTGCACCCTGGTACAGCACTGTAGTTCACCATATGGCGGATACAAATGCTGTTTCTGCACTGGAACTAAAATGCCAGCGCTCCATACAATGTGTACAGGGCCTTCGTCTTAGAGCAGCATTTGCTGATGCAGAGTTTTTTACTTTCATGTGGATAATCCAAGCTGAAACAGTTGGTGAAACACCTTTCTCTCTGTCATATGACAGGCTTGTAATTTGTTTTTGCTGAACATGCACAAAAGAAATTAACCGTCCATGAACTAAATCTAAACCCTCCCCCTTCCCCCATTTCTGCAGATTTCTTATGCTGCATTAACAGAGTAAACGCTGATTAAAAAAAATAATCATTGAAAGTCAGCCAGAAATAATTGGAGATAATTAAACGCTTGTGCAGAAACCCTCTATCTTTCACATAAACCTCAGTGATATTTCAAATCATGTAAATATTAGATCATCCAATGAAGCTAAATAAAATGTTAGCTTTTTTATATTTATGGTGTTTTTTTTATTTGCGTGAAAAGAGTCAAATGGGGTTTTTTTTTGTATGTCAAAACATGTTTTTTATGTACCTCAAAGGGATTTGTGAATCCCTAATCTAGTAAATTAATCACTGTGTAATAATTCTAAAACTCCTGCAGCCAAATAAGTTTTTTTTTGTCCCTGCCATAATCGCTATTAATGATATTATACAAGATTGTTATTTTGTATTGGCTGAAATGTCCAATCTGTCACCTGCCCATCTGTTGCACACTCATCCCCTTATGACCCTTCCTGTTTCCCTTTATGACAGCTATCTATTTTTGGTCCAATTTCTTAATTAACTTTTAGCTATAAATGATCTTAAATCCCCGTATAATCTCCACCAATAATTCTTCAAATTGCCTCAGTGAATGTTTTGCATGAACAGTTTGCTCAAATGGGTGGAAACAGAGTCCCAGTATAAAGATATTTACAGCAACAGACGAGATTGCAAATACATTGTGGGTGAGAGGATCTCAAGCTTTGTTCTGTGTCTTATTTGACGTTCTGATCTTGAATAGGTTTAGCAGGTACCAGGTACACCACAGACTACCCGGGTTGGTCACGGGTTCAACCCTGGTTATGACTAGGGTCCAGGCTTGGACTGAACCACAGGGGTACAGGGGAAACCATCGGTGGGCCCTACTGCCTAGGGCCCCACCTTCTTATCTAAGGTTCAGGTTTCAGACTGTGCACTTGAATTATACATTATACATGTGTTACCTTATACTGGACTATGGTGTATTTTCTACAGGGCATTGCTGTTATTAATCTGTTATTAATCTGGTACATTATCATGCATGCAGCTGCTGAAATTACTGTATATATTTATGAAGGGGTCCAGACGTTGCAGTCTCTAATGGTTAGTCAAACCAATGAGGTGGCAGGCCACACCCCCTCTGCAGACTGGCCACACCCCTAACATGGGCCCCTACCACTGCATTCCCTCGGTAGTCCCTACATGCCCCAGTCCGAAACTGCTAGGGTCAGATTCCTGGGTAATAAATCCCCATTTGACCCTTTCATACCAAGCCTGGACCCGGGTTGCCCTGGCAATATCCCAGGCAGGGGCTCGGTGTGAAAGGGGTATAAGAGATAGTTGGATAAAAGAGGAGGAGTATATTTCCCTAATACTGGTAACAAAAATTAGGTATATATCATCTGTTAGACCAACACAGGGTGACCTATAACTGGTGATACTGTCCTGTGGTGTCCGATGGGACCAGATGGATACTGATATCCCAAGGACATTATTCTCTTAAGGATAAAGTCATCTTTACCACCAATTATGTGAGAGAAGATGCATATTTTGATTACTAACCAAGCCCTTAATGTATCCAGGATATGCAAGCCAGATGAAACTGAATGATTGTTGTGTGTAACGGGTATTTACAATGGTTGGGACCTTTTAGCTTTCCAGTAGGGTTCTTTCAGATTCTTCCTAACCAAGGCATGTTTGCTGTACCCTTATATTGGTTTAAGATAGCAGGGTCGTTAGGGGTGTGTGATTGTCGCTGTCGCCCAGGGTGCAAGGCAGAGGGAACAGCACCATCACTACTCTATTGGCACCTGTACCTGGCCTGCATGGTGCCTGAAACAGCAGCCTGAAGAGCTGTAATTAGGATGTGCATGTTGCTTAGCTTCGTCGTCCCAGCATCTTCTATTGCTACCTATGTCACAATGTCACATGTGGATTGATCTGGATTTTAATTGAATTTCACAGTTTATTGGGATTGTACATGTCTGCTTTTTGAGTTTATTGAATATTCTTTACATATACACTGGTAGAAAGCAAAGTGCACTACTTCATTTATAATTAGTGTGAGATTTCCAGCTTATTATATACACTATATAGTGCAGAATGCCGGCATGACTGAGAGGTGTAGTGTGATGTGTTTAACATTTGTGTCTTGCCCGCACTGCAGATACAACAAGACACCACTCATAGTGTACTAGAGACGCTCTGCTGCGACATTAACCGCACAGGAATTAGTTTTAAACACATGTTGCAGGCGGACAACAAAAGGACTTGGTGTGAGAAAAGCCGCAGCCGCTGCACTCTAGCGCTTTATACACAGATTCAGGCTCAGTCACACACAGATGTACAAACATTGCACATGAAATTGGTCAGTAGCAAAGTGAATTAGATGCACATTTGGTGTAAGAAAGATGCTCGGCACGGCTGGGTTGCACAGGATCTGGCACGCCATGGGGGCTATTTGCTGCAACTTGGGCAACAGTATATGAAGACACATCTGTAATATGTGCAGTGCAACTAATATTCCCTGTTGTGACATAGAATACAATGTGGAGTGATCATGATGTGTTCGGTGAGACCAGAGTATTCGTGACTTTTTGTTTAAACAAAGTGGACATATCCCCCTTGTGCCTCAGATTTGGATGAATACCATATACGTGTGTGTGTGTGTGTGTGTGTGTGTGTGTGTGTGTGTATATATATGTGTGTGTGATTGTTAATAAATTCTATTACACTGATCCAGGATTTGAAAAAACCCACAGAGAGATTTAATAAGAGAAACATAGAAGTCCCCAGGATCAGTTCCAGTTCCAGGAAAGAGACTGTATGCATGAGAGATCCATCAATCCTCAATACAAACAGATGGGGAGATTTCATAACACGCGTCTTCTGAATGCAAGGTACAGGGACACTTATAAGTGATGACTGACATCCTGGCACAATGCAAGTGACTTACACAAATCTGTTACCAAATGAATATGTAATCATCACAGGCTTATTCTCTACAGCACCTCAAAAAAACCCATTTAATCCATCTAAGGTTTAGTGCATACAGTATACGTGCATTAAGCTCATAAATTAAATTGTCTACGCTGCACTTACTACTGTAGTCTATGTATGAGGAAGAGGTCTCATTGTGTAAAATGGCAAATGAATTGTATGCAATGATCAAATACGTGATATACCTCTTAACTTTGTATGTGGGTGCCTTACTAGGGGCGTTCATGCAGAACAGCAGATCTGCAGTCCCTCAGATGCCACCACATCCTCCTGCATGTCTGTGTGTTCTCTCATATAAAAGGGGTGTATTTCTGCACAAGTGGCATATGCACTGTGGGAGTCGCATCTGTTGCATATTGCCAATGGCCTTTTCTGTCTCTCTTTATCATGTATTTATTTACTAACTTTGTTGCATGACTGTGAAATGATGCAGTGGGGATCATGAGGAAAGTGTTGTGTTGCTTGGGGGCTAACAACTTGTGTCCAACCAGACTGAGCTGTCATGGAAAGGTCTGGCTTCTTATGGAGATGGTATAGTGCTGTGAAGCTGGTTAAACCTATCGACCATCGATTGTGGAAAACTGATGGTCAACAGTAATTCGTAATCTTCAAAGTGTTTTGGAGTAGGGGTAGCTGCAGCCCCCCTTCAGCAATGGGGCCTGTCTGATGTCTAGGCTGCCCTGGCCATGACTACACCTCCTTGGCTGGCACAGGCCCATGGGTACTTACAATGCCCCTCCCCCCTTGCTTGTCTAGTTCCAGATAGAGAGAAGATCATTGTGCGCATGGGAAGCTGTACACGGTGTAATCAGTGGAATTATTACATCACATGCAAATGGAAAGCACTGATATTGCACCTAGAAAGTTGTCTATTATCTGCTAACAGTTGTTACACTGGACTAATCTTGCTGGCTCCTGTGTGTGTAAGCGGCGGTTGTTTCTGCTGTGCTTTCCCTGCCTTTGTCTGAGGATGGCTGTCACACAATGACAGAGACTAGGGTTCCTGCCATGTCTCCTGTCGCTCCCCAGGATAAGCTATATTCATGCCTGTCACCTCCTCTTCATGTTGCTATGAAGTTTCGATAGCACTGATTCCATGTAAAATACATCATTTTTAAACAGTCTTTTACATAGATGCAGCGGTGCAAGTATGTGGGTACGCACGAGTACGGAGTACCCTTAAGAATTTGGCAGTGGGTACGCAGTGCCACCTGCCATACACTTTGCCATTACAGGTTGAGTATCCCTTATCCAAAATTCAAAATCCCACATGTACTACAATTATAATGTGCCACAAAGCAACAAGACCATGGTGCTTGGTAGCTACTCCCACTGTGTCAGGGTTACTGGGAGTGCGACAGTGGCTGTATTTTCCTGTTATAATGGAGGCATTACTATATATTGGTATTAAATTGGGGGCATTACTATATATTTCTATTATACTGGAGGTATCACTATATTTCTCTGACGTCCTAGTGGATGCTGGGAACTCCGTAAGGACCATGGGGAATAGCGGCTCCGCAGGAGACTGGGCACAAAAGTAAAGCTTTAGGACTACCTGGTGTGCACTGGCTCCTCCCCCTATGACCCTCCTCCAAGCCTCAGTTAGATTTTTGTGCCCGGCCGAGAAGGGTGCATTCTAGGAGGCTCTCCTGAGTTTCTTAGTAAAAGTTTAGTTTTAGGTTTTTTATTTTCAGTGAGACCTGCTGGCAACAGGCTCACTGCATCGAGGGACTAAGGGGAGAAGAAGCGAACCTGCCTGCTTGGGCTTCTTGGCTACTGGACACCATTAGCTCCAGAGGGACCGAACACAGGCCCAGCCTCGGAGTCCGGTCCCAGAGCCGCGCCGCCGGCCCCCTTACAGAGCCAGAAGCAAGAAGAGGTCCGGAAAATCGGCGGCAGAAGACATCAGTCTTCACCAAGGTAGCGCACAGCACTGCAGCTGTGCGCCATTGCTCCTCAGGCACACTTCACACTCCGGTCACTGAGGGTGCAGGGCGCTGGGGGGCGCCCTGAGCAGCAATAGAAACACCTTGGCTGGCGAAAATACATCACATATAACCCCCAGGGCTATATGGATGTATTTTAACCCCTGCCAGAATACAGCAAAAAGCGGGAGAAAAGCCTATCTCCTCAGCACACGGGCGCCATTTTCCCTCACAGCTTCGCTGGAAGGACGTCTCCCTGACTCTCCCCTGCAGTCCTGCACTACAGAAAAGGGTAAAACAAGAGAGGGGGGCACTAATTAGGCGCAGTATAAATAAAACAGCAGCTATAAGGGGAAAAACACTTCTATAAGGTTATCCCTGTATATATATAGCGCTCTGGTGTGTGCTGGCATACTCTCCCTCTGTCTCCCCAAAGGGCTAGTGGGGTCCTGTCCTCTATCAGAGCATTCCCTGTGTGTGTGCTGTGTGTCGGTACGATTGTGTCGACATGTATGAGGAGGAAAATGGTGTGGAGGCGGAGCAATTGCCTGTAATGGAGATGTCACCCCCTAGGGAGTCGACACCTGAGTGGCTGAGCTTATGGAAGGAATTACGTGACAGTGTCAGCTCTTTACAAAAGACGGTTGATGACATGAGACAGCCGGCTACTCAGCTCGTGCCTGTCTAGGCGTCTCAAAAGCCATCAGGGGCTCTAAAACGCCCGTTACCTCAGATGGCAGATACAGACGCCGACACGGATACTGACTCCAGTGTCGACGATGAAGAGACGAATGTGACTTCCAGTAGGGCCACACGTACATGATTGATGCTATGAAAAATGTTTTACATATTTCTGATAATACAAGTACCACTAAAAAGGGTATTATGTTTGGTGAGAAAAAACTGCCTGTAGTTTTTCCTGCATCTGAGGAATTAAATGAAGTGTGTGATGAAGCGTGGGTTTCCCCCGATAAAAAACTGATAATTCCTAAAAGGTTATTAGCATCATACCCCTTCCCGCCAGAGGATAGGGCACGTTGGGAAACACCCCCTAAGGTGGATAAAGCGCTCACACGTTTGTCAAAACAGGTGGCACTACCGTCTCCTGATAGGGCCGCCCTTAAGGAACCTGCTGACAGAAATCAGGAGAATATCCTAAAATGTATATACACTCACACAGGTGTTATACTGCGACCAGCAATCGCCTCAGCCTGGATGTGCAGTGCTGGGGTGGCTTGGTCGGATTCCCTGACTGACAATATTGATACCCTAGATAGGGACAGTATATTACTGACTATAGAGCATTTGAAAGATGCATTTCTATATATGCGTGATGCACAGAGGGATATTTGCCGACTGGCATCAAGAGTAAGTGCGCTGTCCATTTCTGCCAGAAGAGGGTTATGGACGAGGCAGTGGTCAGGTGATGCTGATTCCAAAAGGCATATGGAAGTATTGCCTTACAAAGGGGAGGCGTTATTTGGGGTAGGTCTATCAGACCTGGTGGCCACGGCAACTGCTGGGAAATCCACATTTTTACCCCAGGTAGCCTCTCAACATAAGAAGACGCCGTATTATCAGGCGCAGTCCTTTCGGCCCCATAAGGGCAAGCGGGCAAAAGGCTCCTCATTTCTGCCCCGTGGCAGAGGGAGAGGAAAAAGGCTGCAGCAAACAGCCAGTTCCCAGGAACAGAAGCCCTCTCCCGTTTTCTGCCAAGTCCTCAGCATGACGCTGGGGCTTTACAAGCGGACTCAGGCACTCCCCTAAAGTCTGCTTTACCGACGTCTCCCTCCGACAGGGAGGCGGTATTGGAAGCCATTCACAAGCTGTATTCCCAGCAGGTGATAATCAAGATACCCCTCCTGCAACAGGGACAGGGGTATTATTCCACGCTGTTTGTGGTACCGAAGCCGGACGGCTCGGTGAGACCTATTTTAAATCTGAAATCCTTGAATACATACACAGGTTCAAATTCAAGATTGAGTCACTCAGAGCGGTGATTGCGAACTTGGAAGAAGGGGATTATATGGTGTCTTTGGACATCAAGGAGGCTTACCTCCATGTCCCAATTTACCCTTCTCACCAAGAATACCTCAGGTTTGTGGTACAGAACTGTCATAATCAGTTTCAGACGCTGCCGTTTGGTTTGTCCACGGCACCCCGGGTCTTTACCAAGGTAATGGCCGAAATGATGATACTCCTTCGAAGGAAGGGAGTTTTAGTTATCCCGTACTTGGACGATCTCCTGATAAGGGCAAGATCCAGGGAACAATTGGTAGTCGGGGTAGCACTATCTCAAGTAGTGTTGCGGCAGCACGGTTGGATTCTCAATATTCCAAAATCGCAGCTGATGCCCGAAGACACGTCTTCTATTCCTAGGGATGATCCTGGACACAGTCCAGAAAAAAAGGTGTTTCTCCCGGAGGAGAAAGCCAGGGAGTTATCCGAACTAGTCAGAAACCTCCTAAAACCAGGCCAAGTGTCAGTGCATCAATGCACAAGGGTCCTGGGAAAAATGGTGGCTTCCTACGAAGCAATCCCTTTCGGCAGATTCCACGCAAGAACTTTCCAGTGGGACCTGCTGGACAAATGGTCCGGATCGCATCTTCAGATGCATCAGCAGATAACCCTGTCACCAAAGACAAGGGTGTCTCTCCTGTGGTGGTTGCAGAGTGCTCATCTTCTAGAGGGCCGCAGTTTCGGCATTCAGGACTGGGTCCTGGTGACCACGGATGCCAGCCTGCGAGGCTGGGGAGCAGTCACACAGGGAAGAAATTTCCAGGGCTTGTGGTCAAGCCTGGAGACATCACTTCACATAAATATCCTGGAGCTGAGGGCCATTTACAATGCCCTAAGCCAAGCAAGACCTCTGCTTCAAGGTCAGCCGGTGCTGATCCAGTCGGACAACATCACGGCAGTCGCCCACGTGAACAGACAGGGCGGCACAAGAAGCAGGAGGGCAATGGCAGAAGCTGCAAGGATTCTTCGCTGGGCGGAAAATCATGTGATAGCACTGTCAGCAGTGTTCATTCCGGGAGTGGACGACTGGGAAGCAGACTTCCTCAGCAGGCACGACCTCCACCCGGGAGAGTGGGGACTTCACCCAGAAGTCTTCCACATGATTGTAAACCGTTGGAAATAACCAAAGGTGGACATGATGGCGTCCCGCCTCAACAAAAAATTGGACAGGTATTGCGCCAGGTCAAGGGACCCTCAGGCAATAGCTGTGGACGCTCTGGTAACACCATGGGTGTACCAGTCAGTGTATGTGTTTCCCTCCTCTGCCTCTCATACCCAAGGTACTGAGAATTATAAGACGGAGAGGAGTAAGAACTATACTCGTGGCTCCGGATTGGCCAAGAAGGACTTGGTACCCGGAACTTCAAGAGATGCTCACAGAGGACCCGTGGCCTCTACCTCTAAGAAGGGACCTGCTCCAGCAGGGACCCTGTCTGTTCCAAGACTTACCGCGGCTGCATTTGACGGCATGGCGGTTGAACGCCGGATCCTGAAGGAAAAAGGCATTCCGGAAGAATTCATTCCTACCCTGATCAAAGCCAGGAAGGATGTGACCGCAAAGCATTATCACCGCATTTAGCGGAAATATGTTGCGTGGTGCGAGGCCAGGAAGGCCCCAACGGAGGAATTTCAACTGGGTCGATTCCTGCATTTCCTGCAAACAGGAGTGTCTATGGGCCTAAAAATTAGGATCCATTAAGGTTCAGATTTCGGCCCTGTCGATTTTCATCCAGAAAGAACTGTCTTCAGTTCCTGAAGTTCAGACGTTGTCAAGGGGGTGCTGCATATACAGCCTCCTTTTGTGCCTCCAGTGGCACCTTGGGATCTCAATGTAGTTTTGGGGTTCCTAAAATCACATTGGTTTGAACCGCTTAAATCTGTGGATTTGAAATATCTCACATGGAAAGTGGTCATGCTGTTGGCCCTGGCTTCGGCCAGGCGCGTGTCAGAATTGGCGGCTTTATCTTATAAAAGCCCTTACCTGATTTTTCATACGGACAGGGCAGAATTGAGGACTCGTCCACAATTTCTCCCTAAGGTGGTTTCAGCGTTTCACCTGAACCAGCCTATTGTGGTACCTGCGGCTACTAGGGACTTGAAGGACTCCAAGTTGCTGGACGTTGTCAGGGCCCTGAAAATATATGTTTCCAGGACGGCTGGAGTCAGAAAATCTGACTCCCTGTTTATCCTGTATGCACCCAACAAGCTGGGTGCTCATGCTTCTAAGCAGACTATTGCTCGTTGGATTTGTAGTACAATTCAGCTTGCACATTCTGTGGCAGGCCTGCCACAGCCAAAATCTGTAAAAGCCCATTCCACAAGGAAGGTGGGCTCATCTTGGGCGGCTGCCCGAGGGGTCTCGGCTTTACAACTTTGCCGAGCAGCTACTTGGTCAGGGGCAAACACGTTTGCTAAATTCTACAAATTTGATACCCTGGCTGAGGAGGACCTGGAGTTCTCTCATTCGGTGCTGCAGAGTCATCCGCACTCTCCCGCCCGTTTGGGAGCTTTGGTATAATCCCCATGGTCCTTACGGAGTTCCCAGCATCCACTAGGACGTCAGAAAAAATAAGAATTTACTTACCGATAATTCTATTTCTCGTAGTCCGTAGTGGATGCTGGGCGCCCATCCCAAGTGCGGATTGTCTGCAATACTTGTACATAGTTATTGTTAACTAAATCGGGTTATTGTTGTTGTGAGCCATCTTTCCAGAGGCTCCTCTGTTATCATGCTGTTAACTGGGTTCAGATCACAAGTTGTACGGTGTGATTGGTGTGGCTGGTATGAGTCTTACCCGGGATTCAAAATCCTTCCTTATTGTGTACGCTCGTCCGGGCACAGTATCCTAACTGAGGCTTGGAGGAGGGTCATAGGCGGAGGAGCCAGTGCACACCAGGTAGTCCTAAAGCTTTACTTTTGTGCCCAGTCTCCTGAGGAGCCGCTATTCCCCATGGTCCTTACGGAGTTCCCAGCATCCACTACGGACTACGAGAAATAGAATTATCGGTAAGTAAATTCTTATTATTTCTATTATACTGGAGGCATTACTATATATTTTTAGCCTTGCCTCCAAATTCCCCCCAAAAAAGGGTCTGTCGTGTGGCCACGCTGCTAGTGTCATGTAGCCACTCCCCTCACAACACATGACCACACCTATTTTTCGGCACTCAGTACCACTAAGAAAATATTTCTACTTGCACCACTGCATAGATGTTATTACTATATACTGTAATTACTACATGCTGATGTCCCATATATGACAGCTACAATTAGTGATTTTGGTGCACCTCTCTAATTACTAAAAGACAAGCCATACAAAAAGGAGCATTAGCTGATCACAGCAATGGAAATATAACTATTAATATTTTATCCATGCTTGATACAAACTTATTCTATAGAAGTAACTATTTAGTGAAAATGGTCATCAGAAAGTGATGTTTATTATTATTGGCTATATGGGTGCCTGCTGTACAGTATGTCTGATTTTTGCTGTTGACCTTTGGAACTGATACAGAGTAAATTGGGCATACAGTATGTTGTTGCTTTAAAGCTCTATAAAGGAAAATAATGTGTATATTCATCTGTATTCTGAGGTATGCACACCTTGTGGTGCCATTGCCAGAGGGGGTGGTATATTTTGACGACATTCACCACTAGACTGCCCAAGGCGTTTTGTTGACATTCTAATCATATTGACAGTTCATAACGTCGACATAGTTTTATGGTCGTCATGCAGCATGTCTGCATGATTGGCATATCAACATTGACCATGTTGACATTCATTATGTCGACACAGACGAAGTGTCCACATGATTAGACTGTCAACAAAACACTCTTGGTGTTATAGTGGTGACTTACCCAGTACGGTGAGTACGGCAGCTTCAGCAGTGTCTTCTGGATCTTCCATGTATGAAGGTAATGACAGATTAACTTCCGATGGATCCTACTTTCCCTGGTGAATATTGTTAATCATAACCCCTATCCTTCCCCTTAGTGCCTAATCCTAACCCTCCCCCTGGTGCTTCACCCTAACCCTATCTTCCTGTAGCCTAACACTAAGCGTTCTGTGCAGAATGTTAACATTTCACATGTTGATATTGTGGCATGTCAACATTTGCAGATGTAAGCATGATAACTGTCAACATTATGACTACATTCCAATTATGGAAATCTGAGAAACCGCTATGACATGAAGCTCTGTCCCGGCTAGCAGTTGGCGTTGAACTGGCCCAGCTGTTTCCAGCAACAATAGCAATCACCAGTCAGACAATATGACCTTTGAAATAACCTGCAGTTTAACTGTTAGCATTAAGCCAACAAGTAATCAGTTTGCATGTGACTGTCTATCTGCCATATGAACATAGGTCTAATGGCCCGATTGAGCATGGAACGCATCTATGATACATTTGCATGCTGAAGCCCTTTCCCAGTGTGCACACGCAGAGAAGCCGCACTGCGTGTGCGTACATTATGAGATGCAACGGCATCTCACTTATGCGAACACCTCTGACTGATTGACAGGCAGAGGCATTTGCGGGGCATCGTCGCTGCGTTTAGGGGGTGGCGTTGCATCATTAGGGGGCACGGTATGGACAACGCAGGCATGTCTGGAACGTTTGCGGGGTTGGCCGCGGCGGCTGCGTGATATCACACTCACCAGATGCGGCCCAATAGATGGCTGACCGCCGGCTGCCTTCGAAGCTAGGCTGCATAGGCAGGGGGCAACCTGAATCATGCGAGTGCTACGCTCGCTTGCAACTTAGCACAAGGGGGGCAGGCGGGGCAGACTTGCGCTGTGCTGAGCGCCCCCCCGCACAAGGTGGGCAGGACCAGGCAGACTTGCGCTGTGCTGAGCGCCCCCCCCCCCCCCCGTGCATTTCAGTGTAAAGGGATGTAGTTGTGCGATTTTTTTGCACAACTACAACCCATGCTGAATCAGGCCCTACGTTCCAACAGGTCTAGCGTGATTAATTGCTTAGTTTATTCACATAAGTGAGGGGACTTTGGGACATCATCTTGTATACCAATTTTGTGTGTTGGTAACTTTTTTTTTTAAGTGATAGGGAACTGATTGAATAAAAGCTATAGGGCAAGGCAAAAACCATCATGTCAGAAATGGTGCAAAATGTGTTTCCTTTTGCAGAAATGACAACATGCCCCTCTTCAAGGCAATTAATGCACCCAAAGGAGGAAATTTACTAATGGTCGATTTTGGTCAATTTTAATTGATTTGAAATTTACACAAATCAGTCTCAATTGATGTTGAGTTTCAGGAGCTGAAACACACATTTGCTAACAGGTGATTTCTTTTTTTTTTATATTATTTTTTAAATATTAATAAATGTGTATTTTGGCCCTGGAAGAATAACATCGATTTTGATCGATTTTAATTCAATCAAAATCAACCTTTAGTAAATGTCCCCCAGACTGTGCTTTCTGGAGTTTACAGTGGCTATAAAGGTATTCACCCGCCTTGGACTTTTTCATATTTTGCAATGTTGCATATTTTTACATAGTATAAAACTATGATGGATTCAATAAAAAATGTATTTCCATATATCAGTGCAAATTACTTAATAATAAACCCCCCCCCCCAAAAAGTTTAATTTCAGCATTTTCAAAATTAAGTAGGAACAAAAAATGAAATAAGTGATTGTATTAGTATTCGCCCCTTTGCTATATTCATACTAGATTTCCTCTGCAGTAACCAACTTTCTGCACTAGGCACATAAATAGATGATTGGAGGCCACCTGTGTGCAGGTAAGGTGTGTCACATGATTGCAGCAGAAGTACACCTGACTGATGGCTACTGCAGGTGGTTAGTGTATATCCAAGCAAAGACTACAAAATGATGACAAAAGAACATTCCTAGCAGATTTGGGACAAGGTCATCAAGAAGTATCAATCAGGAAACGAGTACAGAAATATTTCCAAGGCATTAAATATAGTGATGAGCGGATTCGGTTTTACTCGGTTCTCAAAACCGAATCTTATTGACTCACTGATGTCACGTGTTTTGGATAGCCAATAAGATTCGGTTTTGAGAACCGAGTAAAACCAAGTAAAACCGAATCCGCTCATCACTAAATATAGCCCGAAGCACAGTTAAGTCTATCTTTAAAAAAAATGGAGAAAAACTGGAGCAACTGTGAGTCTGCCTAGAGCAGACAGAGTGTCTGGGCGAGAAGAGCTGTACTAAGGGAGGCCAACAAGTCAATGGTGACTCTTAAGGGGTTACACTTTCCAAACTCTCTTGAAACACGGTACCCTAGGGTATCAGAATGTTTTTCACTGCACGCCTAAGATAAAAGTTTTTATGGATAGATTTTGGGGGGGAAAATATATAGTAAATTGTGTCTATCTGTCGTTTTATGATTGGCAGCCACTAGCACTGATTTTGCCTATCATTTTAACCATACATAATTTGATTTGGTCCTGGACCACTAACAAGAGGCACCATTGCAAGAGCCTCTCGGCACCCCAGGGTGCTTAGGCACACGATCCTTCTGACTTTTTGGGTTTTAAGCAGGAGGTGTCAGCATGCACGTTTCATAAATCTTGGTTGTATTTTAGAGTGACAAGAAGAAAGCTCTTGTTGAAACAAAATCACATAAAACCCTGGCTATAATTTACCCAAAGACATTTAGTAGACATACCCAAATGGAGGAAGACTCTATAGTCTGATGACTCCAAAACTGGACTCTTCAGCCACAATGCTAAATGCTATGTTTGGCACAAAGCTAATACTGCACATCACAGTGAAAACACCTGTCCTACAGCGACTCATGGTGGTGGCAGCATCATGTTATGGGCATGCTTCTAAGGTAGGGGAATATGGACGGAGCAAAGTACAGAGGTATCCTGGAGGAAAACCTGCTGCAGTCTACAAGAGTGCTTCTTCCAACTTGACAATAATCCTCATACAGTCATACAGTAAAAGTCACACTGGAGCGACTTACTGTAACACCAAAAAGGTTAATGTCTGAAGAAGCATAGTTAAAGCGCACGTCTCAAGTCAGTGGAGCATCTGTGGTAATATTTAAGTACTGCTGTCCTCCACCACTGATCACCATCCAGCCTGACAAAGCTTGAGCTATTTTGCCCAGAAAAATGGGCTCAAATTCCATTGTTTACATGTGCAAAACTAAGAAAAGCATAGGTGCTGCAAAAGATGGCGCCGGAGCAGCTTAAGGGGGAGGGTCGCCAGGCGGCCCGCGGGCCGGCTGCATAGTGAAAGGGGGGACGGGCAGGTATGCCTCCTTCCACAACTGGGCCAGCAGACCAGCCAGTAAAGGGCAGCGGGGGCTGGGCAGCTGGGGGGGGACCATAAAGGGAGGAAGCAGGGGGGGAGGCAGCCTTTGTCCTGGAGAGTTCAGCGCTGGAAGCAACCAGCCTGCTACCGTGCTGATTCTGAGCCATTATCTTGAGAAAGCACGGGTCGCGCAATTCATTAGCGCATCCGAAGGGACATCCACTGCAGCAGCAGAACGCGCCCCGCGGAGAGCGGGAAGAGAGAGCACAGAGGAACGGCCGAAGGTATACAGGGAGGCCCCACACCAAGAAGAGTCCTGGGCGCTGGAGGGAGAGGAGAGACGGGAAGGACCGCCAGCATGGGAACAAGGTGAGGGTCAGCAGAAGTGGATCATAGCATGCAGCACTCTGCACCTCGACCTGATCCTACCGCAGCGCCCCCCCCCCCCCCCCGATCGCCAGCTAGAGCCTCTCATCACCTCACAGCAGCAGGAGCATCCCACCAGGCTCCGTATACCACTGCCAGCGGCGGCAATTTCTCCAGCACAACATCACCACCCAGATCGCAGCAGAGGACACCTGCAATCCAGCTCAGCCACCTGCAGCCAGGTCGCAGCACCCTGGAGAGACCCAGCAGCAGCATAAGCAGTCCTTAGCCGGAGCAGTGGAGCACATAGAGGCGGAAAATGGTAGAGGGCAGCCGCAATGCATTATGGGGCATTTAGTCCTGGCAACAGCAGGCCGGAAGGAGGCCCAGGGTTGGTTGAAGACTGCTGACTGGTGGGGAGAATCCACCATAACATCCCCCCACACACACACGCCTCACCCCCATCGGCCACTGAAGAGTTTTCGTGGGAGTAGCATCGTGGAGCTGCTGAGAAGTAGCATGGAGTTCAGCGACACCACCGCAACTTCACAAGGAAAAGAGGACTGTGGATAGGCGCATTGTTCATTACTTGTCACCAGTTTCCGTCACGGCAGAGGTTCAGCGTACAGCGCCACGGCAGCACTGCAAGCGTTCAGAGAGACGGCAGCAGCGAGAGGACATCCAGCAGCTTTACGCAGCAGCAGCCATCACTGCAATCGCAAGCATGCACAAGGGGAGAATCATCAACAGGCAGGAGCATCAGCAGGGCCCGGTCCTGCGGGAAATTGCAACACGCCCCGCGCCACACTCAGCGGGGCTACCACAGTAGCATGACAGGCACGCAGCCTTGGCGTTGTCTTCAACGGTCGCATCCGTCACCATGCCCAGCAGACGGGCCAAAGGAATAACGGCACGGCCAACGCTATGTTCGGCATGGCTCCTGCAACCCGGCAGGCGGGCACAAAGGAATAACGGCACGGCCAACGCTATGTGCGGCATGGCTCCTGCAACCCGGCAGACAGACACAAAGGAATAACAGCACGGCCAACGCTATGTGCGGCAAGGCTCCTGCAACAGCACCCCAGTCTCTTCACGCCAGCGCAAGCAATCTACGAGCCGCAGCGTACAGCGCCATTAGGACCAACGATTCTTCTTCGAGTACGGATAGGTGAGAACAGTAATAATTGCAGGGTTGATAACGTTAATATTGATGCATAGGTTGTTCAAAATGTTAGTAATGCTATGGTTGGATTTACAGGTCTGTATGGTAGTAGGTACCAGGGCGGGTTAGCGCGCAGGACGGTAGTTATTCAGAGTCTGAGAAGGACAGGTCAGTTAAGGTGTTGAAAAAACAACTTAAGCGAGCAAAGGGGAATAGTGAAAGGAAAAAGTAGCACCCCAGGGTTAAAAGCGGTTAGTAGCCAGACGGGCCATGGTAGGCAAAAGAGGGCAGGGGGGTTCCTGCGGGAGTAAGGTAAAAAGAGAAGGCCACGTCGAAGGTGGGTAAGCAACCAGACGCTTACAGGACAGTTGAGAGCTGGTTAAGCAGTATGTTTGCCACATGGGCTGTTATACGGAGGCCTATCAAAAAGCAGCCCTTATTCGTAGCGTCAATGCAAATATTGTCATTGTTAGTGTGTGAGGTTACTGTTAGCATCGCAAGGGCGGTAGTCAGAGGTGAGTATTAGCAAGGGGTAAAACCAGCTAGTTTGTGTAAGTAGGGGACCAAATGTCAAGCTTAGTGTGCAGGCTAGCAGGTCAGAAGCAAAAAAGGCCACCGAATTCCGTTGGTTTACAGACAATGGTGCTTTCTGCTAACGGCAGCGGTTTCACCATTTGATGGCATGCACAGGAATTCGACCACTTTTTGTCTACAGTGAAAGAGACCAGGGTGGTTTGTTGCAGGCACACATACAGGATGGCTTACACCTGAGCAAATCGCTCAGGAAATTTTATTCATTTATTTTCAGATCTTGGGAGAGTAGCTCAGCTAGTTAGCGCGCAGTTCTTATGATAGCAACGTCAGGTGTTCAATCCCAGGCACGTAACATTTTCCAGCAAAGCCATGTGATGTGAGGGTTAGCCACCAGCGCATCGATAATTGCAATGGCAGAAGCCCAGGCGTCACTTGAGGCCTTAGCTAAGCAGGCATGGGCCAAGCGCGCGGGGAGGTGTATTCAGATGTTTTTTTTGCAGCTTTCAATGTTTTCTCTCGATGATTATTGGTTTCACCAACCAATGGCGGCTTGCCGAAAGTAGCAGCCATGCTTTCAAGTGAGGCTAGACAGAGGCAGAACCCTAAATGCAGGGCAGTTAACAAGGCAAGATGCGCCTGCACGTCAGGCAAAAAAACTGAACACACGGGCGCAGCTTTGCAGCAGAAAACATTCTGCCAACGTTTGCGGTGGGAGAAAAGTAATCAATCATGGAAGTGACCCACGCTCGCAGGTGGCAGCAAAAGCAATTAGCCCAAGGCACCAAGTGGCATCCTAGCCTAGCCAACCGGGTGTCCCAAGTTTTGCTACGCCACCCAGCGGCAGCGGGGGCAGTTTTCAAGACCCCGAAGTTGGCTCACAAAAACATCACGCAAGAAACTCCCCCATAGGATATCTAAGAAGTCAGGTGCAGACAGCACCTGTCCTACCGCAGAAAGTGGGGCGGTCGGACCGAAGGAAGAAGGGCCTGTGTACGCAGCTAGCGTGTAAAAGAACTGCAAAAGTTGGTCGGCATCCGAACCGGCTGCTCCAGCATCCACAGGGACGCAAGTTCACAGGGTTCTGTTTCTACCATTCGACGATTTAAGGTTGCCAGATGCAGGCTGGCCAGGGGCAGAGCCATCTGGCACACTTCCAAGTATACGTGCGACCCCCCCCGGCAATTCTTTTCAGGGTGGGGTCGAGGGCTGACGCGCAATATCTCAGCGACTTCGGGTGGCATGACCACTGTGGTCAGATCAGCGCAACGGGTCACTGCACAAGCAGGATGTCACACTGGAGGGAGGTCAGAGTGCCCACTCGGTAGGATAGGACAGAGAGTCCCCCACAGAGAGGGGGAGAACATATGTCAGGAAAGAAGCTCCTAAACCAGACGCAAGTCGTGGTGGCAAGGTCATGGTGGCACGTAGGTAGATCCTCACAGGCAGGAGCCTAGGGAAGACCGTGGCCAAGGAAGGAATATCTACTGATTCTCAAGGGTGGGCAAGCCGAGCACAGAAGCAGCATAGCTATTCGCAGATGCAGCAGGGGTGAGGGGCTTACGGGCGCTTGTTTGCAGGGCGGATGGCACGGCCAATAGCAGCCCAGCGGATGGCCCCTCAATGGCCTAAGCAGGAGTTGGCCATCATGGCACTCGTTCCAAGAGGTAGGGCGCAGGGTCAGAAGGGCCCTGGGGAGGGCCAACAGGAATATCCAATTGTGGTACAGAGGCAGATGAGGCGGGCAGGCTGTAAACAGTCGGCGCGTAGTACTCACACCAGCGAGCAAGCTACTTAGAAGGCATAATTAGGCACTTGGGGAGATTTTAATGGACATGAGCTTGAGGAAGATCCTCTGGTGCAAGAGGAATCCCCCCTGCTTCTCAAAAATTAGCCCAAAGCAGCGCGAATGGCGTACCCCACAATGGCCAAAGTGGATCTACAGTCAATCAGCTTACCAAGAGTATGGCGATAGTAGGTGTATTCCCAGTAGCAGGGGCTATGGGCATATGGGCCCACAGGATGGGTAAATAGGCAAGGTGCTTCACCCCCGCCAGTAGGCAAGCTACTTAGGAGGCTAGCGGTGGCGCCACACGCGTTCAGGGCAAAGTCCATGCAAGGGGACAGAAGGATAAGTATACGACTCTGTCTGGGAGTGGCAGCATTTCGAATCTACAGGAAGCGCAGCCTCCCCCCCTCCCCCAAACAGCAGAGTACAGGCTGGCGTCACATAACGGCGCCAGTCACGTTGGCAGCCGGACACATCCAGTGGCCCAGGGACAGCTGGCAGGCCATAATATGGTGCTCGGTCGCCTGGGACGGGGGCGCCAATGTCAGCAGCTAGAGCAGGAGGCTAGGTAGAGGATATTACAGCACTGGGGGGGGGGGGGGGAGAGAAAGTACGATAGTTACACAGCAGGCGGCAGGTCCGTAACAGGGGTTTGTGGCATGATCACATGGGGCTTTATTGCCAGCAGTAGGGGTACCGGCGGAGCACAGAGGTTATTACTATACCTAGGGGTAGTGACCTTAGGAGAGTCCCTGGACCTAAGCAGTTATAAAGGGGGGAACAGAAACGGAAAAGAGTAAGGGCATGCTGCAAAAAAGGGTTATGGTGCACCATCATATAGGTTGCCCAGGCAAGGAGCCTGGAGAGGAGCGGGCAAAGGGAGATCCCGCGCGAGGAACGGGTGCAGCCGTGAATGAGGTGCAGCGCTGCCAGTAAGGCAAAAAAAGGGCGAACCGCACAAAGGACATCAACAATGAAGCATAGGGCAGGTACAAGGGGGGCAGAAGGTATTTGTCAGAAATTGGCACTGACAGGTGTAATAACTTGTGGCAGGCCGAGGGGTATGGTAGGTTGCAGGGTAGGGGCTTAGCTTCTCAGGCATGTCTGAGAACCTCGTGTGGCGGGAGAAAGCGGTGCGCAAGGCATGGTGAATGGGGGGAGCCAGCTGAGGTATGCAGATTCACCCTCGGTGAATGGACGCATGCCCAGCTCCAGCCGTGGACGGTTGGGCCAGTGGGCTGCGCGCCAGGCGAGCGTAATATGCGCCACAGGGGCTGGTTCCCCAGGGGGGGCGTTGCCGCCGTGCCTACTGGGTAGGCAGGGCACGCCCCAGAAAATCGGAATGGGTGGATAACACATTTTGCCTTGCCCACCACTATCTGTCCATGCCCTGCAACCTTGTAAAGTGGTATATTAATAAAACTGTGGCCAGTGATTTTACCCAAAGCTTTGCCTACGTGTTTAAGTTATTTTAGCTTAGGGAGCCAGAGCGCAGGGACGCTGGCAGGTCGACCTCTCCCCCTTATAGACACTTACGTAATAGACTCAGCGCTATAATTACTGCCATAGGTGATTCTACCACGTATTATATCTAGCGTGGAATGAATACTTATTGTCAGGTTTTTTTGTTCCTAATTCATTTTTTTGCAAAAAAAAAAAATTGTGGTTGGATTACATTTTTGGCACATTATCATATCAAGCACTTTCTGTTGATTGGTGGAAATAAATTTCAATTAAATTCAACATGGTTCCATTTTGTAAAATAGCAATGTGAAAAAGCCCTAGGGGGGTGAATTCCTTTTATACCCACTGTATATAGCACTTGTTTGTCACAATAACGTGTTATTTTTGCACTGCTATGAGAAACAATACAACAGCCTGCTCCATGAACCAATGGAACGGAACAGAAATCTAGGTGCATTGCACAAATTCCGTCATCTGCTTTGTAAATGACCACCAGTGTCCGGTACATACTGAAACAGTCAGCAGGGAAGAATCAGCATTCAGTACAGCTCATTTTCTAACACAATGTACAATAAACTAATCAGACATCCGCTTCATTCCATAACCAGATTTGGTTCTATGGTTTAATGCAAATTATGCGCTGAAATGCAATGTTGGAAATTAGCCCTGCTGACTTACTGCTGTAAATGTGTCCCACATGCATCATCCTGTCACCTCTCATCTTCTCTGTCTTCATTAACCAGTTTGCTAAAACCTCCATTCATATTCAAATCTTGCCAACAAATGGTCTATTTATTAATTGAGCAATTTGCTGCACAATGGGGGTCATTCCGAGTTGTTCGCTAGGTAAAAATCTTTGCATCGCAGCGATTTTCCGCTTAATGCGCATGCGCAATGTCCGCACTGCGACTGTGCCAAGTAAATTTGCTATGCAGTTAGGATTTTTACTCACGGCTTTTTCATCGTTCTGGCGATCGTAATGTGATTGACAGGAAATGGGTGTTACTGGGCGGAAACAGGCCGTTTTATGGGCGTGTGGGAAAAAACGCTACCGTTTCCGGAAAAAACGCAGGAGTGGCCGGAGAAACGGAGGAGTGTCTGGGCGAACGCTGGGTGTGTTTGTGACGTCAAACCAGGGGGGTCATTCCGAGTTGTTCGCTCGGTAAAAATCTTCGCATCGCAGCGATTTTCCGCTTAATGCGCATGCGCAATGTCCGCACTGCGACTGCGCCAAGTAAATTTGCTATGCAGTTAGGATTTTTACTCACGGCTTTTTCATCGTTCTGGCGATCGTAATGTGATTGACAGGAAATTGGTGTTACTGGGCGGAAACAGGCCGTTTTATGGGCGTGTGGGAAAAAACGCTACCGTTTCCGGAAAAAACGCAGGAGTGGCCGGAGAAACGGAGGAGTGTCTGGGCGAACGCTGGGTATGTTTGTGACGTCAAACCAGGAACGACAAGCAGTGAAATGATCGCAGATGCCGAGTAAGTCTGGAGCTACTCAGAAACTGCTACGAGGTGTGTAATCGCAATATTGCGAATACATCGTTCGCAATTTTAAGATGCTAAGATTCACTCCCAGTAGGCGGCGGCATAGCATGAGCAAATCTGCTAAAATCCGCTTGCGAGCGAACAACTCGGAATGACCCCCAATGAGTTTGCCACTTGGCAAAACTGCTCAATATGTCAATAAGAGAATGGTAGTAAATCGGAGAATCAGAGCATTACATACATTTACAGTGGAAGATTTACAAAATATTCGCATAACGGTTTGCTAGAGATTACCTATCAGGAATATCCTCATTTGTAACAATAGTGTTCATCCAGTCTGCAGCCGGCTCACATTAACAGCAAGTGTGTACATTTATTGGACATCAATACCGGTGTGGATCATAGGGTCGTTCACAATTAGGTCGACAGTGTCTAGGTCGACCACTATTGGTCGACAGTAACTACGTTGACACCTAAAATAGGTCGACATGAGCATTAGGTCGACATGAGCAAGGTGGACATGAGGTGTGTTTTTTTAATGTTGGTGTCGTTTTCATCGTAGAGCAACCGGGAACCCCAATTAGTGCACTGTCTCCCCTCGCATGGCAAGCGAACTTTGGGCAAGGTGCCTCGCTCCGCTACCACTGCACTCGACACAGGTTCCAATTCCCAATTGTAGTCCAAGTGGATCGTAAAGTATGAAAAAGTTAAAAAAAATAAGATTTTACTTACCGATAAATCTATTTCTCGTAGTCCGTAGTGGATGCTGGGGACTCCGTCAGGACCATGGGGATTAGCGGCTCCGCAGGAGACAGGGCACAAAACTAAAGCTTTAGGATCAGGTGGTGTGTACTGGCTCCTCCCCCTATGACCCTCCTCCAAGCCTCAGTTAGGATACTGTGCCCGGACGAGCGTACACAATAAGGAAGGATATTGAATCCCGGGTAAGACTCATACCAGCCACACCAATCACACCGTACAACTTGTGATCTAAACCCAGTTAACAGTATGACAAACGTAGGAGCCTCTGAAAAGATGGCTCACAACAATAACAACCCGATTTTTTTGTAACAATAACTATGTACAAGTATTGCAGACAATCCGCACTTGGGATGGGCGCCCAGCATCCACTACGGACTACGAGAAATAGATTTATCGGTAAGTAAAATCTTATTTTCTCTGACGTCCTAAGTGGATGCTGGGGACTCCGTCAGGACCATGGGGATTATACCAAAGCTCCCAAACGGGCGGGAGAGTGCGGATGACTCTGCAGCACCGAGTGAGAGAACTCCAGGTCCTCCTCAGCCAGGGTGTGCCCCTGACCAAGTAGCAGCTCGGCAAAGTTGTAAAGCCGAGACCCCTCGGGCAGTCGCCCAAGATGAGCCCACCTTCCTTGTGGAATGGGCATTTACATATTTTGGCTGTGGCAGTCCTGCCACAGAATGTGCAAGCTGAATTGTACTACACATTCAACTAGCAATCGTCTGCTTAGAAGCAAGAGCACCCAGTTTTTTGGGTGCATACAGGATTACAGCAAGTCAGTTTTCCTGACTCCAGCCGTCCTGGAAATCTATATTTTCAGGGCCCTGACAACATCTAGCAACTTGGAGTCCTCCAAGTCTCTAGTAGCCGCAGGTACCACAATAAGCTGGTTCAGATGAAACGCTGACACCACCTTAGGGAGAAACTGGGGACGAGTCCGCAGCTCTGCCCTTGTGAGACAAAGCCGCCAATTCTGACACTCGCCTGGCCGAGGCCAGGGCCAACATCATGGTCACTTTCCATGTGAGATATTTAAAATCCACAGATTTGAGCAGTTTAAACCAACGTGATTTGAGGAATCCCAGGACTACGTTGAGATCCCACAGTGCCACTGGAGGCACAAAAGGGGGTTGTATATGCAGTACTCCCTTGTCAAATTTCTGGACTTCAGGAACTGAAGCCAATTCTTTCTGGAAGAAAATCGACAGGGCCGAAATTTGAACCTTAATGACCCCAATTTGAGGCCCATAGACACTCCTGTTTGCAGGAAATGCAGGAATCGACCCAGTTGAAATTTCTTCGTGGGGCCTTCCTGGCCTCATACCACGCAACATATTTTCGCCACATGTGGTGATTATGTTGTGCGGTCACCTCCTTCCTGGCTTTGACCAGGGTAGGAATGACCTCTTCCGGAATGCCTTTTTTCCCTTAGGATTCGGCGTTCAACCGCCATGCCGTCAAACGCACCCGCGGTAAGTCTTGGAACAGACATGGTACTTGCTGAAGCAAGTCCCTTCTTATCGGCAGAGGCCCTGAGTCCTCTGTGAGGATCTCATGAAGTTCCGGGTACCAAGTCCTTCTTGGCCCATCCGGAGCCACGAGTATAGTTCTTACTCCTCTACGTCTTATAATTCTCAGTACCTTTGGTATGAGAAGCAGAGGAGGGAACACATACACCGACTGGTACACCCATGGTGTTACCAGAACGTCCACAGCTATTTCCTGAGGGTCTCTTGACCTGGCGCAATACCTGTCCAGTTTTTTGTTCAGGCGGGACGCCATCATGTCCACCTTTGGTCTTTCCCAACGGTGCACAATCATGTGGAAACAACTTCTCGATGAAGTCCCCACTCTCCCGGGTGGAGGTCGTGCTGAGGAAGTCTGCTTCCCAGTTGTCCACTCCCGGAATGAAAACTGCTGACAGTGCTATCACATGATTTTCCGCCCAGCGAAGAATCCTTGCAGTTTCTGCCATTGTCCTCCTGCTTCTTGTGCCGCCCTGTCTGTTTACGTGGGCGACTGCCGTGATGTTGTCCCACTGGATCAATACCGGCTGACCTTGAAGCAGAGGTCTTGCTAAGCTTAGAGTATTGTAAATTGCTCTTAGCTCCAGTATATTTATGCGGAGAGAAGTCCCCAGACTTGATCACACTCCCTGGAAATTTTTTCCCTGTGTGACTGCTCCCCAGCCTTTCAAGCTGGAATCCGTGGTCACCAGGACCCAGTCCTGAATGCATAACTGTGGCACTTTAGTAGATGAGCACTCTGCAGCCACCACATAAGAGACACCCTTGTCCTTGGAGACAGGGTTATCCGCTGATGCATCTGAAGATGCGATCCGGACCATTTGTCCAGCAGATCCCACTGAAAAGTTCTTGCGTGAAATCTGCCGAATGGAATCGCTTCGTAAGAAGCCACCATTTTTCCCAGGACCCTTGTGCAATGATGCACTGACACTTTTCCTGGTTTTTGGAGGTTCCTGACTAGCTCGGATAACTCCCTGGCTTTCTCCTCCGGGAGAAACACCTTTTTCTGGACTGTGTCCAGAATCATCCCTAGGGACAGCAGACATGTCGTCGGAGACAGCTGCGATTTTGGAATATTTAGAATCCACCCGTGCTGTCGTAGAACTACTTGAGATAGTGCTACTCCGACCTCCAACTGTTCTCTGGACCTTGCCCTTATCAGGAGATCGTCCAAGTAAGGGATAATTAAGACGCCTTTTCTTTGAAGAAGAATCATCATTTCGGCCATTACCTTGGTAAAGACCCGGGGTGCCGTGGACAATTCAAACGGCAGCGTCTGAAACTGATAGTGACAGTTTTGTACCACGAACCTGAGGTACCCTTTGTGAGAAGGGCAAATTTGGACATGGAGGTAAGCATCCTTGATGTCCAGGGACACCATATAGTCCCCTTCTTCCTGGTTCGCTATCACTGCTCTGAGTGACTCCATTTAGAATAGGTCTCACCGAGCCGTCTGGCTTCAGTACCACAATATAGTGTGGAATAATACCCCTTTACTTGTTGTAGGAGGGGTACTTTGATTATCACCTGCTGGGAATACAGCTTGTGAATTGTTTCCAATACTGCCTCCCTGTCGGAGGTAGACGTTGGTAAAGCAAACTTCAGGAACCTGCGAGGGGGAGACGTCTCGAATTTCCAATCTGTACCCCTGGGATACTACTTGTAGGATCCAGGGGTCCACTTGCGAGTGAGCCCACTGCGTGCTGAAACTCTTGAGACGACCCCCCACCGCACCTGTTTGTACGGCCCCAGCGTCATGCTGAGGACTTGGCAGAAGCGGTGGAAGGCTTCTGTTCCTGGGAATGGGCTGCCTGCTGCAGTCTTTTTCCCTTACCTCTATCCCTGGGCAGATATTATGGGGACGAAAGGACTGAGGCTGAAAAGACTATGTCTTTTTCTGCTGAGATGTGACTTGGGGTAAAAAAGGTGGATTTTCTAGCTGTTGCCGTGGCCACCAGGTCCGATGGACCGACCCCAAATAACTCCTCCCCTTTATACGGCAATACTTCCATGTGCCGTTTGGAATCTGCATCACCTGACCACTGTCGTGTCCAGAAACATCGTCTGGCAGATATGGACATCGCACTTACTCTTGATGCCAGAGTTTCGCATATATAGAAATGCATCTTTTAAATGCTCTATAGTCAATAAAATACTGTCCCTGTCAAGGGTATCAATATTTCCAGTCAGGGAATCCGACCAAGCCACCCCAGCGCTGCCCATCCAGGCTGAGGCGATCGCTGGTCGCAGTATAACACCAGTATGTGTGTATATACTTTTTAGGATATTTTCCAACCTCCTATCAGTTGGCTCCTTGAGGGCGTCCGTATCTGGAGACGGTAACGCCACTTGTTTTTATAAGCGTGTGAGCGCCTTATCCACCCTAAGGTGTGTTTCCCAACGCGCCATAACTTCTGGCGGGAAAAGGTATACCGCCAATAATTTTCTATCGGGGGAAACCCACGCATCATCACACACTTCATTTAATTTATCTGATTCAGGAAAAACCACATGTAGTTTTTTCACACTCCACATAATACCCTTTTTTGTGGTACTTGTAGTATCAGAAATATGTAACATCTCCTTCATTGCCCTTAACAAGTAACGTGTGGCCCTAAAGGAAAATACGTTTGTTTCTTCACCGTCGACACTGGAGTCAGTGTCCGTGTCTGTGTCTGTGTCGACCGACTGAGGTAAAAGGACGTTTTAACGCCCCTGACGGTGTTTTAGACGCCTGGACAGGTACTAATTGGTTTGCCGGCCGTCTCATGTCGTCAACCGACCTTGCAGCGTGTTGACATTATCACGTAATTCCTTAAATAAGCCATCCATTCCGGTGTCGACTCCCTAGAGAGTGACATCACCATTACCGGCAATTGCTCCGCCTCCTCACCAACATCGTCCTCATACATGTCGACACACAAGTACCGACACACAGCACACACACAGGGAATGCTCTGATAGAGGACAGGACCCCACTAGCCCTTTGGGGAGACAGAGGGAGAGTTTGCCAGCACACACCAAAAACGCTATATTATACAGGGACAACCTTTATATAAGTGTTTTTCCCTTATAGCATTTTAATATATATATACATATCGCCAAATAAGTGCCCCCCCTCTCTGTTTTAACCCTGTTTCTGTAGTGCAGTGCAGGGGAGAGCCTGGGAGCCTTCCCACCAGCCTTTCTGTGAGGGAAAATGGCGCTGTGTGCTGAGGAGAATAGGCCCCGCCCCCTTTTCGGCGGGCTTCTTCTCCCGTTTTTCTGAGACCTGGCAGGGGTTAAATACATCCATATAGCCTCCAGGGGCTATATGTGATGTATTTTTAGCCAGAATAAGGTATTATACATTGCAGGCCCAGGGCGCCCCCAGCAACGCCCTGCACCCTCCGTGACCGTTGGTGTGAAGTGTGTGACAACAATGGCGCACAGCTGCAGTGCTGTGCGCTACCTTCATGAAGACTGAAAAGCCTTCTGCCGCCGGTTTCTGGACCTTCAATCTTCAGCATCTGCAAGGGGGGTCGGCGGCGCGGCTCCGGGACGAACCCCAGGGTGAGACCTGTGTTCCGACTCCCTCTGGAGCTAATGGTGTCCAGTAGCCTAAGAAGCCAATCCATCCTGCACGCAGGTGAGTTGAACTTCTCTCCCCTAAGTCCCTCGATGCAGTGAGCCTGTTGCCAGCAGGACTCACTGAAAATAAGAAACCTAAAAACTTTTTCTAAGCAGCTCCTTAAGAGAGCCACCTAGATTGCACCCTGCTCGGACGGGCACAAAAACCTAACTGAGGCTTGGAGGAGGGTCATAGGGGGAGGAGCCAGTACACACCACCTGATCCTAAAGCTTTAGTTTTGTGCCCTGTCTCCTGCGGAGCCGCTAATCCCCATGGTCCTGACGGAGTCCCCAGCATCCACTTAGGACGTCAGAGAAATTGAAAATAAAAATTGTGAAAAACTCATGTCGACCTTTTGTCATGTCGACCTAGAACATGTTGACCTAGTAACCATGTCGACCTAGAAACCATGTTGACCTAAGTGTGGTCGACCTAGAGACCAGATACTGTCAATACGGTGAAAATACTGAAAGACTACATATCAACATAATTCAGTGTTTTCCAACCACGGCTCTCAAGGGGTTCCGGTATGAATGGTTGACCATGTTATGGTCGACAGTCATTAGGTCGACCACTATTGGTCGACATTGGCATGGTCGACATGGACAATTGGTCGACACGTGAAAATGGTCGACACATGAAAGGTCGACAGATGAAAAGGTCGACGTGAGTTTTTTTACTTTTTTGGTGTCGTTTTCTGCGTAAAGTGACGGGGAACCCCAATAAGTGCACCGCGTCCCCTCGCATGGCTCGCTTCGCTCGCTATGCTTCGGGCAAGGTGGCTCGCTGCGCTTGCCACAGATTACCGTTCCCAATCGTAAAGTATGGAAAAGTTCCCCAAAATAGGTTTTTTTTTAAAACTAATGTCGACCTTTTCATGTGTCGACCATGTGTCCATGTCGACCATGGCAATGTTGACCAATAGTGGTCGACCTAATGACTGTCGACCATAACATGGTCGACCATCTGAACGGATACCCTCTCAAGGCACACTAACAGTCCAGGTTTTAAGGATATCAAGCAGATGGTAAAAAAAAAAAATATCTGAGGTACTAATTAAGTCATCTTTGCTCAAGTACGGATATCCTTAAAACCTGGACTGTTTGTGTGCATTGAGGACCAAGGTTGGAAAATACTGCAATAATTTGATATTTTCATTTATTTGACAAATAGAAAACACAATGGGGAAAAACATAGTTTCTCTGATAATTAGACTCCAGGGTCCGTTGCTGTCTTATTTTACTTCCAGTCAACGATTTAACAGAAAAAAAAAGCTCCCCTCACTTAATTGTTGAAGTTGAATCAGGACCAGACCATTTGCTAAGCCAGAGGTTCTCAAACGTGGCCCTCAAGGCACCCCAATGGTCAAGGTTTTAAGTATATCCATGGCTCAGCACAGATGGTTAAATCAAATTGACTGAGGTGCTAATTAAGGCCCTCATTCCGAGTCGTTCGCTCGGTATTTTTCATCGCATCGCAATGAAAATCCGCTTAGTACGCATGCGCAATATTCGCACTGCGACTGCGCCAAGTAATTTAACAATGAAGATAGTATTTTTACTCACGGCTTTTTCATCGCTCCGGCGATCGTAATGTGATTGACAGGAAATGGGTGTTACTGGGCGGAAACACGGCGTTTTATGGGCGTGTGGTTGAAAACGCTACCGTTTCCGGAAAAAACGCAGGAGTGGCTGGAGAAACGGGGGAGTGTCTGAGCGAACGCTGGGTGTGTTTGTGACGTCAAACCAGGAACGACAAGCACTGATCTGATCGCACAGGCAGAGTAAGGTTGAAGTTACTCAGAAACTGCAAAGTAGTTTGTAATCGCAATATTGCGATTACATCGGTCGCAATTTTAAGAAGCTAAGATACACTCCCAGTAGGCGTAGGCTTAGCGTGTGTAACTCTGCTAAATTCGCCTTGCGACCGATCAACTCGGAATGAGGGCCTAAGTCACCTGTGGATAAACTTAAAACCTGGACCGTTGGGGTGCCTTGAGGACCGCGTTTTAGAACCTCTTTGCTAAGCAAATGGTCTGGTCCTGAATCTGTATCCATTGGATGTAATTCTAAACCTTTACAAAGAGCATTTGAAGTTAAAAATGCAGATTTAAAAATAAATAAATTAATAATTCCATATACAGGTTGAGTATCCCATATCCAAAATGCTTGGGACCAGAGGTATTTTGGATATCGGATTTTTCCGTATTTTGGAATAATTGCATACTATAATGAGATATCATGGTGTTGGGACTTAAGTCTAAGCACAGAATACATTTACGTTACATATACACCTTATACACACAGCCTGAAGATAATTTTAGCCAATATTTTTTATAAGTTTGTGCATTAAACAAAGTGTGTCTACATTCACACAATTCATTTACGTTTCATATACACCTTATACACACAGCCTGAAGGTCATTTAATACAATATTTTTAATAACTTTGTGTATTAAACAAAGTTTGTATACATTGAGCCATCAAAAAACAAAGGTTTCACTATCTCACTCTCACTCAAAAAAGTCCGTATTTCGGAATATTCCGTATTTCGGAATATTTGGATATGGGATACTCAACCTGTAATACAAAATAGTAGAAACAGATAAGGACAACATTTAACATCTGACCTTTTGACAAGTATGAATATATGATTTTCCTTTCTTCAAACAATGAAAATGATGAAGAAAACAATATTATTTCTACCATCTGTCACCTCAACCAACCCGCACATTAATAATATCATATGTAATTGGAAAGATATTATGAGCAATGCTAGATCTTCCAACAAGGAACAGCACTAATATTTAAAAAAGTAAGGGTAAGGGCTAAACTAACCGCAAAACCACTTATCCTACCCTAATAACTTACTCATTCTCCCACTCCTTATTATTATTATTATTATTATTATTATTATTATTATGTGTCAGATGCCACACCATGCCATAGGGCAGAGTTTCCCACATTCTGCCATTACAGTCCAGGTTTTAAGTATATCCATGGTTGGGTCCTTATGGGTAAATCAAATCCTAATTAAGACACCTTTGCTCAAGCATGTATGTCAGAGGTTCCCAAACTGTGTGCCGTGGCTCCCTGGGGTGCCTCAGGACACTTGCAGGGGTGCCCTGGGTTGGTGGTCCACCAGGACCAATTCAAATTATTCATGGTCAGTATAATAGGCAAAACCAGTGCTGGTGGCTGTCAGTCATAAAATATGTGGTCAAACAGAAGCAAATCTTGTCCCTGACCACACAACTGACCCTAAGGATGACATATAAATGCGATCTACTTAATGTAATATTTCTTTCTAAATTTCTCAATAAGAAATTTTTTGCCATGGGGTGCCGTGAAAAAAATTCTGATATTCTATGGCGCCGTGATGCAAAAAAGTTTGGAAACCACTGATGTATATCCTTAAAAAATGGACTTTAATGGCGGAGTTGGGGAAACTCTGCAGTAGGGTATTACACGTTTTGCAAAAAAAGTCGTTGAACTGCAAGCAAGATACTGAACTAACTAAATAACAAACATACTAGACAAACATAGAGAAAAATAATATGACATATACAAGAAGAAAATATGAGGATGCACATCTTTATGAGATGGAAAGGGACAAGGAGACAGGAGAAAAGAGGGAACTTCTCCTGAAGGCTTATACTCTAATGGGGAGAGACAGGAATGGGGGCAATTATAACACAGAGTTGTGGGAGTGGGCAAGCGCAGGTGGGCTGGCAAGAAACATTTTAATAAAAATATGTTTTATAAAGAGAAAACTTTGAAGGCTGGGTTTAAGCATTGCACTGGTGTGGAGAGACACAGAAGAAACATTGGAGGAGGGAGTAGGAGGTGATGCAAGATGCTGGTTGGTCGCAGAAAAGAGAGGGCTGGATGGTGCATTCATGTGTATTGAGTCATAGATTGAGTTGTGTTATATACAGCGGTGGCTGACCACAAGGGGCATTTGCTTAGCATATATAAACATACATGATATTCTGTATGTAATATATGTACTGGCTGGTTATCCCAGGGATTGGCAGCACTGCTGTGTTTATCCCGGGACACTCCTTCTAGGACCGCTCCCACATTCACATTGATTAGTTTCACAGAAGTCTGGAGGGGGGCTTAGAAGGAGAGTGAAGCCTGCTGCTAAGTCCCGGGTGCCGCACAGCGGCTTAATACACGCAGCTCTGACTATCCCTGGGATAATCAGCCAGCACATATATTACATACAGCATAATATGTATGTGCTAAGCCCTCCCCCCTGGCACTATGTGGTTGGCCACTGGTTATATTGGGGACTGGGAACCAGTGTAAGCATTTGCAGAAAGGTCAGGTTTTCCATTTAAGTATTGAGAGCATTTTTCGTATAGAGTGGCAGAACCATAAAGCCAGCTGGACTAATGGAGACTTTAAGGTAGGGTTGTGCTGAATTTCAGGATGTGTTAGCAATGCATCAATGACAATTCCCAAAAGCCTGCCCTGTGTGTCAGGAGTGAGAGATATTAAAGGAGAGAACAACTCAGGAAGAGACCGTAAGCAAGAAGCAAAGGGTCAATACAGAAAGAAGTAAAGAGGAGCAAAATCCCATAATAATTGTGTACGGTCTATCCCTTCTTCAACAGGTGCCATGTGCAGTTGGAGCATGGCACAGCTCCCACTACTAGGGAGATGGGGGTAACCTAGCCCAGGTGAAGGACCCATGGTAAGTAAAGAAGAAGAGTTGGGGGGCTGGGGGTTGTGGTATGTGTTGCGGGAGGTAGGGGGGGGGGCTATATGGAGCAGCAGATAGAGAGGGGGCTTGCCAGACAGAGCTGAGCTGAGGGGGGGGAGCCAGGGGCAGACTGAGTAGAACAGGTTGCCTTTACTAGTACATTAAGTAAAGGGTAAGCTTACCATATTATTCCTTTATACCAGGACACTAATGATTTATACAGGTTCTGTGGCTACTGACTTCAAGCCTGCATTTCACCTGGTTTTAATCAGCCACAGAACCTGTGTAATCAATCTATGAGCGTTTAAAAGGATGGTATGGTAAGCCTAGGTAAAGGGGTAAAGATTGAATGCAAAGTCACATAGAAGACAGAGAGAATAGCAAACAGACTAAGAGAGTGCAGCTAGGTTTCGCAAGATGTAGGTAGCAAAGATTGTGCACAAATTACAATTAAACAACATGGTCAGCAAGGCAGGAGAGAGCAGTTAAACAGGAGTTAGACAGTATAAAAGGGTTACGGTCGTTAGGTCGACACTCATTAGGTCGACCACTGAAGGTCGACAATGCTATTAGGTTGACATGCATTAGGTCGACATGGCTGTTAGGTCGACAGGTCAAAAGGTCGACATGAGTTTTAAATTTTTTTTTTTTTTTATGTTTTCATACTTGGGGGGACATTTACTAAGCAATGATAAGAGCAGAGAAGTGAGCCAGTGGAGAAGTTGCCCATGGCAACCAATCAGCACTGAAGTAACATCTATAATTTGCATATTATAAAATGATATAGAGCTGCTGATTGGTTGATGGGGCAACTTCTCCACTGGCTCACTTCTCCACTCTTATCACTGCTTGGTAAATGTCCCCCTTAATGATCCACGTGGACTACGATTGGAACGGTAATCTGTGCCTAGTGAAGCGATAGCGGAGCGAGCTGCGAGGGGACACGGTGCACTAATTAGGGTTCCCCGTCACTTTACAGAGAAAACGACACCAAAAACAGTCAAAAACCTCATGTCGACCTTTTGACCTGTTGACCTACTACATGTCGACCTAATGGCAATATTGACCCAACGACCCATACCCGTATAAAATAACATCAATGTATAAAATGAAAGAACAGTGAAGCAAAACAAAACAGAAACTGAACACGACAAAACAAATTCACTGACTACAGATAGTAGTAGCAATGAATAGAGGGAAAGAAATGTGGCGAACTCGGCAGGAGGAAAGTGTATAGCTTGGAGGAATGTAGGAATATCTGTGGATGCGCAGAGACAGTGAAGGAGAAGGACTGGGCAGAGAGATGTAAAATGCAGATGTAGGGTAAGGAATATATAGCATCCATGTATCATGGCCAGATGACCACTGGGTTTGGCAAATGCACCAAACCAGAACAGTTGATCGAGCCAATAAATGAAAGCTAAATTAATCTTTCACAAGAACAATGTGTATAATGCAGTCTTCCCATACCTACAACAGCCCATGTTTTCAGGATTTACTTCACATGTCTCAAATACTGTAGTAATGTTTCTGTTTCCACAGAAAGAGCTCCTCAAAACATGAGCTGTTGTAGATATATGAGCACTGGAGCTAAGAAACACTGCCATAAGTCTGACACAGAACATGAAAATCTGCCTACACAGTACAACAGTAGGCTTGTGCTCCAGCATGTCAGAGCCATTCACTCTCGAAATGCCTGTTGTTTATTTTCTTTTGCTGGTCAGACATGCTGTGATATTGGCTGTGATTTGGAGCAGTTTTGGTACAATACTGATCAGATCATTATCAGAAAAGTGGTTGTATGCTGTTGGAAAATAACAGCAGATGATGGCTAATAGTAACTGTGTGTGGTCTTCTGGCAGCCTCTGTGATACTGGAAGAGAGTAGGCTGCTTAATGGCTGGGTCTTCTCCATTAGGACCATTTTCTGTACTTGTGATGCAAAATTGGACTCTGATTCTGTTCTCGTGTGTTTGTTGTATCTACCTTTCCTAGAAGCCCACTGCATTCCAATGAGATTACACGGCACATAACTGCCTGCTCCTGTTTTGCCCATTTATTTGTCAAAAAATGTTTCTTGTGCTAAGTGAATTAATTGATGCTTAAAAAATATTCAAAGCCTAAAGTAATGTTGTAATGACCCAATGTGCTTCTATGTGAGGTTGCAGATCCCTGTGGGCAAGAACTGCTACAAGAGATTTGCAGGGTCTGTTTCGTAAATCCATTAGAGATTTGGGTGTTCTACAATATACAGTACACAACAAATATTTTGATGGGGTGACTGCAATATAAAGGCAGTCTAGTTTGGGGATCTACCATGTAACCCAACCTGTGGATGTGCATTACATAGTGTTTTACTGATGAGTAGTCAAGAGTATGCTGTGTTTTGAACAGTGGTCACAGGATGTTCCCCCACCTTGGCTGCTGTATCAGTGTACAGTCCACCATCTGGGTATTCCACTGTTGTCTGTGACCTGATGCCTGGCACCACGTTTCTAGTTCCACAATGCCCCTGATGCCTTTGGACCATGTCTGCTTCTGAAAACCCCCTCCTGCCCGCAGCCCTCTGGATCCACTCCTGGCTGAGCTCCCTGTGTGAGCTGCTCAGGGCATGCCAGAGACACTGGTAAGTTACTTGTAACACACAGAGACTATTTCTCAGGGCAGACTCTGTCTGTTCTTTGACTTTTCACCACACAGAGACTTGTTCCTTGGCAGAAGTTGCTCTGCAACGTCCACCGCACAGACTGGTTTGCATGCAGTGCATATCATATTACACACGTTTCAGTTACCCATATATGCCTTAGCTCCTGGTATGGCTTATCTCACACACTGTAACCTTTGTAGTGCCCCCAAAATGGCTGTCTCGCCTGGTACGCCCGTGGATGGGATGAAAAATACTTGTAACTACTTGTCATGTAAAGGCCCTGGCATCTAGCTTTAGCACATTGTTACTTCCTCTCTTCTAGGGTTGTCTATTCCACCCAGGGGAACCTGTGTAGCATGCCCAAAATGGCTGCCTTGCCTGGTACCTTTTTTGGGATAGATAACCCATGAAAGTTATTACCTAAAATAACAAAATGGCTGTACCAGCCCTGCATTATGTCTATTGTGGTCATTATTTTCATTGTTATTTTCTTCTCTTCTTTTCTGTAACACTAAGGGCGGTGTTCAATTAGCCGCCAAATCGTGGCACTTTTTCACAACAATTTTCTTCACGTCTTTCAGCGAAAACTGCTGCAAAAACAGCTTTTCACAGGTATGCACATTTCCGTTTTTTGTCCTATCCTATTCCAAACGTGTGCGAAAACGGGACTTAGGTGAGAAAAATGTAAATTATTATTATACAAAATACGGAAAAATCCGATATCCAAAATCCTTCCGGTCCCAAGCATTTTGGATAAGGGATACTCAACCTGTAATATGTTGGTCAGTTGCTTTCTGAATTGTACATTGACAACTAGGATGCCTGATGTAATGTAGATTCTTCTCTTATGCTATGTTTTGCACTCCACCACCATTAGAGACCAGCTCAGGCTGTTTTTCTGTGGAGGTGGTGAGGTTCCTTATTGTACTGCAGATCAGCCCAGACTAATGCTACTGATATCTGAGGATGAGGCCAATTTTAGAGGTGAGAGCACCTGCAAATGCAGCTCTCAGGCAAACTGAGTCTATTAAATCTGTAGCCCATTGAAGTGCTACCTAGGCACACTCTAAGCAATGTAAGACATGTCTTTACCAACAAGAAAAGTGACACTTAATAAAAAGTGCCAATGTCGGCACATTCTCACCTTTAACAGTAGCCATAAACATGGAAAAACTTAGTAATATTTTAGGAGAAAAGCTGAAAACGTTATTAAATCGAAGGAGGCAGTACTAAAGTGAAAGGGGGTGGACTTTCATGTAATGGTTACACTTTTACATAGTGCACCTCCAACAAATGTGTCTGCCTCTTTGGAAAAGCAGTAGTCATGGCTTTCGACCATCAATGGTTTATAATCAATGATGGTCTATGCCCAATGCTTAATAATTTTACCATTGATGGGGAGCACTAGATGGTTTTCTGCCATCGATGGTATGAAACTACACGGAGCATAGCTCCACCCCCTGACACCCACAAAGCTCTGCCCCGGCCTGCAGACCAGAAAAGCAGGGATGACACCACTGGGTCGACGTATCAATGGTTCCCTTGCAAATAGTTTGGACGAATCAATGGTTCCCTTGTAAATAGTTTTAAACCATCAAGGATAAGCATCAATGTTGATAGTTAACCCATCGATGGCCGTCCCTAAGATGCACTAGTATGTAATTACATACAGATGGAGCCATTTTGGCCTTTAATAGGATTAACTGAGCCAGGGCAGTCGGACTTAATCCCCTGCTGTAATGATTAGAGATGAGCGGGTTCGGTTTCTCTGAATCCGAACCCGCCCGAACTTCATGGTTTTTTTCACGGGTCCGAGCAGACTCGGATCCTCCCGCCTTGCTCGGTTAACCCGAGCGCGCCCGAACGTCATCATGACGCTGTCGGATTCTCGCGAGACTCGGATTCTATATAAGGAGCCGCGCGTCGCCGCCATTTTCACACGTGCATTGAGATTGATAGGGAGAGGACGTGGCTGGCGTCCTCTCCATTTAGATTAGAAGAGAGAGAGAGAGAGAGAGATTGACCTGATTTACTGGAGCTTAGGAGTACTGTAGAAGTGTAGAGAGTGCAGAGTTTACTAGTGACTGACCACAGTGACCACCAGACAGTGCAGTTTTATTTAATATATCCGTTCTCTGCCTGAAAAAAACGATACACACAGTGACTCAGTCACATACCATATCTGTGTGCACTGCTCAGCCCAGTGTGCTGCATCATCTATGTATATATATCTGACTGTGCTCAGCTCACACAGCTTATAATTGTGGGGGAGACTGGGGAGCACTGCAGTGCCAGTTATAGGTTATAGCAGGAGCCAGGAGTACATATTATATTAAAATTAAACAGTGCACACTTTTGCTGCAGGAGTGCCACTGCCAGTGTGACTGACCAGTGACCTGACCACACTGACCACCAGTATAGTTAGTAGTATACTATATTGTGATTGCCTGAAAAAGTTAAACACTCGTCGTGTGACTTCACTTGTGTGGTGTTTTTTTTTTTTATTCTATAAAAAACTCATTCTGCTGACAGACAGTGTCCAGCAGGTCCGTCATTATATAATATATACCTGTCCGGCTGCAGTAGTGATATATATATATTTTTTATATCATTATTTATCATCCAGTCGCAGCAGACACAGTACGGTAGTTCACGGCTGTAGCTACCTCTGTGTCGGCACTCGGCAGTCCATCCATAATTGTATACCACCTACCCGTGGTTTTTTTTTCTTTCTTCTTTATACATACATACTACTACATCTCTTTATCAACCAGTCTATATTAGCAGCAGACACAGTACAGTACGGTAGTCCACGGCTGTAGCTACCTCTGTGTCGGCACTCGGCAGTCCGTCCATAATTGTATACCACCTACCCGTGGTTTTTTTTTCTTTCTTCTTTATACATACATACTACTACATCTCTTTATCAACCAGTCTATATTAGCAGCAGACACAGTACAGTACGGTAGTTCACGGCTGTAGCTACCTCTGTGTCGGCACTCGGCAGTCCGTCCATAATTGTATACCACCTACCCGTGGTTTTTTTTCTTTCTTCTTTATACATACATACTACTACATCTCTTTATCAACCAGTCTATATTAGCAGCAGACACAGTACAGTACGGTAGTCCACGGCTGTAGCTACCTCTGTGTCGGCACTCGGCAGTCCGTCCATAATTGTATACCACCTACCCGTGGTTTTTTTTTTCTTTCTTCTTTATACATACATACTACTACATCTCTTTATCAACCAGTCTATATTAGCAGCAGACACAGTACAATACGGTAGTTCACGGCTGTAGCTACCTCTGTGTCGGCACTCGGCAGTCCGTCCATAATTGTATACCCCCTACCCGAGGTTTTTTTTTCTTTCTTCTTTATACATACATACTACTACATCTCTTTATCAACCAGTCTATATTAGCAGCAGACACAGTACAGTACGGTAGTCCACGGCTGTAGCTACCTCTGTGTCGGCACTCGGCAGTCCGTCCATAATTGTATACCACCTACCCGTGTTTTTTTTTTCTTTCTTCTTTATACATACATACTACTACATCTCTTTATCAACCAGTCTATATTAGCAGCAGACACAGTACAGTACGGTAGTTCACGGCTGTAGCTACCTCTGTGTCGGCACTCGGCAGTCCGTCCATAATTGTATACCACCTACCCGTGTTTTTTTTTTCTTTCTTCTTTATACATACATACTACTACATCTCTTTATCAACCAGTCTATATTAGCAGCAGACACAGTACAGTACGGTAGTTCACGGCTGTAGCTACCTCTGTGTCGGCACTCGGCAGTCCGTCCATAATTGTATACCACCTACCCGTGGTTTTTTTTTCTTTCTTCTTTATACATACATACTACTACATCTCTTTATCAACCAGTCTATATTAGCAGCAGACACAGTACAGTACGGTAGTCCACGGCTGTAGCTACCTCTGTGTCGGCACTCGGCAGTCCGTCCATAATTGTATACCACCTACCCGTGTTTTTTTTTTCTTTCTTCTTTATACATACATACTACTACATCTCTTTATCAACCAGTCTATATTAGCAGCAGACACAGTACAGTACGGTAGTTCACGGCTGTAGCTACCTCTGTGTCGGCACTCGGCAGTCCGTCCATAATTGTATACCACCTACCCGTGGTTTTTTTTTCTTTCTTCTTTATACATACATACTACTACATCTCTTTATCAACCAGTCTATATTAGCAGCAGACACAGTACAGTACGGTAGTCCACGGCTGTAGCTACCTCTGTGTCGGCACTCGGCAGTCCGTCCATAATTGTATACCACCTACCCGTGGTTTTTTTTTTCTTTCTTCTTTATACATACATACTACTACATCTCTTTATCAACCAGTCTATATTAGCAGCAGACACAGTACAGTACGGTAGTTCACGGCTGTAGCTACCTCTGTGTCAGCACTCGGCAGTCCGTCCATAATTGTATACCACCTACCCGTGGTTTTTTTTTCTTTCTTCTTTATACATACATACTACTACATCTCTTTATCAACCAGTCTATATTAGCAGCAGACACAGTACAGTACGGTAGTCCACGGCTGTAGCTACCTCTGTGTCGGCACTCGGCAGTCCGTCCATAATTGTATACCACCTACCCGTGGTTTTTTTTTCTTTCTTCTTTATACATACATACTACTACATCTCTTTATCAACCAGTCTATATTAGCAGCAGACACAGTACAGTACGGTAGTTCACGGCTGTAGCTACCTCTGTGTCGGCACTCGGCAGTCCGTCCATAATTGTATACCACCTACCCGTGGTTTTTTTTTTCTTTCTTCTTTATACATACTACTACATCTCTTTATCAACCAGTCTATATTAGCAGCAGACACAGTACAGTACGGTAGTCCACGGCTGTAGCTACCTCTGTGTCGGCACTCGGCAGTCCGTCCATAATTGTATACCACCTACCCGTGGTTTTTTTTTCTTTCTTCTTTATACATACATACTACTACATCTCTTTATCAACCAGTCTATATTAGCAGCAGACACAGTACAGTACGGTAGTTCACGGCTGTAGCTACCTCTGTGTCGGCACTCGGCAGTCCGTCCATAATTGTATACCACCTACCCGTGGTTTTTTTTTCTTTCTTCTTTATACATACATACTACTACATCTCTTTATCAACCAGTCTATATTAGCAGCAGACACAGTACAGTACGGTAGTCCACGGCTGTAGCTACCTCTGTGTCGGCACTCGGCAGTCCGTCCATAATTGTATACCACCTACCTGTGGTTTTTTTTTCTTTCTTCTTTATACATACATACTACTACATCTCTTTATCAACCAGTCTATATTAGCAGCAGACACAGTACAGTACGGTAGTCCACGGCTGTAGCTACCTCTGTGTCGGCACTCGGCAGTCCGTCCATAATTGTATACCACCTACCCGTGGTTTTTTTTTCTTTCTTCTTTATACATACATACTACTACATCTCTTTATCAACCAGTCTATATTAGCAGCAGACACAGTACAGTACGGTAGTTCACGGCTGTAGCTACCTCTGTGTCGGCACTCGGCAGTCCGTCCATAATTGTATACCACCTACCCGTGGTTTTTTTTTCTTTCTTCTTTATACATACATACTACTACATCTCTTTATCAACCAGTCTATATTAGCAGCAGACACAGTACAGTACGGTAGTCCACGGCTGTAGCTACCTCTGTGTCGGCACTCGGCAGTCCGTCCATAATTGTATACTAGTATCCATCCATCTCCATTGTTTACCTGAGGTGCCTTTTAGTTGTGCCTATTAAAATATGGAGAACAAAAATGTTGAGGTTCCAAAATTAGGGAAAGATCAAGATCCACTTCCACCTCGTGCTGAAGCTGCTGCCACTAGTCATGGCCGAGACGATGAAATGCCAGCAACGTCGTCTGCCAAGGCCGATGCCCAATGTCATAGTACAGAGCATGTCAAATCCAAAACACCAAATATCAGTAAAAAAAGGACTCCAAAACCTAAAATAAAATTGTCGGAGGAGAAGCGTAAACTTGCCAATATGCCATTTACCACACGGAGTGGCAAGGAACGGCTGAGGCCCTGGCCTATGTTCATGGCTAGTGGTTCAGCTTCACATGAGGATGGAGGCACTCAGCCTCTCGCTAGAAAAATGAAAAGACTCAAGCTGGCAAAAGCAGTAGCACCGCAAAGAACTGTGCGTTCTTCGAAATCCCAAATCCACAAGGAGAGTCTAATTGTGTCGGTTGCGATGCCTGACCTTCCCAACACTGGACGTGAAGAGCATGCGCCTTCCACCATTTGCACGCCCCCTGCAAGTGCTGGAAGGAGCACCCGCAGTCCAGTTCCTGATAGTCAGATTGAAGATGTCAGTGTTGAAGTACACCAGGATGAGGAGGATATGGGTGTTGCTGGCACTGGGGAGGAAATTGACCAGGAGGATTCTAATGGTGAGGTGGTTTGTTTAAGTCAGGCACCCGGGGAGACACCTGTTGTCCGTGGGAGGAATATGGCCGTTGACATGCCTGGTGAAAATACCAAAAAAATCAGCTCTTCGGTGTGGAGGTATTTCAACAGAAATGCGGACAACAGGTGTCAAGCCGTGTGTTCCCTTTGTCAAGCTGTAATAAGTAGGGGTAAGGACGTTAACCACCTCGGAACATCCTCCCTTATACGTCACCTGCAGCGCATTCATAATAAGTCAGTGACAAGTTCAAAAACTTTGGGTGACAGCGGAAGCAGTCCACTGACCAGTAAATCCCTTCCTCTTGTAACCAAGCTCACGCAAACCACCCCACCAACTCCCTCAGTGTCAATTTCCTCCTTCCCCAGGAATGCCAATAGTCCTGCAGGCCATGTCACTGGCAATTCTGATGATTCCTCTCCTGCCTGGGATTCCTCCGATGCATCCTTGCGTGTAACGCCTACTGCTGCTGGCGCTGCTGTTGTTGCTGCTGGGAGTCGATGGTCATCCCAGAGGGGAAGTCGTAAGACCACTTTTACTACTTCCACCAAGCAATTGACTGTCCAACAGTCCTTTGCGAGGAAGATGAAATATCACAGCAGTCATCCTACTGCAAAGCGGATAACTGAGGCCTTGGCATCCTGGGTGGTGAGAAACGTGGTTCCGGTATCCATCATTACTGCAGAGCCAACTAGAGACTTGTTGGAGGTACTGTGTCCCCGGTACCAAATACCATCTAGGTTCCATTTCTCTAGGCAGGCGATACCGAAAATGTACACAGACCTCAGAAAAAGAGTCACCAGTGTCCTAAAAAATGCAGCTGTACCCAATGTCCACTTAACCACGGACATGTGGACAAGTGGAGCAGGGCAGGGTCAGGACTATATGACTGTGACAGCCCACTGGGTAGATGTATGGACTCCCGCCGCAAGAACAGCAGCGGCGGCACCAGTAGCAGCATCTCGCAAACGCCAACTCTTTCCTAGGCAGGCTACGCTTTGTATCACCGCTTTCCAGAATACGCACACAGCTGAAAACCTCTTACGGCAACTGAGGAAGATCATCGCGGAATGGCTTACCCCAATTGGACTCTCCTGTGGATTTGTGGCATCGGACAACGCCAGCAATATTGTGTGTGCATTAAATATGGGCAAATTCCAGCACGTCCCATGTTTTGCACATACCTTGAATTTGGTGGTGCAGAATTATTTAAAAAACGACAGGGGCGTGCAAGAGATGCTGTCGGTGGCCAGAAGAATTGCGGGACACTTTCGGCGTACAGGCACCACGTACAGAAGACTGGAGCACCACCAAAAACTACTGAACCTGCCCTGCCATCATCTGAAGCAAGAAGTGGTAACGAGGTGGAATTCAACCCTCTATATGCTTCAGAGGTTGGAGGAGCAGCAAAAGGCCATTCAAGCCTATACAATTGAGCACGATATAGGAGGTGGAATGCACCTGTCTCAAGTGCAGTGGAGAATGATTTCAACGTTGTGCAAGGTTCTGCTGCCCTTTGAACTTGCCACACGTGAAGTCAGTTCAGACACTGCCAGCCTGAGTCAGGTCATTCCCCTCATCAGGCTTTTGCAGAAGAAGCTGGAGACATTGAATGAGGAGCTAACACGGAGCGATTTCGCTAGGCATGTGGGACTTGTGGATGGAGCCCTTAATTCGCTTAACAAGGATTCACGGGTGGTCAATCTGTTGAAATCAGAGCACTACATTTTGGCCACCATGCTCGATCCTAGATTTAAAGCCTACCTTGGATCTCTCTTTCCGGCAGACACAAGTCTGCTGGGGTTGAAAGACCTGCTGGTGAGAAAATTGTCAAGTCAAGCGGAACGCGACCTGTCAACATCTCCTCCTTCACATTCTCCCGCAACTGGGGGTGCGAGGAAAAGGCTCAGAATTCCGAGCCCACCCGCTGGCGGTGATGCAGGGCAGTCTGGAGCGACTGCTGATGCTGACATCTGGTCCGGACTGAAGGACCTGACAACGATTACGGACATGTCGTCTACTGTCACTGCATATGATTCTCTCACCATTGAAAGAATGGTGGAGGATTATATGAGTGACCGCATCCAAGTAGGCACGTCACACAGTCCATACTTATACTGGCAGGAAAAAGAGGCAATTTGGAGGCCCTTGCACAAACTGGCTTTATTCTACCTAAGTTGCCCTCCCACAAGTGTGTACTCCGAAAGAGTGTTTAGTGCCGCCGCTCACCTTGTCAGCAATCGGCGTACGAGGTTACATCCAGAAAATGTGGAGAAGATGATGTTCATTAAAATGAATTATAATCAATTCCTCCGCGGAGACATTGACCAGCAGCAATTGCCTCCACAAAGTACACAGGGAGCTGAGATGGTGGATTCCAGTGGGGACGAATTGATAATCTGTGAGGAGGGGGATGTACACGGTGATATATCGGAGGATGATGATGAGGTGGACATCTTGCCTCTGTAGAGCCAGTTTGTGCAAGGAGAGATTAATTGCTTCTTTTTTGGGGGGGGTCCAAACCAACCCGTCATATCAGTCACAGTCGTGTGGCAGACCCTGTCACTGAAATGATGGGTTGGTTAAAGTGTGCATGTCCTGTTTTGTTTATACAACATAAGGGTGGGTGGGAGGGCCCAAGGACAATTCCATCTTGCACCTCTTTTTTCTTTTATTTTTCTTTGCGTCATGTGCTGTTTGGGGAGGGTTTTTTGGAAGGGACATCCTGCGTGACACTGCAGTGCCACTCCTAAATGGGCCCGGTGTTTGTGTCGGCCACTAGGGTCGCTTATCTTACTCACACAGTCAGCTACCTCATTGCGCCTCTTTTTTTCTTTGCGTCATGTGCTGTTTGGGGAGGGTTTTTTGGAAGGGCCATCCTGCGTGACACTGCAGTGCCACTCCTAGATGGGCCCGGTGTTTGTGTCGGCCACTAGGGTCGCTAATCTTACTCACACAGCTACCTCATTGCGCCTCTTTTTTTCTTTGCGTCATGTGCTGTTTGGGGAGGGGTTTTTGGAAGGGACATCCTGCGTGACACTGCAGTGCCACTCCTAAATGGGCCCGGTGTTTGTGTCGGCCACTACGGTCGCTAATCTTACTCACACAGCTACCTCATTGCGCCTCTTTTTTTCTTTGCGTCATGTGCTGTTTGGGGAGGGTTTTTTGGAAGGGACATCCTACGTGACACTGCAGTGCCACTCCTAGATGGGCCCGGTGTTTGTGTCGGCCACTAGGGTCGCTAATCTTACTCACACAGCTACCTCATTGCGCCTCTTTTTTTCTTTGCGTCATGTGCTGTTTGGGGAGGGTTTTTTGGAAGGGACATCCTGCGTGACACTGCAGTGCCACTCCTAAATGGGCCCGGTGTTTGTGTCGGCCACTACGGTCGCTAATCTTACTCACACAGCTACCTCATTGCGCCTCTTTTTTTCTTTGCGTCATGTGCTGTTTGGGGAGGGTTTTTTGGAAGGGACATCCTGCGTGACACTGCAGTGCCACTCCTAGATGGGCCCGGTGTTTGTGTCGGCCACTAGGGTCGCTAATCTTACTCACACAGCTACCTCATTGCGCCTCTTTTTTTCTTTGCGTCATGTGCTGTTTGGGGAGGGTTTTTTGGAAGGGACATCCTGCGTGACACTGCAGTGCCACTCCTAAATGGGCCCGGTGTTTGTGTCGGCCACTACGGTCGCTAATCTTACTCACACAGCTACCTCATTGCGCCTCTTTTTTTCTTTGCGTCATGTGCTGTTTGGGGAGGGTTTTTTGGAAGGGACATCCTACGTGACACTGCAGTGCCACTCCTAGATGGGCCCGGTGTTTGTGTCGGCCACTAGGGTCGCTAATCTTACTCACACAGCTACCTCATTGCGCCTCTTTTTTTCTTTGCGTCATGTGCTGTTTGGGGAGGGTTTTTTGGAAGGGACATCCTGCGTGACACTGCAGTGCCACTCCTAAATGGGCCCGGTGTTTGTGTCGGCCACTACGGTCGCTAATCTTACTCACACAGCTACCTCATTGCGCCTCTTTTTTTCTTTGCGTCATGTGCTGTTTGGGGAGGGTTTTTTGGAAGGGACATCCTGCGTGACACTGCAGTGCCACTCCTAAATGGGCCCGGTGTTTGTGTCGGCCACTAGGGTCGCTTATCTTACTCACACAGTCAGCTACCTCATTGCGCCTCTTTTTTTCTTTGCGTCATGTGCTGTTTGGGGAGTGTTTTTTGGAAGGGCCATCCTGCGTGACACTGCAGTGCCACTCCTAGATGGGCCCGGTGTTTGTGTCGGCCACTAGGGTCGCTAATCTTACTCACACAGCTACCTCATTGCGCCTCTTTTTTTCTTTGCGTCATGTGCTGTTTGGGGAGGGTTTTTTGGAAGGGACATCCTGCGTGACACTGCAGTGCCACTCCTAAATGGGCCCGGTGTTTGTGTCGGCCACTAGGGTCGCTAATCTTACTCACACAGCTACCTCATTGCGCCTCTTTTTTTCTTTGCGTCATGTGCTGTTTGGGGAGGGTTTTTTGGAAGGGACATCCTGCGTGACACTGCAGTGCCACTCCTAGATGGGCCAGGTGTTTGTGTCGGCCACTAGGGTCGCTTAGCTTAGTCATCCAGCGACCTCGGTGCAAATTTTAGGACTAAAAATAATATTGTGAGGTGTGAGGTATTCAGAATAGACTGAAAATGAGTGGAAATTATGGTTTTTGAGGTTAATAATAATATGGGATCAAAATGACCCCCAAATTCTATGATTTAAGCTGTTTTTTAGGGTTTTTTGAAAAAAACACCCGAATCCAAAACACACCCGAATCCGACAAAAAAAATTCGGTGAGGTTTTGCCAAAACGCGGTCGAACCCAAAACACGGCCGCGGAACCGAACCCAAAACCAAAACACAAAACCCGAAAAATTTCAGGCGCTCATCACTAGTAATGATTTAATCCCCTGATGTATTGTTCTCTCTTATTGTATTGCAGCTGAGAACAATAGATGAAGGGCTTATGCTAATAAACCTTGGTGTGCCTAAGCGTAGCAGAGAAGCCAAGATGAGCGTGGCTCCATCTGTACGTGTGTGTATCATGGTTGCCTACCTTGCTGCACCCTTCTCTGGGAGGAGGCAGCGTGGAAGGCTAATGGGGGCGTGGCCAGCGGTGAGGTGGGCTGTCTGGGGCGTGGCCAGCATGGGAGGTGGGCAGTCTGGGGGCATGACATCACGATCACATCATCATGGCCGCGCCCCCGCTATACAGTGCCTACTTGTTCTTTGCTGTGAAATGCCGAGGGGGGCTGCCAGAGAAAGCAGGACACTTGCCCACCTTTCCGGGGGGCCGGGAGGGCCACCCGATTTTCGGTAGCCTCCCGGCCATTCCGGAAGGGTAGGCAAGTATGGGGTGTATCTAGTGCATTTCATAAATTAAGTCTCCTGTATATAGCAGGGCTACTCATCATTCGGTCCACCAAATGCT